>NC_060163.1:12919487-12963419 GCF_021292245.1 Micropterus dolomieu
TGGATTCAGGTCTGGACTTTGACTTGGCCATTCTAACACCTGGAGATGTTTATTTGTGAACCATTCCAGTGTAGATTTTGCTTTATGTTTTGGATCATTGTCTTGTTGGAAGACAAATCTCCGTCCCAGTCTCAGGTCTTTTGCAGACTCCATCAGGTTTTCTTCCAGAATGGTCCTGTATTTGGCTCCATCCATCTTCCCATCAATTTTAACCATCTTCCCTGTCCCTGCTGAAGAAAAGCAGGCCCAAACCATGATGCTGCCACCACCATGTTTGACAGTGGGGATGGTGTGTTCAGGGTGATGAGCTGTGTTGTCTTTACGCCAAACATAATGTTTTGCATTGTTGCCAAAACGTTCGATTTTGGTTTCATCTGACCAGAGCACCTTCTTCCACATGTTTGGTGTGTCTCCCAGGTGGCTTGTGGCAAACTTTAAACGAGACTTTTTATGGATATCTTTAAGAAATGGCTTTCTTCTTGCCACTCTTCCATAAAGGCCAGATTTGTGCAGTATACGACTGATTGTTGTCCTATGGACAGAGTCTCCCACCTCAGCTGTAGATCTCTGCAGTTCATCCAGAGTGATCATGGGCCTCTTGGCTGCGTCTCTGATCAGTCTTCTCCTTGTATGAGCTGAAAGTTTAAAAGGGAAGGCCGGGTCTTTGTAGAGTTGCAGTGGTCTGATACTCCTTCCATTTCAGTATTATCGCTTGCACAGTGCTCCTTGGGATGTTTAAAGCTTGCGAAATCTTTTTGTATCCAAATCCGGCTTTAAACTTCTCCACAACAGTATCTCGGACCTGCCTGGTGTGTTCCTTGTTCTTCATGATGCTCTCTGCGCTTTAAACGGACCTCTGAGACTATCACAGAGCAGGTGCATTTATACGGAGACTTGATTTCACACAGGTGGATTCTATTTATCATCATTAGTCATTTAGGTCAACATTGGATCATTCAGAGATCCTCACTGAACTTCTGGAGAGAGTTTGCTGCACTGAAAGTAAAGGGGCTGAATAATTTTGAACGCCCAATTTTTCAGTTTTTTTATTTGTTAAAAAGGTTTGAAATATCCAATAAATTTCGTTCCACTTCATAATTGTGTCCCACTTGTTGTTGATTCTTCACAAAAAATTACAAAAAAATTATTTTATATCTTTATGTTTGAAGCTTGAAATGTGGCAAAAGGTCGAAAAGTTCAAGGGGGCCGAATACTTTCGCAAGGCACTGTATATTTAACCAAGGACTACAGGACTAAACGACTACAGACCCGTCGCCCTGACCTCTGTGGTTATGAAGTCCTTTGAACGCCTTGTGTTGTCCCACCTACAATCCATCATAGACCCACTCCTGGACCCCCTACAGTTTGCCAACAGAGCCAACAGGTCTGTAGATGATGCAGTAAACGTGGCCATTCACTTCATCCTCCAGCACCTGGACTCCCCAGGAACCCACGCCAGGATCCTGTTTGTGGATTTCAGCTCTGCTTTCAACACCATCATCCCGGCCCTGCTGCAGGACAAACTCTCCCAGCTGAGCGTGCCTGACTCCACCTGCAAGTGGATCACAGACTTCCTGACGGACAGGAAGCAGCACGTGAAGCTGGGAAAACATGTCTCTGATTCCAGGACCAACAACACCAGATCCTCCAGTCACCAGTCTGTCAAGCTCCTGAAGTTTGCGGACGACACCACCCTCATTGGGCTCATCTCAGGTGGGGATGAGTCCTCCTACAGGTGGGAGATTGACCATCTGGTGACCTGATGCAGCCAGAACAGTCTGGAGCTCAATGCTCAGAAGACAGTGGAGATGGTCGTGGATTTTAGAAGGAGCACAGCCGCACCCTCCCCCATCATCCTGTGTGACTCCCCTGTCACCACTCTGGACTCCTTCCGCTTCCTGGGCACCATCATCTCCCAGGACCTCAAGTGGGAACTGAACATCACCTCCATCATCAAAAAGGCCCAGCAGAGGATGTACTTCCTGCGGCAGCTGAAGAAGTTCAGCCTTCCAAAGACAATGATGGTGCACTTCTACACCGCCATCATTGAGTCCGTCCTCACCTCCTCCATCACCATCTGGTACGCTGCTGCCACTGCCAGGGACAAGGGCAGGCTGCAGCGTATCGCTCGCTCTGCTGAGAAGGTGATTGGCTGCAATCTTCCTTCTCTTCTGGACCTGCACGCCTCCAGGACTCTGAGGCGTGCAGGAAAGATTGCAGCTGACTCCTCCCACCACAGACACAAACTGTTTCAGACTCTCCCCTCTGGCAGGAGGCTGCGGTCCATCAGGACCAAAACCTCTCACCACAAAAACAGCTTCTACCCGTCTGCAACCAGCCTCATTAACAAGGCCCGGGTCCCCCACTGACACTCCCCCCTTGCAAATGATACAAATGTCTCTGCACATGTAAATACTGTTTCATCTCTTGTCAGGCACAGACCTGGCACGTTGCACATATTTGTTGTTGATTGTAGATCTTTGTTGTTGTATATTTTTATGTTGTCAGTTTATATATTTATATGTACACAATATTATCTTCCGATACGTTACTTCTGCATGGCACAGACCCAGAATAATGGACATATATATATCTGCAACGTTGTTCTTCCATTCCATATTTATATATTTCTACATTTATTTATGTCAGCTGTGTGTTTGTCTACGTGTAGCACCTTATCATCACAGCAAATTCCTCGTATGTGTAAAACACTACTTGACAATAAAGCTCCTTCTGATTCGGATTCTGATATCAAGTAGTAATAGATAATTGTGGTAGTTGCATATACAACTCTGTACATTATTACATATATTACATGTCAAATATTAGATAAAAAATAACAAATAATTCAAAACTATTGGTGAAAGAAAACAAAAGTCAAAACAAGAATTATTACACATCGTTTGAACAAATTCATATGCTCAAAAGTAAGAAACCAGGAGGATTTAACTGAAGGAATACTTCATATGTGATGTTTAGTAGTGTACCAAAATTAGATAAACTTTTAATTCTAAGGAGACTTGTGCCAAATACTGAGTAATACTTCCTTACATCAAAACAATTGTCAGTTTGTCCTTGATTCTACTTCTATTCTGTTTTATTTTTTTAGTAAAAAATACTTCTTAAACAGTTAATGTTGAATGAAAGGCCTCAGTTAGAAATATCTCTTAACTTACACCTCATTGATATTTACCTACTGTAAAATTGCTTATACATCATTTTTATGCAGCAATCCCATTGTCCTATATTGTCTACTCTTTGCACCTCTTTCCTTGACTTTAACACACATCTTATACCTGACCTACATACTTACTTAAATGTTACTTAAATGCAATGATAGCCTTCTTAACATTTAGCATTAATCCCTTACTTTTCTTCCCTACATTACTCATTCTGTTTTTTGTCAGATATTAATCAGTTCATCTGTATAGGGAACTTTTCGCTATTTCTAAAACTTCATGCCTACTATGTGTGCTTTCAAGATTCAAAATTTCCCTCTTTGACTATTTGTTTCTTAATGGAGTTACCCTTTTCATCCTTGTTTGTTGAGTCCTCCTCTGTGGCAGCAGTCATCTCCGTGTCCTGTTGCTCTGTGTTGCCCTCTTGCTCCTCTTTGCCTGCTGCAGGTTTTTCTGTGTCCTTCACACCCAGAGCCTCTAAGCCCTCTCTCAGTGAAGAGTCTGTGGCCTCAGCCTGCATCCTTCCTGCTGCTGCTGGTGAACTTTATAGCCACAGATCTGTCAAACAGGAGCATTATGAAAAAAAGACATTTTAGTTACAAGTAAGTTAACCAAAGGCATGTGAGGTAAGAGAGCTAACGTTAGCCAAGAGTAATGTCATACCTATAACGTTTAACAGGTAACGATAGCAGTTAACTTTGCTGAGCAGACAACAAAGCCACGAATTAAACGTAATCTTGTCCTTATTTGACTTAACTAGCTAGCTAACGCCAGGCCTAAGTTAACAGTCTGCTATTTCTAAACAGTAAAGTACAATTAGATAACATACGTGCCTTAAATTGTCATTACCGAATGTCCGGATTATCGTGGGTCGCTGGCGTTGTAGCGAAATGTTACTTCCAATTATCTTTCCCAGTGAATAAAATCATCAAAGCGCTCCATGAGACTTGCTAGGGATAATACACGATTATGTAGAGACATAAACATAGCGCCATTTTGAACTAGAAGAACTGTGTGTGTGACGTTATGTTAGGTTCTGCTACACTGTGCATTCCCACCGATTAAACATCACATGGATAATCCACCGACTGCGCGGATAACAGACACCAGTTCCGGTGTGTGCGGTGGAGATCTACTGTTGGCACGACTTCCTGCGCATTGCGCAATCGCAAACAGGGCTGAGTGCACAACGGGCGGAATTTTAACAAACATATTTTGCCTCTCTATTCACGCTACTTGCTTATTTTAAAATGTGTAATAATGTTTATATATGGTTATATAGCATATTGTTGACTTCTATATTCGGTTTCAATGAGTACATATTCTAAATAAGGACGGTAGACGTCAAATAGGCGCCAGTGTTTCTGATTGGTTAATTGCCGTTTCCGGTTGCAGCGCTCCTCGTTTGAAAAGTGTTCGGTTAGGTGTAGGCTCGACCGCCATTGTTAAAAGACGGTGTTCGCAATGTTGCTGAAAGTGAAGTTTTGAGGATAGCAAAAGTTTTCTAGAAGGTGTCCAAAAACAATATCGGTAAGTACTAACCAAACATTAGTAATGTGAAACACTCGTTAACGGAGTAACTAATCTTGGTAACGTTAGTTTGAGAAGTAACGTTAGCTTTAGCATGACAGTAGCTAAATTAGCTTGTTAAATATGTGTTAACGTGTCTTAAAGCCATCGTTAATAAACTATCGTTCACTGCTACAATGCTTGTTTGGGGGAAATCGAAATGTAATTTAAATCTAACCTTAAGCTCGTCTGTTATTAAACTGCTATTTTACGCACTTAAACGTTATGCTCTGCTAACTTGGCTAATGTTTTTATCCAGGCCTTTGTTTTTAAGGGCTCAAACATGGCTCAGCGTGTGGCCTTACCAGATGGAGGAAACAAGAAGACGTCCACGGTTCGGGTAGCGGTTCGTCTGCGGCCCTATATGGGCAATCAAGATGAGAAAGGCGAAGGACCCTGTGTCAGAGGCTTGGACTCAAAGAACTTGGAGATAGTTAACTGGAGGAATGCTACAGAATCGGTCAAATACCAGTCAGTGTCCTCAGCATAATTGAACTCTCATAATTTCTGAATGATGTATTGTTAATATATCTAATTATTGTCTAACAATAAAATCTAAGTGTTGTGGATGTTGTTTCAGCTTCGATGTTTTTCATGGTGAACAAACAACACAGCAAGAGGTTTTCCTCTCATCAGTGAAGCCCATTCTACCACACATACTGAAAGGACAAAATGCCAGTGTCTTTACCTATGGACCAACAGGAGCTGGTATGCTATTACATTTGCAAATTATGGACTGTAATGAAGTTACATTCAGTCCAATTTCCACTAAACACTTATAGTATAAATGTATGTGAAAAGTTGGATTTGAGATGGGCTTACATGTGTGAACCCCTACAACTTATATTCTGAATTTATCAGATTATATACATTTTGATGTTTTGTTAAGCACTTGCCTGTTTTTGTCTTTGAGACAATCTGCTTTTAAAGTTCACTCATTTGTACGTAGATTGCTCTGTCTCCTAATTTATTTTTTTCCCCTCTGCTAACTTTTCACGTCCTCTTTCATAGGTAAGACGCACACAATGTTGGGCAGTTCAGAGCAGCCAGGCGTGATCCCCCGGGCTGTCCGTGAGGTCTTCAGTCTGGTCAAAGCTAAGGATGAAGATGAAGGATGGAACTACAGCATTGGCATGTCTTATTTGGAAATTTACAACGAGAAGGTATGAACTGACTATATACAGTTTACTGTGAGCCAGTAGTTTCTTGCTTTCTGTCCATAGTCAAGGAAGTGAGATAAGGTTTTCACCAGTAGTTCAAAAGACCTTGTTTAAAGAAGTCATATGCTTCTTGGCTTTTCCCTCTCCTTTATTGAGTGTTATATTTTTTTTTTTGTGCATGTAATAAATTTGCAAAGTGAAAAAGTCCAGCCCAAAGGGAGTTTCCATTATTTTTATGGAAACCAAACTATTGATCATGTAAATGACGAAGTCAAAACCAGCCTCAGTTGTCCAACTACTAATACATTCCATAAACATCAGCACAGAGTTCTTCATCTCGACTGCTCATCTCTCTATTCTATAACCACTCCTTTATTTATTTTATTAAAACCCTTCTCATAACTGTACTCCCCAACAATGTCCCTAAACTTTTCACTTTTACAAACTTTAACACCTATTCCATACAGCTCTGTGCTGCTTCGATTGTTGGTTGTCTTTCATCCAGTAGTTTTTTTTTTTTATAAATATTTTTGCAGTTTTAAAGATTCGTTGGTTATTTAGTCAAGTGCCATTTTATGTTTGAAGTTGTGCAGTCCATCAATGCTTCGTTCTTTCTTTTCTCTCAGGTGCTAGATCTTCTATCACCCGGCTCCCAGGATTTGCCTATCAGAGAGGACAAGGACAAGAACATCCTTATCCCCGGCCTCACTCACACAACAATCTCCTCCTTCTCAGATTTTGACAAACACTTTGTCCCTGCCAGCCTCAATCGTACTACAGCTTCTACCAAACTAAACCAGCGCTCCAGCCGTAGCCACGCTATCCTTCTCATCAAGGTTTGATATGTATGATTAACTCTGAGAAAACTGTTCATTTTATAATTCTCTTTGAGAGTTGCTCTCTTTTGTTCACTGAACTTGCCTGTGCGTGGGTCTCCAGTGGATAGTCGAACAGCATCTTAAACAGGTTGTGGCCTCTGAGCAGTAGGCCAGGATTTGGTAGCTGGTGCTGAAATCAATTCTCTTGTAACACTCCCATTAGCATCCCCTGGGCTTTTTGGGAGGATTCTGCGAGAGAAACAAACAAGTGTGTCCTGTCCTTTTTTTTTTTTTTTTTTTTCCACTGACTTTGTCCTATTTTTCTAAATTCTTACTTTCCTTGTATCTCTGAATAATTAATGTGCCATGTTTATGATCAATTGAAAGCTTTTGCTGCCTGGCCTTGCCTCACAACTATTCATTTCTTTCTTCTCCTACCTGTTTCTGCATCATGTCTGACCTCTGTTATTGCCCCTTTTCAAATCTTAATCTCAATGATCTAGGTTGTACGAACTCAGCTTGCACTGCCCCACAGACAACAGACAGGAAAGCTGTATTTGGTAGATCTGGCTGGTTCTGAGGACAACCGCCGCACTGGCAACCAGGGCATCCGTCTGAAGGAGAGTGGTGCCATCAACCTGTCTCTCTTCACTCTCAGCAAAGTGGTGGACTCCCTTAACTCCGGCACTGCCGTCCGTGTACCATACAGAGACAGTAAACTGACACGGCTGCTACAGGACTCTCTGGGCGGCTCGGCACACGCTGTCATGATCACCAACATTGCGCCAGAGTACAAATATTATTTTGATACCTTCAGTGCACTCAACTTTGCTGCCAAATCCAAGCTCATTGTGAACAAGCCCTTCACCCGTGAAACTGTGGCTGTGCCTGTACTGCCAGGTGAGGGGGAAACTGAGTTGATAGCTTTTTCTTTCAGAGTGCTTATAAGTATAGAAAGAAATGTAACGGGCAGAGGAGAGGAAGGCCAATAGGGGGCACCTGTGTCACATCCCAGAGGATGATGACTAAGAGTAAAGAGCCAGCTGTCTCTGGGCATGATGGATGTCATTTTAACATTTACGTTTGCTAATTAGATGCATTGTCTTAAATACATTCCTGATGCTGCTCTTCCTTCGCTTTAATTTAGGCAGTGCAGTCTTAGCTGATGCTGTGCCATCTTCTTCTGAATTTGCTTTTCACTAGAGAATCCCACATACAATGTTGCTTGAGTGCGCTGAATACTAAATTGTTAATTTCCCTTCTGCCTCTATCTCCAGTGAAGCGGCCCAGAGAGAACCATGAGGCATGCGGTTCTGGCACTCTGCCACAGAAGAGGCAAAAAGAGGAGAGGAAAACGGAACAAGATGGTTCCTCGCCCTCTGCACTTCAGAGGTTAAAAACCACACAGACTGATTATTTATCAGACTTACAACTGTGATGTTTGACTGTGAAAACAATGCGTGTGCATCCGCCCAAAGCTGCCATATCAAACTCTCTGCATTGCTCCCATCGGCTGCTGTGACTTCTGGGATCTGAGATGCAAGCATTGCTTTCTTGCTGTCTTTCATCAGGTCTTCAAGTCTCTGTCTGGGCTTTTATCTCGTCGACTAGAGTTGTTTGAGCCTGGTTCACCATTTGACTTTGACCAAACCCCCCCCCCCCCCCCCCCCCCCCCCCGTTGTCTACCTACTTTTTCTCTGCCTTGATTTGCTTGTGTGCATCTCTTTCAGCCTGTCAGAACCATCTGTGATGGACAGACTTATAGCTCTGGAGAAGCTGATGATGAACTGCCAGGACAAAGATAGACTCGACATGCTGAAAGATGTGGCCCAGTCTCGCAAGGAGATCCAGGTGAAAACACACATGAGAACTTGGGTTTATCTACTTGCATGACTGCAGGGTTCCCGCTGCTCCTTAAAAGGTCTTAAATTGAAATCAGGGAAATTAACATTAAGGTCTTAAATTTACCGTAAATTTGCTGTAGGTATTAAATTTACAGATGGTACATTTAAGGCTGGTGGAGAAATTGTCACCCACAGTAACCTAAAACGCCTAATTAGCATGTATTTGTATGATTTTCTTTAAGTAATTGACAATGCGAGACCCCACCATTAATATAACTCATGTTATGTTTACGTTAGCTGCAGACGTTGACGTCTGGCTGCATCGTCAGTCGTGGCTGCAAAATTGGGAGACGCATGTTAAAATGGTTGGAGGAAGATCCGTTCTGTCTAGCTCAAACAGCTGTAGCCTACATCACATCCACCTCTCATTTCTAAAGTAGGCCTCTGTCTTTCACCGTAAATAGTTTTCCTCTATGGATTATCCATGTTTACCTCTCTTTAGCCTGTGTATTAGCTCGGCCGGAAAGTGAAAGTGAAACTCAAGTTCGATCTGGCATCGTTTTCTTGCTACCTTTTCTTTATGTGTAAATTACACTTTTCTGTTGTTTTAGTAGTTTATCTTGTTTAACACAGCAGTGTATGAGTGAGGGCTGGCCAGTATGGACCAACATAGTTAAATCATTATTTAATCATTTTTATTATAAGGGTGATTATTTGCTGCTCAAGAAACCAGATGGTTAATTGTGCTTTTAAACTTTTCTTTATGGTCAGAACATGACAAACACTTGATGCCAAAAAGCAGCCTGGTATCAAACAGTGGATCACTTCACATTCAAAACAACAAATATGCAAGTGGAAAAATGCATTTCAGTCCCTTTTCCTCAACAGAATAAATATCTTGATAGAAAAGAGTTAATTCATTTGTGATTCAAATTACGATAATTTCCATTATTGATTTATTGCCCAGCCCTAGTTCACGTTCACAAACGAACACGATCAGTTCACCAAAAACCTGAGCATGATCAATAATTGGCACTGTTTGAGCACATTTATGCACAACACTGACTGGACACACTGTCTAGGCTCCTGTCTGCACTGTCAGACTTTTGGATTTTATTTGCAGAAGACTGTGACCAGTAGATATTTCAGCCCAAGTAGTTGTTGTATGTGGATAGACAACGCATTTGCATCCATGCGGTCACGGTGTCCCTGACCACCTACAGAGGTAGTTTCGCTGATTGGATCACAATCTGTCCTGTGTCTCGGTGCATTTAGACATGTACTTTCATGTGGTCAAGTGCTACCCGATCACAATCTGATCACCCAAAATACATTTTAATGCCAGGTGTAAACAGCCTCTATGTTCCCCGATTCAGGATATGCAAAGTCATTCACCTGCGGTGAAAATAAAACTGCCAAATATGGCATTGCGTCGTTCATTAAGGGATCAAACGCGTGTCTCTTTTCTATCAAAGATGCAAGAATCCTAGACTGATGGAAACACCCTTTTTTGTGTCTTCTGTATGTGATTTACCCGATGCTGTTAAGGTTGGATCTTTATATACCGATAGGCTCAAATATCCATGTCACCACTATTTTCTTTATTTCTTTACCCCCCCCCCAGGAGCTCAAAGAAAAGCAAAAGGAGTTTGAAAGCAAGGCAATGCTATTCAGCCGCCTGGCTGGAGGAAAGCCTGGTGCCAAACAGGAGCCTGACTTCAAGAACAACCTGGCTCCCCTGCATAGAAAACACTCAATTGCCACAAAACCCAATAAGCAGCAGGCTGTGGTCCAACCCCTTCAAGGTCAGTCAGAAATGCTAGTTGTGTGATTTCTTACTTATTCACATTTAAGTTAAAGTTGTAGGAATTTAGCTGACAGTCTAACAAGAAGACTGCAATGTTAGACTCCTATAATCCAGTGGAAAAGAATGCAAAGAACCACCATATTAAGACTATAGAAGTATCAGATACTACAGTGTTTAAATTGCTGTTGAATGAGAGTGCTATGGGGGGGGGTGACCTTGGATAACCCCCCCCCTGATTTTCATGCTTTCCTAAAGAGTAGTCACTCAATAATTCTGTCATGTTGAATCACTGGAGCTGTTGATGAGCTGCAATGTGATACAAGAACTCAGTCTACAATACCGGAGTCAGAATATATCAAATGACGATGAGGTGGAATTATTTTTACACCCCTCTGCAGTTTGAGTGAGCCAGATTACTCCCCAGTACCTGTCTCATGCGTTTGGCTTTGAAATGGCACTAAAACCCAAAATGTAAAAACTTTGGACCGTTTCAATTCAAAATTTGAGAATATTTCCCTGTAAAGACATTGTTGTAATTTGTATCATTAAATGCACTTCAGTTAACATTGTGTTTCCTTCCAACCAGTGTCCCAGCTCCAGCCACTTCAGCAGCTTGCGATCGTCAAAAAACAGTCCGTCTGCGTCAAAAAAGAAAAGCTTCCAGACCAGGTTGAGGTCAGCATCCGAGCCTTGACTGGGCTGTGCTTAGCTTGACACATCTGCAGAATTGCAAGCATCAGAAACAAGCTGACGTGCATTAGCTTCAATTTGTTTTTACTACAGACACTGCAAGATCTCACATTTATTAGGTCAAAATTGGCCTCCTTCTCAGGCCAGTATGGACAAATGGATGTTAACAGTTAAAATGGAATTTCATGTACTTTATATTTTCTATAATTGTGTAAAATGCCAGAAATGGTCAGATCATCTTTTCTTTTAAAACTTTTATATTGTATTTCTCTCTCAGCCTCCAGATGGTAAAGAGAACATTAATACGAATGGCTGGGAGTCCCAACTCGACACATCGGTGCTGGAGCAGTCCAGACATAAAATCCTGCAGGTTCTCAACACCGGCTCCCTCAAAGAGCTGAAGGGTCTGCAGCAGATCGGTGACAAGAAGGCAAAGCTCATCTTGGGCTGGAGAGAGATCCATGGTCACTTCACAAAGGTTGTTAGAGAAAACGTAGCGCTGAGATCATGTTTTAGCATGTAACTCAACCCACAACCATACCTTGTCCTTTCTGGAGAGGCTTTACTTGTGGTGACTTTATGTATGATTTGTTTTGCAGTTAGAAGATCTGGGAAAAGTTGAGGGTATGACAGAAAAGAGGTTTTCCTCCTTCATGAAGGTAAGCCACATTTTCTGAAATATTTGTACTTTTGTAGCCATGTTAGCAGAATGGGTCACCACAAGGTTGACATTTGTGGTCTTCATTAAAATATCTCAAACTATTAGCCATGAAATTAGTTTGAGACAGATGTTTTCCACTGTATCTTTAGAGATCCTGTGACTTTTAATCTAGCGCCATCATCAGGTCAGAAAACTGTTGATATTCCCATCAGCCTTAGCAGTTTATATTTGATAAGTAGCAAATGTTAGCATTTAGCTTAAAGCTCCATTGTGTCTGCAGCGTGCCTGTAGGCTCTTGTTCAGGCAAGAGGATGGCTTGTATTAGCACATTATGTAGCTTTAGAGATGGTCTTGCTTTTAAGTCTGCGCTAATGTGTTTTTTGTTTTTTTCAGGCAAACATCCTGAGTGCCATGGGGAAATGATTTTTAATTTTTTTTTTTTTATTATACCAATGTGTAATGTATATGATTTTTATCTGTCTTTTATGCTTGATTTTGTGATATTTTTGTAGTTACTACTGTCTTCCAGCTGATGGCGCAGTGTGACTTTTTAGTAAATGTCTCTCATGACAATGAATATTTGAGTGTTTATTTCATGATCATAAATGAATCTGCTGGTCACTTTCACAAATGGCTCAACTGTTACTTACCCTGAATACATATCTCAGATCAATCACCTTCTCTGGGGAGTAATTAGGTTTTCAAACCAGAGGCACAAATTGTGATCAGTTGTCTTCTGCGAGGTAGGGACAGGACGACACATTTTTATCACAGACATGCTCCTTCTGTGGATAAATATTCCGTGTTATGAGCTGTTTTTTGGGAGACGAGGGGAGGAGGACGCCCCCCCCGCCCCCCACATCACGTAGTCTAGTTGATTTCACTTTTCATTACACAAACTGCCCCACCCCCCCACCCCCTCCTCCCTGTGATCCACCCTGGAGACTCCCCATCCATCCCAGCACACTGCGCTGGAACAAGGCGCTACAGTCGCTCCTGCAGCCTTCACATAAAATAAAGACATTCTTGGATTTTAGACAAGTGTGCACGTTTGCAAACACGTCGCGCATGTAGAGATGTTCGGTCGCGTGTGATGCTGATTTTTACACCTTGAGAATAACGTTTCCATGATGGCAAAGCCAGAGGCGCTCCGACTGTGTTGAGACAGGCGCTGGATTAAAAAAAGGTCAGTTTGATTAATGCTCATAGCCACCTTTTTGTTTTTGACTGTGTATTCGTCTGTGATGCAGAATTGTCAATCACTGAATTGTATTTCAATGCAATGAGTTAGCTATAAATGCATGAATTCAATACAAGCACCATGTGCCCCCCCCCGCGCTTATGTAGCAGCCTACCTCCACTGACTTCAAATTAGCAGCAGGCTAATTAATGTCCCCACCGCACGCATTTGTCCTTTTGTCTTCATCCTTTTACCTTTGTGCTCTGTGCCAACAACCACCCAGTTAACGCTACACATGAAGGATGATATGTACACACCTGCGCGGCGACTATGACCGCTACTATCGTTTCCACATGAACCTGATTGCATCTGCCGTGCCTTTGTACTCCTCATGTCGTTGTGACCTGCTTTTTTTTTTTTTTTTTTTATTACCTGAGAGAACAGGTCTGCTATTTAAATATGCCCTCACATGAGGTCTGATTTACAGTGGGACATTCGTGTTTTATCGGTTTACCGTGAGCGAAGTCAGTGTATTATAAAGAGGATATCATGATATCGAGCCTGTATCCAAACTAAATCGGCTAAAGCAGAATGTATTTAGGGACTGTATGGAAGTTATTATAATCTTTATTTATAGAGCACTTTTCAAAAACAAGTTACAAAGTGCTTTAAGTATAAAGACAATAATTCCCAAAAAACAATAATACAAAAACAATACAAGATAAAAGCATGAAAACGTTTAAGATAAATATAAAATTAGTAAAATAGAATAAAATAAAAGGGATAAAATAAAGTCAAATAAGGTCGGGAAAGGCTCTCCTATAAAAGTATGTTTTAAGAAGGGACTTAAAAGAGTTCACTGACTCAGCTGACCTGATTTCCTATTAGAGTGAGACCCTTGGCCCTCCCCACCAATATCTCTTAATGTCCCCTGCACTGTACAACTTATCAATAAAGAATTTCAGGTGATATATTTTAATTTAATCCCAATTTACCATTGCACTCCTGTAACACTGTCAGAATCATGTTTGACAGTTAAGTGATCGAAGTTGAAGCACAACCAGAAATATTGTCTGTTTTTTATTCCTTTTGGAACTCTGGCTCCTACTTTACCCAGAATTCACCTACAGTTCAGTCAGATTCTGGTGTTATGCTAGTAGCAGCCAATGCAGAGTTTGCACAGCTCCCTCCGGAGCCACAAATATCTTTAAACAGTTTTTTTTCACGTGTACATTAGTACTACCCAAGATCTGTTTAAAAGAAAACACAATAAAAACTTTGATGTATAAAATAAGTGAAGTTCCCACTTTAATGGAATAAATAATACATTTCACATGGCACTCGAATCAAACAATAGAATATGAAAACATAACACAATGATGTACCCCAAAATATTTTTGAACCAAGAGCTCTGACTTAAAGGTGGGTTAGGCGATTCTAATTTAGTACACATTGTTTTTGTCAGATTCAGCAAATATCTCCTCACGGTCTGCTAGCTGTCCGTTCTGTGTGTGCGCTTAAAGAAAATCTGCCTGCTATTGGTGTGCTGGCTTAGCAGCAACAGTTTGGTAGCCCACAACCTAGCAAACATTGGTTACCTTACTTGCTGTGTCTTTGTTTGCTCTGTAACATGGTATTTGTCATGGTACTGGATTTCTCCAGAATCGAATACCCCACCTTTAACATTGTTATACATTTTAAACTGCTTTCTTTTGAGATGCTGAATAAATATGAGCTACTAGTGAAATATAGCTCGCTTTCTAGAAACAAAGGTTCCTTGTCTATTCGGTTTCCCAACACTACACATTAAGCTTATTAGATCCTTGTTGATTTTTATGAGGAGAATAAACCCCTGATAAAGACTTGTTGTCCTATTATAGCACACACAATTCATCTTTTTTATGTAGATATTTGATGTTTATTTTCTTTTGTTTAGAATGAAATAAAATGTAACTTTGGGTTAGAAAAAGTCAAAGGGCCCTCTCCTCTTATCCCAAAAAAGAAATAACAATCCTCTTCCTTTTCAATCCCCCCCCCCCAAAGAATTTTTGTACAATCCCTAAGCAGATGGGAGAGAGCAGCTTCTGTTAACAAAGACTGTGAAAACCATTTTCTGGCCCTCAGGTGTAACTACAGGCAGCAAACACAGGACTGGACCACACGCAGAGGCTTCATTTTGATGTCAGCATGGCTGTGAACATGATGCCATGTCCCGCCATTTGGCCAGGGGAGGAACAACCATCACTGCTGGACCAGGAGGGCGCTCTGTTGAGCCAAGCTCCTGTCTCCGAGCCATGCCCACCAGTCAGAGGTGAAGAACTCATCCACAGCAGCGGCAGCCCGGCCAGCACAAGGGCGCCTCGCAGCAAATCCAAAGGAGAGCTAGTCATAGTCATCAACGAGAAGCTCAAGAACAGTAAGTGACTGACGTTGACCTCTGATTAAGGGCAGTCCATACAACCGCTTAGTCAGCTCACTCAGGGAAAGTCAGATTCCAGTGCACGAAGGAGCTCCTGGGAGAGCATGCACACATTTGCCTCTTTCCAGTGTATCAAACATTTGCCCTTGCCTTTTTCGTCCCAAATGTGTAGGTAATGGGATGCACGCAGCGCCTGCAGAGAACACCTCTCCCGTCATCTCCTCTCCTCCCAGAAGGCAACACTCCATCTCTTACCCCCATCACAGCAAGACCAGGAAGGGGAGCAGAGCGAGTTCCATCGCCTACACTGCCTTCTCGCCCAGGCCGTCGCTTTCTCGCCACTCCAGCATTGCTACCAACCCACCTTTGGACCGGACCAAAGTTAAAGACTACCTCTTCCTGTCTGTGCTTGCCTGCTTCTGCCCCGTCTGGCCCATCAACATAGTGGGATTCGTCTACTCTATCATGGTAAGAACAGGAACCTTTGTCTGGCTTCTTTTGTCTTCTTTTTTTTAATATTTTGAATAAACGTAGTTTAGTATCATCATTATTATTTAGTACTAAGTATCATTATCAAACCAAAGTTAACAGATGGTTCAATCTTCTCCTTCAGTCCAAGAACAGTCTTGAGCAGGGAAACCTGGATGGCGCCGTGCGCCTGGGACGTGTTGCCAAGATGCTCTCGATGGTGTCACTAGTAGGAGGGACGGTCATTATCATCGCCTGCATTGTCAACCTGGCCAGTGAGTGTCCCAAATCTGACCTTTAAACCTTAACCTCACCTTTTTATTACCCCATGTGTAGTTGCGCAGGGCTGATTCGTCCCCCTGCTGCTGTTGCTTTTTTATTCCATCACAATATATTATTTAGCTCTGTTAGCACAATCTGACTGTAATCACTGATGTTATTACCGTCCATGTTTGCACAATACTGCACTAGTTAAAATGCCAACAATAGTCTTTATACACAGCGGCACTTTAACCTTTAGGAACTATGTCAACGCTACACAAAGATCAGAGCGCATTAATCACATTTGCATCAGTCAAATCTACATTTCATGACGTTTATTTGCACGGGTGGCCTCCAGCCGCCAGCTGTAACCAACTGCATGCCTCAGATTTCTGTGTGTATCTGTAGAGTGATACGTAGTCTGTTATATGCCTTGTACCTTGTTGCTTGTACAAAACGTGAAATCCGTATGTCTATATGTACCATATGTATACATATATAATGTATGTCAGTGTGTGATTTGTCGACGCGCAACAAGACAAATAAATGTACATTTATTGTACCTAAATAAAATAAAGGATTCTGATAAGATAAAACATCAGTGATTATTACTTTTTAGTGACTTGTAAAGAGAGGGACTAGTATTTGTCTTTTGCAGTGCTGTCTATTTGAATACATGAAGGGCCAGTCAGTTAAATGATTTTTTGCCTTTTCACTTCAGTTCAAGCAAATACTTAACTGCACTTTGTTTTTGAGTGCACACAGTCGCAGCCTGTTGGGTCTCATTAAGCCAAGAGATGTCCTAATTAACTTAATGACTGGAAGAGCAACTTGAGTTTAAGGGCTCTGGGACTCAACGCCCGTTGTTTTTCTCATGATATAACTGTCCTCTGTGGTCTGTGAAAGTTTATACATCCATATTAAGTTGCAGAATAGCTCTTCAACTAATATGCTTCCTTTTCTTTTTTTAGTAAATGTGAAAACCTGAGTTTCATCCCAGGATGAAACTGGATAAGGCAACTGACCATCTGGCCCGCACCTGCACCACCGTCTTTACCGCCTAGTCATTACCTGGATGTGTGACAAATATGCACCCGATATACAGTGCTTACTTGTATTTCTGTAATCCATATAAATCCCTCTTGCTAACTGAAGAAAATAAAATATGCAAATGCTGCTGCTCTGAGTCAGGGTTGGGGGGTTGTCCACCTCATGATAGATGGAGAAGGGAGGAGACAGTCTAATCAGTCCCTTCGTATTCTGGTCAACACACTCTTGAAAGACACAAACTCTCCCAGAATCCCATCACTTGCAGAACTGATTCAGACAAGGTGGACTAGAAAATGGGGAGACCAGTGGAGATGGTTACAGAACGTAAAACAGGCAGGATTTCCTCCCAGCAGTCCCAACAAAATGTCCGCCAAGTCCATCCTTCACTGCACCGACGACAGGATGCATCAGCTTGCCGTTAAACCCCCCCGGATATGTGGAGAGGCTCTGGGATTTGTGTTGCTTTGGAAATGACAGAGCAGAAATACATCCAATTCCCTCACAGAGAAGAAACAATTTCAATCATAGTATGCCCGCTAGTTTCAGACTCTCCTCTGCGTGGTTCTCCTGCCATACATCTTGTGTTTGAGAGTGAGGGCACTGGTGGTGAAAGAGGATGAAAAAGAGGCTTACCGAGGACTAGCTATGGGTGCTAAAAGGGAAGGGATTATGGAAAGTCTATGAAGAAGCCACAGTCATCACTGCAAGGAAAAATATGTGCCAAAAAAAAGTTTCTTGCTAAAGACCCTACTCTGATCACAGAATTCCTGTTGTAGAGAGAAACATCAAAAGTGTTTTTACTCTGCTGCAACTTTACTGTATATCCGCTCGACACCACTGACCACTGTGAGCCAGAAAAGGCTTCATGTTCACACAGAAAAACTGTAGCAAGATACATCAAACGTTCAATTTACAGTGAAGCAAATTATACTTTGTCATCTTCAAACTACCTTTTGATAATGTTTGTAAAGCATTGTTTTGAAACAAAGATTTCTTAATGTGATGCCCTTGAAAGTGCTGTGCTGCAATTGACAGATGGTGGTAGTATTGTGTGCATATGGGCATCTGCTATTTGGTTAACAAATTAAATTGATTGTCATTGCAGTCAAAGTTGTGGTTGTAGCCTCAGTCTGGATCCACAGGTAGACTGTACTTTCAAACCAGACAGATGGTGGCATTTTTGTCCCTTGTAAAACCCCTAAAACAGCAAAAACATGAATATTTGTCTGTTTTGTTGTCATACACAGGAGGATGCTGTCTTTTGATAATTAATTTGTAAAACACTGGTTCAGGGGAGCATAGTTTTATGGGTGATATGAATAGCAGTAGCCTACTGTGGAGAACACATTTTTAAATCTGCTTTATTATTGTTGTTGTTGTTGTTTTTGTTATTGTTATTATTATTATTATCATCAGTATATCTTGTGTGTATCCTTACCTTACCTCTAATCTGTAACTACCTGTGATTCTCACTGTGATCTAAAACAACCTGGTTTCATCAAGAATGGATAAAACTCCTTATATACTGTATCCTGGATTATGAATTATGTACAGAAAGGCCACAGTTTCTCACACCTGCAGACAGTTTTCTGTAATTATTAATTAGGCATTTTTCCCTCTGTTAGTACTTAAAATGTAAATTTAATTGTAATCAACAGTTGATGTATTCTGCAGATATAAATCTCAATATTGTGATAATGCTCTAGTCGATATGAGTTAGCATTAAGTAGTTATGATCTAACGTAGACACAGAAACCGTCGGCTAGCCTCCTGACAGTCATTGTATTACCACCAGGCTTCTATAATCTTTGTGGATGTTGGCATGTTGTTGATTTTTATTCATGTATGATGATTGAAGTTGAAAATGACAAAGATAAGTTGGCACTTGGAAAATTATATTTCTGCAGCACATTCATAATAAAGACAATGCATGCAACGTGATTTTTTTGTTGTTCTGAAGGGACAGAGAGTGGCAGTAGCAAAGACTAAAGAGATTATGTTTTTGTGGGAAAGAATGAGTGTTGAAAGTGAGAGGAAGCAGATGAGAGCAAAAAAATAGGGCAGTGTTAATGTAGTTGTCTGTACTGTGATAGTGTAAGCTGCAGGGATCAGGCAGTAGAGCGGAGGCAGCAGGAAGAACAAAATGCTGAAGGGAGAGGCCCCCAGCCAAGGAAATGAGCGGCTGTAATGAGGACTAAAGCCTCAGATGACTTCAACAAAATCAAAGCAAAACATCTCTCATTATTTTCTCTGAGGTTTATTTAAAATCCCTTTCAGAAGCCATGATCAACCAATAATACCTATTTTATAATTATGAGCATCCGGAACGAGAACAGTGACTGGGCAAAACATCTTTGGAATATCTTAAAGAAAAAGGAAAGTGTTTTTATAGCAGATTTTTACATCCAAACTGTCGGTATTGAACAGCTTTATCAGTGGCGATTTGAGACCATTGTTAGGGGAGTTGAAGCAGCTAATTTTTTTTTTTTTTTGTCCTCTAACGTTAGATTTTGGAGAAGTCAGAGAAGGGAGAACCACTTAACCTACAGTTTCATATGGCTTTTCTTACATTAAACGGGTTCAATGTCCCTAAATACTGACATTTCTCAGTTTCTAATGTTTTCCCTAATGATCGCGACCCACGCTGGCCGATCGGTCAGCTACAGCAGAACAGTTTGTGTGTCCGTCGGCCAAACCACTATTTTCAACATTGAGGGAGGATACGAGCGGCCCCTCGCAACTTGGACTGATCCTCGTTTTTGATGAATTCCGATTGGCTCAACGGCGCCGATCGAAGGAGTTCACTTTCCAACTGGGGAGTTTAATCCAAAACCTTTAGCACCGATTTGCTAAATTTTGTCAGGGCTGAACTCAGCCAGGATTGTGTGACAAGTGCAACAGAGAGGGGGGCAAAAGAACGTTCATCTCCCTCGTTCTCCATTCATCCTTTTACTTTACTTTAGCTTGTTGGATGACAGCTGACTTTAATAACATCAGGTCCAGTGCAGCTGACCTGCCGCCCAGTCGCGCATTCACGCCAAGGATGGTTAGTTAATTTAGTTAGTAACTGTAAAAATATTTTGGATATAGGTAATCCGTTACACTACTAGTTACTTGGAAAATGAGTACAATGAGAAAAGTGATATTAGTACAGTTCCTGCGCAACACTGCAAACGGTATGAAATTAGTTTTATTTAATGTTAGAATATTATACTTATAGAAATATTTTTTAGGCCTACTTCACAGATTCTGTGCAACCAAATAAAGATTTTTTTAAACAATTACATAATACTGACAAATTAAACTCAATCAGCAACAGAAAACTACTTTTAACACCAACTCTGGGGGAGCAAACACCAGCCTACAGCTCCACATTGCTGTCTGACCCTAACTGGTCCACTGACCCTATAGGTGTAGTTATATAGCTATAGTGTTGTTAAAAACTTTTTGAAAAATAGCACCATGAGATGCTAACTAACAAATGAAAAATCTCTGAGAAAGGTTGATTTGCACAAAGAAAACATGCAATGCCATTTAGTTTTCCCTCATATAAAAAAAAAGACATTTCCACCGTAAATTTGAGCAGAAAGTGTCTCCAGAATGCAGGAAATTACGAATTTAATGCTCGAAACCTTCTGGGGGAGGACCCGCAGACCCCCCTCACATATATTTCAGCATCAAATATTTAATCCAAATAGTACTAAAGATCTTCTTGTCTTGTTCTGGGGCATTGTCACGTCTCATGACCCAAATGTATCATCACGCCCCTAATCTGAACCCTTATGTCCTCACCACTTTTCAACACAAAGTGACGCCCTTGACTGACCCACTCCGCTCTGCACCAGCTCCTCTCTATTAGGCCTACTTATTCTCTCCACCAATTAGTTAACACTTTTGCAAGATAATTGTATGGATGCTCATTCTCATCAGGCGCTGAGCACCCCTAAAGGTCTGATCCTAGAATCACCCCTGAGCTGTATACTAACCATAGTCTGTATATAAAAAGTCGTAGCGTGTTCTACACTACAATAGCCGACTGACAGATTAACAGTATCATACTATTTATTTAAACCAGCATTGCGACATGAAGTTGATTAGCCAAGACAGGAAATTAATCTGCAACTATTTTGATAATTAAGTCATTTTACAAGAATCAAGAGTCAGCCGTGCAATAAGGTTATTCTTAAACACAGCAGTGCTTGGAGCTAAATGCTAACATCAGCATGCTAACAGTTTCACAATAATGAAATGTTATAATGCTGATGTTTAGCAGGGACAATGTGTACCATCTTAGTTTAGCGTGTTAGCATGCTAACATCTGCTAACTAGCACAAAACACAAAGAACAGTGGAAGATGAGGCAATGTCTCTCTCAATGTTTGCAATTATAGTGAATAAAGTATCGGACCGATAACAATGTCGACCTGTTGATGGCGCTAGAGAAAAAGTTAGTGGATCACCAAGTCTGTTAGGATTTGTCCTCTGGGAACCATGAATGTTTACAACTTCCAGCTGTCAATCTATCCAATAGTTGTCAATGTTGTTGAGATATTTCCGTCAAAGAGGTGGAATGACGAGAGTCACGCTACTACATAGGTGTCATTTACGCTGGGGACGCTGGGGACATGTCCCCACCACTTTTTTAAATGGCTCATTTTGTTCCCATCATTTTTTTTAAAGCATAATTTGTTTTGTTTTTAAAAACATTCTGAAATGTAGCTTGCAGTTAAATAACAAATGAAAACGCTTTTAGGAAGGTTTATTTCCATATTAAGACAACATGCAATGCAATTAAAATATAGAAGAAACAAATGTGCATTGTCCCAAAAAAGTAGATTAAGCTTAAAAAAAACAAAACAAGCTACTGATTATAAAATGACCCTAGAATGTGCATGCACCAATCAGTAACTTTAACAACTTCTTGACAGTTTCTTTTTGGCCAAGTTTTCTGTTCTCTCCCTGTGAGCATGACAAAAGCTGCACTGCATTATATTCTATTATATTTATATATTTTGAAATGTCACGTGCCACCTGAATTTTGTGTTTCCTTTTACATAAATAAAAACTTTTAAAAATTTTAAATTGGTTCAGAAACTTTCACCAGAATGCAGGAAATGTGTTTAAAAGTGATCAAAATTTCCTGGGGGAGGTCCATCCAAACCCCACACTTATATATCTTGGAACTGAGGATATCTTTAGAACAATGTTTATGGATGTTTTCCTCTCGTTCTTGTGAATCTCATATCACCTATCATGATGTCTCATGAGCTAAGTGTCTCTTCACACCCCTAATCTGAGCCCCTATGTCCTCACCGCTTTTCAACACAAAGTGAAGCCCTTGCACTACTAGCATGGTTAAAAAATGCCAAACAGTACCTTGTTCCAGCTTGTTAAATGTAACAAGTTGTTGCTTTTCCTTGTCTTACATTATAGTAAAATGATTGTTTGGGCTTTGGGCTGCTGGCTGGACAAAACTTTGGAGACGTCATCTTGGCTTCTAGGAAACTATGATGGGCACATTACTTTATTATTTATAAACTAAATGATTAATCAATAGTGAAGAAATTAGTTGCAGTCCTAATTTTAATGTCACGGTGTAATATTATTTGCTGGGAACAAAATCTTATATATGTTACATGGAAATAAATAAAAGTCCTGGGCTTGAAAAGGAATAAAGAGATGCACAGCTCCCAGTGAAGAAAGTGCTCTGTTGTAATAATGAACATACAACAATACTGTACACACAAAATAAACATGATTCAGTGTATACATTTTCTTAAGAAAACCTTGTTTATGTGGGAATTTCCGGGAGCTCACAGCGAAAAAAAATCCACCATATTAGCAGAAATATGACAGCACTCACAACATCTGACAACAGCAAATTCCCCCTCACCAATGTTAACATTTTGACAGCGAAAGGTATTTTTCTTTGTTGTCAGCTAATTTAATTGTAGGTATACAGTAGAGTACCGCTCGGAAGGGATTCAGCATACCAGACAGGGTCACATCCAGATGCAGTAAGTGGGTCAGGGATTATCCAGCTGGGTCACATAAACACTGAGGCTGTGAGTCAGCTTGGCAGCGTTCGGATGCATCATGATCATCCTGTCAGTCCGCATAGGAAATAACAACGTAATGAGATATTCTGACCTGTGGCAATGCTGTTCTATTGGCCTGCTTAATTTGCAAAGAGAACTAGAGCTGGAAACACAATCATTATGAGTGTGAATTAATGCTTGGATGGACTGTTGTGGATTTTGGAAAGAGGAATTAATTTGAAAATATGGGGTGAAAAATATGAGTGCATTTTTAAAACACAAAGACACGCTTGTGAAAATTTCCACACCAAAGAAAGAGACTAAATTAAAGGCCTTGACAATCAGAGACTTTCCCATTTGTTGTCAACCCTGTGAATTATTTAATCCACTCTTATGAGAACTTTTTATTTTAAGTCACAGTGCTTAATCTGACACATTTTGACTATTTGCTGTCAAGAGCTGTGTAGCCACCAGTGACACATTAACCTTTTTCAACAGCAGTGTAACTAATAACTTTAATTACGACTGCACTCCATTTAGCTGCTTCAGTTCCAGGACCTTGGTATTTTGAATTCTGGCTCACCGGTAGGGGCTTATGAATAAACCTAAATGGAATGGAGCTATAATTAATATTATTTGTTACATCTGTGCTTTTTTCTGCTATGACGTCATAATGTCCTGAAAAAGGTCAATCATGTGCTAAACTGGTCTCTTCCACGGCAGACATTTTGAATTGTCATAGCAGGAAAAGTACTAATAACATTAACGATTACGGGGAGCGAGCATGCACAATACCGGGAGCAGCTAAAAATTACTTTCACTAGAGCTCGCTCTCAGATTTTCGAGAGTCTTAGCTTTGTCACACTAAAGGGGGCAGCCATTGAAAGGGTAACATGTTATAAGTATCTTGGTATAGAGATGGACGACAAATTAGCTTTCAGTGTACACAAAGATAAGCTTTTAAAGAAACTCAGGCCAAAATGAGTTTTTTTCGTAACAAGTCCTGATTCTCCTCTGAAGCTAGGAAGATACTTGTTCAAGCCACCTTATTGTCTGTGATTGATTATGGGGATCTGTTGTACATGCATGCAGTATTATCTCTGCTAGCAGAACTAGATTCTGCCTACCATGCAGCGTTATGCTTTATCACAAATGCCAGATCTTCCATCCATCATTGTAGTTTATACGAAATGGCCTTCTCTAGCTACAAAGAGACCGTTACTTTTGTGTGTTTTTAACTACAAGGCAACCCTGTGCAAATCACCAAGTTACCTTTGTAGCCTCATAACTTTGCGGTCAGTAGCTACCAAACACCATCTAGTAGGCTACTGCTTTTAAAAGTCCCCAGGGTTTTTTTCTAAGTTTGGAAATACTGCCTTTTCATATTGTGCACCCTGAACATGAAACTCCTTACAAAATATTCTCCTGTTACAGACTTTCCTGGTTGCATGTGTCCTTAAGGAGGAATGTAGATGTTTCCCATAAGCTGGATTCTTTAAGTGTATGGGTGTCATGGAAAGTGTTTTAATGTATTGTATTGTCTCAAGGTCTCCCTTGAAAAAGACAATATATCTCAGTGGGCTTCTTCCTTGTTAAATAAAGGTTAAGAAAAAAGAAAGGAGAAAATTGGAATTCAGCCATCATTCATTAAATCGTTTACGCCTGTGCTTCTCCATGCAAAAATGTCTGCAGTATAAAAGGCCAATTGTTGCCTGTTGATTTTCACACTTTGTTAAATTGTTAAATCTATGGTTCAGATGTTTTCTAACATAATCTACAATTGTTTTTGTCTAAAGACATCATTAATAATGCATGTAATCTGTCAACAGTAAGAGGTTTGCCATACAGTGCCTTATGTTTGTCATCTTCAAAATGAGAATTAATTATGAATAATTTATTTTCATCATTTGCATATTTAAACTCACCAGTTGTAATCTAATTGCAATTTACCACCTACCACATATCCAAGTGGACAGAAATCCTCTCCAACACCTGAATGCAGTGTTGGAAGAAGTATCCAGGTCCTTTACTTAAGTGAAAGTAGCAATACCACAATGTGAAAATACT
Source organism: Micropterus dolomieu (assembly GCF_021292245.1). Classification (NCBI taxonomy): domain Eukaryota; kingdom Metazoa; phylum Chordata; class Actinopteri; order Centrarchiformes; family Centrarchidae; genus Micropterus; species Micropterus dolomieu. Next base: position 12,944,698 of record NC_060163.1, read on the forward strand.
CCACGACAAGTAAAAGTCCTTCAATCAAAACCCTACTTAGCAAATTTACTTAAAGTATCAAAAGTAAAATACTCAAAATGCAGAAAAATGGTCGCTGACAGTGTTTTACTATTATATACGATGCTTTTGGATTAATGTTATTTCTGCATTAATGTGTATGTTGCATTTTACTTCTCTAGTTGTTTAAGGTTGAGCTAATTTGAAATACTTTATATACTGTTGGGTAGTTTAATCTACAGCAATGCATCTTTTCTGTAAGATCATCAAATGTTTGTGGCTTACCTGTGAGAACCAATCTCTAAAAAAAACAAACCTTTTCACGACCTCAGACAAACCACCTTGTCTCCGACTTTATGACCATTTATTCATGCACAGTAGAAGTTTAAAAATGCATAAAATTAAAATACTTAAGTAAAGTACAAGTACCTCAAATTTGTAAATGTACTTAGTTATATTCAAACTCTGCCTGAATGTGTGCAGTCTGAGGGAACCTGGTTTCTACACAACCAGGTACTTTTTAGGTACTTGGACAAGCATCACAATCCTTATATACTATACAGACAGTACAGGCTGCATCGAAGCTGGGTAAGTTATACAATTAGAGGACCACAAAAAATTTATTTGTCTGTGAGAATGAACAGCTGATTGAAAAGTTCACAACAACAGTCACATAAAAAAATAATTCACAACCTAGGCCTATATAGCACAAAAGAGATAGCAAACTCTTCGTAAAACATGTTTTGAATGTGGTGCTGGTATGAAGGCAGTGTTTGTCTCCTGAATTACTCCAAGTAGAGGGTACAAAAAATTTTGTTTTCCCAAAATTTGAACAGTTAACTTCCCCACTATTAAGCATGTTAACAAAGGGTGACAGGACATTTAGCTAACCCGTGCAAGTCTACTCATAGATCTACTTAAGAACTGTGTTATATAATCCTATAATTCTATAATTGAGTACAGCTGGGATTGGCTCCAGCCCCCCGCGACCCTGAACGCAGGATAAGCGACTGACGATGGATGGATGGATGGATGGATGGATGGATATAACTGAATACCTTTATAATATCTGCATGAAGCTTATTGACTTAATAGAAATATGATGTGAGCTTCAGGCTCATACTTGGCCTGTTATTATTACTGTGCAGCCCTTATGCATCATTTCAGCATCCTCTGCTAGCTGTTAACTTTTCATCCCAATCCTGGCTAGGTGGCAGTAATGTGCTCGTTATTGGCTCTTTAATGAAACCTACTCATCATCATAGAGTGGATTCATGACTGACATGGCCCTCCTGTGGTGAAATATCACTATAATATTTCTATCAAGGCTCTTAGTTTGTCTGCATTATCCTAGAGGGACCCACTGTGGTGTCTTCTGTCCTCTTTTCTGTCTTTTATCTTCAGTAGCAGCAGCCTTTTCATACGTTGACTTTTTATTATGCCGACAGTTTTATTGTTATGAGTTGACCATGCAAAGATTACAAACATTAGTAGTTTTAATAGTTACCAACAGTAGCTTGATAACATAGGCTGAAATAACAAGGTCTTTGTTTGTGAATGTTTATTAAAATCAAAACCATTTCAGAGCATCAGACAGCCAGATGGTTAGTGCTGAAATTCACTATTCTGTGACGCGGTGTGCTACCAGTAGCTTTCATCATTATGCATCATGTGTTTACTCAATCAAAAGTAATGCTTGCACTTGTCCCTGCTGAGAGGACACGGCTTGGGTTTAAATACATGTTTGTGGTTTCATAGAAATCTGCTTTTTTTAGATTAATCCTCCCTGAGCACTAACTAAAATAATTTTTTAACAGTTGTCATTGTGGCATTTCATTTATCTTCTTTTAAGCTCATCCAATGAACGAGTTTTATTCTGATAAATTCTTGTTTAATACAGTCTATGATTCTTCCATCTTTTAGATGTCACTGCAGTTTCTGACACTGAGGATTATTTGAATTTAATTTAACATCTTTATTGCTAGGTGGCCATCTGGTATTGTTTTAGATGCAGATCCAACTCAAAAAGGTTGAAATCTAAATGTTTACTTTCCTCTTCAAGTCCCCCCCCCCCCCCCCCCCCCCCTTTTTTTTTTTTTTTTTTTTACATTAATCTAAGTTTAGATCATTGAACAAAATCAGCAGTTCAGTTGCAGCTCTCTAAAATGGATAAGATTAGATATTTGCTATTTGCAAAGTCTCATTCATGTTTTTTTCAAATGTAGAATATTGCAATTCTGTATCTATGTTTACATAAAGTCTTTCAAAAGTACTTCACAAAACCACAAACCTCTCTCAAGTTTCAGCAGGAGTGTGTGCGTGCGTGTGTGTGTGTGTGTGTGTAACCCCATTATTAGCATCTCCATATTTGCTGCCTGTGGATTAAGATTTAAATGATCACTTTTAAGGTGATATGTGGTTTGGGTCTGAATATCTCCTTTCTCCTTAAGTCTGAGTGCAGCCTGCAGATACTTATTGGTTGTTGTTAGTTAAAGACTTAAAACCTGGATGACCTGCAGGAGGAGAATAATAAAGAAAGATCTAAATCTTATTTTATAGTTCTTTAAACAAGACTAAAAGTCTACAACCACAGCAGCTCTTTAAGACTTAGGCTAAATGCTAACATCGGCATGCTAACATAACAATATTAAGCAGGTATGCTGTTTAGTGTTTACCATCTTAGTTTAGCGTGTTAGCCATTTGCTAATTACTATAAAACACCAGCCCTACAGCCGAGGCTGAGTGTAAATGTCTTCTTTTGAAATTAATTGGTCATAAAGCAAAATATTGGACAAATAAATATTTAGCTGATAAAAAAGTTCACCAAAGTTATTAAAGTTAAACCTTACAGGGACATGAATGTCTGCACCATATTGCATGGCAGTCCATGGCTGTGAAGACATTTCACTCAAAACCACAAATGTGTGGGGATCACCGGAGTGAGTAGGATTCGTCTTCTGGGGATCATGGATGTCTGTACAACTATCTCATAGCTGTTTAGAAATTTCAGTCTGGAAGTGGTGAACCAGCCAATCAGCCATCTTTAATTTAAATAATTTTGTATTTTGTGAGGATTTTTGTGCTCCATGTTATTGTTGCCTACCTGCATTGTGACATGTGTAATGTGTATAGATAAGTGTAATAATATAACTTTTAATATTACACCCTATATATTGGTTTTGGCATGTTGCTTTTGGAAAGTGTTCTAAAAGTTTATTATTAGTTGTATTTATATTAATATTAGTGGTATCACCATCATGAAGACAGTGTTGGTGTAGTGACAGGACCAGCAGAGGACAGACATCTGTGGTGTTTGTCAGTCGGACCAAGAGCACAGGGACGGAGGTGTAGGAACAAACAATGACTAAGATGAAACAGTAGCAACGTCCTCTGATTTCACAAAGAGCTTATTTTCCACTCAGAGCACGAGAAAATGCACAGTAATCAAAAACTTTACAGCTGCAACCCCCACATCTAAATTCTAGAATGAGTCTCTTTCCCGACATGCATGACTCTGCTTCTGACTCAGACACTCGGTCAGCTCGTGGTCAGCCTTGCAGTTTGATTCTCTATACATGATCTGGAACACTGAGTAGCAGTGTGTTTATCAAACACGCTGATGCTGACCTCTGACCTCCCTGCCAAATGGATTAAGTAAAAAGTCGATACATGTCAGCTCCAGAATGCTTTTTATTTGACGCATAAATCCATGGTTTTGTTACAGATTTTCAGTGTTTTTGGGGTTCACAAAGTAAGAAATAATTTGGGTGACCAACTGAATATTTCAAACCACACCAGTTCAGATAGATGGTTTTCAAAGTAAAAAAAAATCACTGCTATACATTCAGTATCATTTAATTAAGTACTCAAAAGAGATTAGCCATAAAAATTCTAGCCATGAGAATTATTATGGTTATTATTGGCTTCCATATAATAGTTTGGAGGTGAGAGGCCTTGACTGAGAGTTTATTTTAATCTCACCAATCTCAGAATCATAGGTTTGGTGTTTCTTTACAGAAGAGTGAGCATGTAAAGTGTTAATTGATTTCATTTTACATTGTGCATCTGTGCTGCCTCGGACACTGTTCCATTACTGTCAGAGGACAGGCTGTAATTGCAGATCCTGAAGGCTGGGTGGCAGTGTTGGCTTTACTTGATTGACACTGAGCTGTACGGAAACCTTAGAGATTCAAAGACGACACTTTGGAACCATGGAGCAAATATATTAGAAATTAAGGAATGCACACAATCAATCCATATGAATGTTTTATGAAAAAAAAGAAACAATCATGCACAATTTCAGTTCCAAAAGACAAACATCCAAAGCAAGTGACACACAATATATATTTACACATGAACACCACTGGTGTTTTCAGCATGCCTCTTTAACCACATGAGACCGAGACAAAACCTGCAGCTTGGTTAATGCAATTCATAGTCAAGCAGCAGCTGCGGAAACAACACTGTGCTCTTTACACCATCCATATGTGTAAGTTAGATATTCAACAAAGGCTGATGATTGTATTCAGAGTACGACCATGCACATCTCTCCACAAAACAATCGCTTCCGTTCTCTTACGATCAAATCAGGGCTTGAGAAGCAAAATTTGGTTCATCAATGTGTCACCAACAAGAAACTGACACAGTGATATTAAAGCGGACACATTTATACAACTGTGAACAACATTTTTTTTTTTAAACTGTTGAATTAAATAAAAATTATATTGTTAATCAGAGCAACACACTTCAGGAGAATTGGGAACAATACAATGATGAATATTTCATCCTGCAGCAGAGCCTGGCACATATTTGTCTTTTTAGTTTGCTCCATCAACACCAAACATGCAAATAACTGACACAAACCATCAAAGTGGAAGAACCAATTATCTTATTGGGTTGTGCTGTCTGCAATACAATGGTGATCAGACCGGTAGAGACAAAATGTCTGTCAGTATTAAGACCACTTGGCAATCTTCGGAAGCATTAGGCAAAACATTATTGCAAGGGAGAGGTATGTGCGCTGTGAGACAGATGGTCATAAGAATGGAGTTTTAATGTCAGCAATTAATGAAAAGAACAGGACGGGTGTAATAAGATCAAGTAAACCTGACACAAGGGACAAACTGCATAATAATTCAGCTTTCTCCCTGTTTGTATTTTCTTGCATGATTTCAATTGTTGATTGAGATCTGACCAGTTTGGAGCATTTAGACTGACTTTAAATCCAAAAAAGGGACATGGATCCCCATGAATATGAGCATGAAAATTCTCATATAGTGGGGGTGGTTCCCCATAATTGCATCAGGTGTATTTATTGATCTCTGAATGTGACCCCTTGGGTATGTTGTTATGAATTATGTTCTCATTTATGACACAAAGTAAGTAGGATAATGAAATCCTCCATAGTCATGCAAAAAATCCTCAGAGCATGCGATGAAGCGCCCCCCGTCATCCCGAGTCTTCAGATCGGTCTCTCTAGTGTCAGTGCAGTGGAAGAGGATCAGTTCATTCCTGCAGTGTGGAGCCCGGCAGCTCGTTGGTCAGCGTGTGCCAGCGCTCCACCTTCTTGCCCTTGTTCTTCAGACAGTCTATCCAGTGCTGCAGAGTGTCTCCCTGTGAGTGACACCCTAAGGATACGCCGCCTAACCAGTGCAGGGACAGAAAAGAGAAGCCAGTAGGACTTGAGAGGAAAGTGCATGTTTAATAAACACAGAGCGAAAAATATAGAAAATCACGAGAGGAGAAAGAAAAGGTACCAAGATCACACATGTTGCTCTATAAACCTCTAAAGCTCTCTAATGAGTGTAACTCATTAACTAACTGACTAATGAGGCAGCAGATAAGTATATGCAAACTGAGTAAACATAATTAGGTGTAGCTTCAACCTAAACCTTTTAAGTCTATAGAAAACCTTCTACATTATGTTGGTTGTCTTGTTTTCTGTTGTGCTGTTTTATTAACAGTAATTGCATATTTTGTTGTCTTTTTTCCGTAATTGTTTGTGTAAAAAAAATCTAAGGCAGGAAATTTTCTTTTCTTTAAATAGCAAAAACAGAATTTATCTAATCTAAAGAATCTAGAAGAATCTAATTTAAAATATGTTTTTTGATGCAAAATATATAACTTTGAAAATAAGTGTAAATGATTTAACATATTTTAACAGTTTTTCAGTTGTGATTTATGATTGTAATTGTGTCTAATGATACGAAAGTGCTCTTTTGACAATCAGATAAAGCTGAACAGTGTTGTCTAAGTGATCATTATAACTTTAAACTGACAGAATGAATTACTGGCTAAAGGAATAAGGTTAGGTCAGGATACTCTTCTTGTCTTTACTGACTCCATAAGTCCAGTTGCTCATAGACATTTACTAATAATGTCATTCTTTACTGGATTGAAATATTCTTTTTTCCATTTTCCTATTACAACAAATCCCACGAAAAGATGAAAATCAACAATGAACTGATCCTATTGACAAGTATTGTCTGTGTAACCAAAGCCTGACATGACTTATTCTTCTGTCCCATAGAGCTCCATTGTTGTTGAAAAACTATTAAAAACACATCACAAAGCCACATTGTTGCACTGGATGGCATGTTCCTTCATTAGCATGAACACACAAACACTGTCATTTATTTTAAGTCGATCCCACTTGCTGCTAGGAATACCTACTGGAGCACCAAATATGTATTAATCCACAGCAAGAAAAAGTCCCCCCCAAAAGCACTATTTCTCTGATGTTTGAGTAAAAACAACAGTGCCCAGCAGGAAATTACTGATTATTTTTTTCAACTGTTTTTAAATATTTACATTTTCAATAGAAACAAGTGGCCTTGGTGCAAGGTGCCACGAACAGAGATGGGATGTCTGAAAGTAGTGAGATATGGACTAACACACTTTTCATGGGTTTTGCTGAAAATGACAAAAACATAGAAAAAACACCAGACTTCACCTGTAACTACAGTTAGAAATGAAAATGACTTATTTTTTGTCTTGACTTTAAAAGATCCCAGAAAAAGTACAAGTGGACAAAAAAGTTATTCTAATTTAGGAACTGGAGTAAATGTAAATACTGCCTCCAACTGATAAAGCAAGTATAAAGCTCATTTTCAGCCAAGATGTCACTGACATCCTTTTGGAGACTAAACCCTGCAAATTACACACAATGCTGCTCTAACAGCAGATAATAGAGAACGTCTTAAAATATCTTTGGCAACATCTGCCATGGGTACAGCATTTTTAGACTGCTAATAAAGCAGCCGGCCAGCTGATCAGTAATCCAAAAAGCACCAGCAGGCAATGATTAGCTGTGTTTGAGGTGTCAGCTCACCTATGAAGTCATTGGACTTTCCCAGGTCGTAGTCCCACACTGTGACCTCCAGCGTCTTGGTGGCTAACTCTGAGAAGGTGATTTCATAGAAGAACTCCTGGGTGAAAACAAAGAGGGACAGGGATGAGTGGACGAGAGAGCAAAGGTCACAAGATCACACTTAACACTCACTAATGAGGCAGCAGATAATACTATGCAAACTGTAATTGGCAGTCAAAAAACTCGCAGAAACGTTGCATGCAGGGTAATGCCTCCTCTCCTGTGCGAATCTAAACGTACCACCTCTTCACATTCAACCACCGCAAATGTGCGTCTCGCCCCCACAGTTACGCACATGCACGTACACAAACATGGAAGTCTACCTCATTAAACTCCGGGTTGAGAGTCTTTTTTATGACCGCTGTTTTGTGCTTGGATTTCTTCTGAACATCTGGCTTGAGGTACCTGAGACAGAGGGAATGTGGTACCATCACAGTATCATTTACAGGTGCATTAGTGGTAACTGAGGATATAAGTGATGACTATATGAAGGACAAAGTAAGTTCATGCATAAAGAAATTCATCATGTTCCCTCAGAAATGACTGTCAGTGATGGGTACATTCAGTGTTTAATTCTTAGTCACCTCTTTACTGATTAAAAAAGCCAGCAGCCTGTTAGCTTTGCTTAGCATAAAGACTGGAAACCTATCCATTAGTCAGATTTAGAAGTGTTGGTACTGTAGGTAGATTTTGTTACCATTAGACAGAGCACTGAATTATTTTATTATTATAATGTTTATTTCTTTTAATCTTATTTGTTATTTACTTTTATATGTGTTTATTTGGTATTTTAATAATCTATTCTGCATTTTGTCCTTGACCTTGAATTCAGTTTTAATGCTAAGCTAAGCTACCAAAGCTTACCAAAATGTCAAACTATTCCCTCAAAGGTTCAATGTATTATTTGTCAAACCAACCATATGTGAGGGTGAGGACGGATCAGATTGAAGAAGCACAGCATCCCTTCGCAGGGTGTCATTAAATTCTCAGGATATTTTTAAGCCAGCTGGAAGGAGCATGGCGAAATCTCTATTCACATTTGCTTTCCACCCACCACCCACAGCTCTGAGAACGTATGTTCCCACACGCTCTCAGACACAACAAAGCATCTGGGAAAAACGCTCCTGCCAAAGGGCAAAGATGCAAGCACGCATCCAAAATGAAACAAGGTGCGTGATGCATTACTGGGGGATGTGTGAAGGATGCAGGCGTAGATTTGGTGGGTGTAAAGAAGGAGAGAGAAAACTTAAGTTTAAGGATTGGCAGGAAAGGTGAAGGGAGATTGGTGAGTACTGACGTGAGCTTGGTGGCATGCCTAGCTTAAAACAGATGAGTGTGTGCGTGAGATGGGAGGTTTGTTTAGTGTTTTATTTATTGTAGAAACAAGCTCAAAGCCAGAACCAGCACTTAAAGCTCATTTGTCCAGTTTCTGTTAGGGTGCATCATTCAACCCAGGGACCTTTCTGCCCTCCCCGAAGCAAACACACACACAGTGACACACACAGTAATTGTTTTTCTTTCATCAGTGAGTAGGCCTAATGAAACTCCAGAGGACCTCTATGACACTAACAATCGCACCCAACACCGTCTCTTCCATGAGACAGTACGCCCATAACATTAGATCATGTCTCTGCCTTTCAGTGCATTGTGAAGGCTGTCAATACACACACACACACACACACTGTTATGTTATTTTGAATGACTGATATAAATTCACAATGGCTTCCACTTGTGTGAAAGCTGCCCTCATTTGTCACCATTATCGAATGCGGGATTAACTCAAGCCATATATCACTCATGAGAGGCGACAAAAGGTGATTCATGGGGTCAGTGTGAGCCAGTGGCCAGTTATGACCAAATACAGCTACTAAGGAGGAGAGGGAGATGGATAGGTCATTTGGAAAGTGTTCTGAAATGAGGGTCATGAAATGTCAATCCATCATTCTAAGTTGCCTATTAATTATTTAACATGTATCCAATTGTGTGCTAGTATTGCGGCCCTTTGCTAAAATACGGCACACATTTTTAGATTTTCGTTCAGGCAGCAACAAATCCACCGTGGCATTCAGTTAGTGGTTTGGTGTCATCCTTACGTTTTAACGTAAGGGTCTGAGTAGCCATTGACGTCCATAGCCGCCAGGTGGGCGCATCGTTTGACGCCCACACACAGCCCGCCACGAGCCCTCTCCTTGGCCTCTCCCTTCACATCGCTGTCACCAGCAGGGGGGAGGTACTGCAGGCAGAGCAGTAAACGGCCTCTCTCCTCTAGACTTCTCTGCTGCTCAGTCTCCCACTGAAAGAAAGAGGGGATGCATGCAGGAGACACACATAGTACAAAAAAAGCTGTGTGAGCAGGGTTAGAAGGGGGACCTATATTGAAAATGATGCATCAGAGCCATGTGCCATGACCTGCTGCTGAAACAGGAGACAAAATTCAAGTTGATCTTTAAAGCTGCTATCAATGTTTTTATATTACCAATGGATTAAATGACTAGTGTAGACACCCTCTCAGAGAATTATTACCAAACTCTGCTGTTTACCTCTAGTGACTTCCAGCTTCTTGTTTTGGTTTTATGGCCCAGAATTTCACATTTACTCTCGCCGCTCTAACTACGCCACACACTCAGGACCAAACGGCAAACAGACAAAGTGAGCAACTAGCTGGTGAACATAGTGGAACATTTAGCAGCTAAAGAGACTGATATTTCCCCCAGGAATTGACCAGGCGCAAAACAAAGCTAAAAGCAGTGGGAATTTTTGGACTGGTGGACTCAAACACGTCATCAAACCAACGCTAACGTTGCTCTGATGTGTAAATAAGCTGTTTGCTACCACGCTTGCCATTTCAGCTTCACAAGGTGACAATGTGTCAATGTTGTGTTTACTCAGGCCAAAAAAAATCATTCGATGCACTTTTAAAGCTCCAGGGAAAATAAACCGCTCCAGTACAGTGGGCTATAGATCTTCGTGCAGCGGCACAGCAGAAATCAAAGCAAGCTTATGTAATTTTGCTGAACGACAGCCACTATTACCACAAGCGATGGAATAAATGTTACAGTGCAACCGTAGCAGAGCTCTGTACGGGCCTAATCTAACTGATCCCAACTATACTGAACACAGAACAAATCTTTTATTTGTGTGATTTCTTCTTTCAATAGTTAGCCTACATGTTCTTGCTTTAAAATGTACTTTGTGTCCTTCACTGTGATGGAGTTCATCTTTTCTTTCTCTCGTAAGTAGGCACACCTAAAGAGCTCAGTGACTTTCATTTGAGCTCATCTGCCACGGCTCAGAGACAAAATCCCACTGTCAGTGTTAATAAACAGGAGTGCAGTCGATCCGATGGCAAAGACCTGTCTTGGACAAACCTTAAAGACATATTAATGCATTATGAAGCTCCAGCTTGAGTATTTTTTTTCAGGGACAACACTGAACTGTTACCGGAGCATTTGACAACAAGCGGAACATCAGAGTAGATTCAAAGTGACAGATGAAAGAAAGCAAGGAAGTAGCGGCAGAGGGTGAGGAAGGGGAAGGCGATGTTCGCACAGGACCGTGACTCACCCTCATTGCCAACGGCACCAATGCATGTATGTTATTTATAGGAAAGACGCACGCTTGCTATTTCAGGATTTCCATCACTGCAGGTGCCATCTTTTTCAACCAAGTTATGTTTGCTGTTTCACCACAGAAAATGGAGACGGCTCTGTTTTATCTTTTGTCTTTAATGTAAAATGGGTTCCATCACTCCTCTACTGTATTGTTCACTAAATGTCTCTGCTCTCCTTTGTATCTCTCCTTCTCTCATTAAGTCTTATTTTCAGGCAAGAGGTGGACTTCGCCAGGGCAATCAATATGCGACAAGCACCACACTCGTCCCTCTCTTTCTCTATCCTAATTCTCTCTTCCCTGTTTTGCTCCTCTCCCTGTCTGTGTTTTTCTTTGGGAATCTTCATTACTGCCAACAGCCAGATCACCATCTGCCTTGACTGAGCAGGAGACTTACAAACTCACAATTAGTGGGGATAATTTGCACCAGGTATCTGGTAATGAAACGGCTCAGACCTTCACAGATCGATAGACAGCAAGTCATTAGGGAGGTGGAAATAAACAGGCATTAATGTGGAGCTAGCCACACACAGCTAACAGACAGGTGGTTTTGCGAGGCAAGAGAATAGCCAAGACGCATTAAACAATCCTGACTATGGTGAGAAACACAGAGTCAGCTGTTAATTTACCCAACATGTTGATGAGAGGATTGGCTGTAAAATCATGGCTGTGTATAAAAACATCAAGATCAAAACCAGTGTGTTTGGAAATAATCCTACATGATTTTACATTTTTTACAACATGTGAAAGAGATAAATACACCATACTATCTCTTTCTTTTCCACGTATTTAAGGATGTATTCAAAGGAAACTTACTCATTTCAGGTTCTCTTGCTATAGCCTTATTCAGTCTGGTATGACCGGTAGTCTATAGTGGCTAATGCCTTTCTAAAAGATGTATGTATACATATTTCAATGGTACTATACTATGTATATATATAAAATCACTAAAAGCAATTATACACAGAAAAAATACAATACAGAAGGAGGTAATTGGCCATTAGATTGGTAAGTAAGTCATGAGACAGCAACTATATATTAGGGCTGAAATTATTAGTTGATTCATCCATTAGTCCACTTAAATAATAAATAAAAGTGCCACACATTCACTAATGTAAGTTAATGATACTTGACTGCTCTAATGTCAGTTCACAACTGTATCACTCATATCGACTTGTGTACTGTTACACTACCTTTTACCAGTGTGCTGTCATTTTCACTTTTTGCCACAGTGGCTGCCGTTCAGCAAACGTCACATGGTCTCACTGTACAGATTTGGATCGTTTCCAGCCATTTCCAAATGATAGAAAACTCAAACACAAGTATTCAATTTAACCACAGATTGATTTGAAATGTACTGCATGTTACAACCTCAAAGAAATAAAGTAATGCTGCCTTAATGGATTACATGACTCAAGTGAGTCTAATTGATTTTCATTACAGAAAGACAGAAAGAGGTGGAAAGTAATGGAAACACAAATTCAAATGGTTTGCAAATCAGTTAGCTGTGATTATAAATATAGACAACGTGGTGTGATAAGATCTCGTGTCTCGCAATATTAAAACGTGACAATATTTCTCGTACAGGTGAAAAGCTGTCTCACAATATCAGCATGAGTGTGAGGGTGAAATTAGCATAGAAGATGTTTGTGTGGCAGCACGTTGGGTACCCGGTGGAAACAATAAACAGAGACTGAGTGACAGACAAGACAACGATAATATGTAAGCAACACTTCAAAATGCACCTGCATTGTTTTGCATTTTGTGACTTTCAGTCGAATAAAAGACAATTTTTCCAGTCATGCATTTTGTCACTGACAACTTCTTAAAATAGTGTGAAAATATAGTCTCGTTCTTGTGAATCCACTTCTTGTCTTGTGTGTATTGTCATACCCGTAGTGGTAAATGGTTTGACTTTAATGGCACACAATTTAACCTGCACGTGTTGGTAAAATTAACTCAAAAAAGGAGTAGTATGTAGCTGCAGTACCGGAGACTGCAGTTTCAGGATCGCAATCCTAGGACCGGAACTGCATTTCTAGGACCCTAGGCTGTTTCTCAATCTGCGTCTTGTCTGTACTGGTGTTCTTGTGGACTTGTGGAACGTCATCAGTTGCAGCCAAAGTACTGTTCCAATTTAAAAGTCCGCATCTAACCAAGTACAGTCAAATACCCGGATGTGTTCTCGCTCCACCCGTTTTACCGAGCCTGCATCAGCGGTGACTTGTGTGTACTTTGGATAGCCAGATAACCCAGAATGCATTTCGCCACCAAAAAGCGGAAATGTCGGACGAGAAAACTCTAACTGTAACTTTTAATACTGCTGTTCTTGTGTCACATATAATAGTTTTAAGAAGTTTTTTTTTTAATCAGAGATAGGGATTGTTTCTCAAAACCAAGAATGCAAAGAACGGACTTGTGTTCTTGGGGAGAACATTCTTGCTAGTCGTTCTTGGAAGAATGAACTTGCAATGTCACGAGCACACAAAACATTGCTGACGGCTTGAGACGATGCGTTCTTGCTGGTATTGCGCAATACCCCCAGCACAGAGGCCGCCTGCATTTCTCTTAATCGGTCTAATTATTATTTTTAATATATATTTTTGGTTTTATCCCCCAAAACAAAAAGCTCAGAATCGGGTTAACTGTAGGTTTTAACTTAACAAGATATATTTGCTCATACATAAAAAAAATATATATAAAATAAAAGCAAATAAAAGGCAAATACTGTAACCACAACTCTACTGTACACTAACAATATAATGTCTAATATAACAATATTAATAATAATAATAGTAATAAAGAACAGACAGTCTCCTTTCTTTCTATTTGTTTAATTTTTCCGAAGTTTCACAAGACCAGATTTTTTTGTACATCATCCAGATGTCTCTTGATTTAAGTTAAAACCTTACAAAATTTCTCAGAATGTAATGACAGAATAACAGCGGTACGAACGATAAAACTGTCTTACAGCTGTGGGTCTTTACTGTGCCGTGTTGGCTACAGTGGTCTGCATGTCTGCGGGCTCTGTGAGCTGATCTGGCTGGCCGGCTCGTTAGCTTCCCCCCTGCGGGCTGGTTCACTAGCTCCCCCCGCTGACAGTTGCGCAGCGTCACAACTCCGAAAATGATTGAGCACATTTTCGATTCGCCATCATTTTTAGTAAAACTGCCAATATTCGACATCTACACAGTTGATTTCTCGCCTCAAACTTCTCAGAAGTGGATTTAGTTATGAAACAACGTATGGAAATAGTAAAAACTTTCTGTTGTCGGCCTCTCTCGCAGCTTCTTTCCGCCCCTCAGTTGAATGCCGAAATGAATGCTGGGATATCTCTGCCGTCAAGTTCACACAAGTTACCAACCGATGCATCCTCTGTAAAATGGGCGTGTCAAGAACACTTCCGGGATTTTTAACCGTTCTTGCCAAAATGCAAACTTGTGTATTGGGACAGTACTTGGGCCACAAAAGATGACGTTTCACAAGAACACAAGTACAGACAAGAACACAGATTGAGAAAGGCCCAGGGACTCGAGTTAGAGACTCGGACTCGGGTGCGACTTAAGTCGCATACGCAGTGACTTGAGACTCGACTTGACATTCGTCCTCAAAAGACTTAAGACTCGACTCGGACTCGAGGTGCGGGACCCGTGAACAATGTTTATTTTTAGTAAACGTCTGATGAGCGTGCTGTTATTCCCCTCCCTCCCTTACCTATAACCTGCATACGTCACACAGCTGCTCCGCCATTCATCATAAACTTTGGCTTTAAAACTTCATAATACAAGACCCAAACAAAAGACGCGTTGAACGCAAATAGGTTAGTAACCTGTGGTGAGTAAACATGTTTAGCTCAGCATTGGCGATCAAACGTTAGCTTGTTGCCTGCTTCAGCTACGACCGACGAGAGGTTTAGTCCGACTGTCCTTCGTTATGAAAAGACGAATGAGCGTTTGTTTACTTGCCAAACTTGTGGTGGTCGATTAACGTAATCATTACGTCCCGCTGGCTGCCATCACGTTAATTATTACCGTTGGCTAGAAAGAGGTTACAGGTTTATTGTTGATCATGTAAACTTACAGTTTTATTTAGTTAACGTTACACTGGGTTTAAGAGTCTGGGGAGTGTGTTGACTTACAGTATTTAATAAGCTGTCAATAATTGCATTGCACATTTCATGGTTGTGCTCTGTAAATGAAAAACAGGTTATAGTTACAGAATTACTTATAGCCATGCAGTTTTATTAGCAACCTGGATTGAACGCAGCAGGTGATACAGCATTCGTAATAACCACAGGAGACTTGAGACTTGACTTGGACTCTAGCTCAAAGACTTGTGAGCATCTCTGTTTTTTATGCAGCCGACATGCTAGCAGGCAGGGTTTACCTCCTTCGTATTGCTGTGCATTAACACCACCACTCCACTAGATGTCGCTGTCACAAAAGAACTATGGATTCCCTACGGACCCAGGATTGCAGGGGTCCTGAAACTGCAGCCTCCGGTAATGCAGCTACATAATATTGCAAAAAAGAGGTGAGTAAAGTTAGATGTGATAATTGTCATCATCAATTAATCAATCACTACTGTTTGGTTTATAAAATGCAGTCTAGAGATATTTCACAATAATAATTTGCCAGTTGAATTAGCCTGCATGTCTTTGGACAGTGGGAACCCAAGCAGACACGGGGAGAACATGCAAACTCCGCACAGAGAGGCCTGGGACGACCAAATGTCAGACCCAAGATCTTCTTGCTGTGAGGTGACAGTGCTAACCACTGGATGGATTTGTTTCAGCACTTGATAGATGTAAACAGTCAAACCTGTTGCTCTGATGAGTCTTTCTAGGTTTAGAAATAGGTTTCTCATACTTTCGGATATTATTTTGAAGTTAATCATGTCATCTTATATTGAGTAAGGTGAACAAAACCCAGTGTAGTCCTTGAAAGATGGACTATAGAGAGCCTAAGTCCCTCCCTATGGTAGTTTATGGCGAGAGACAGCAAATTTTTTGATCCCGTTTGAATTGTGCTCTGAATTACACATATGATGATGGTCATTTTAAACTGGTTCTTATTAGCAGAGTTTCAGGAGCGGGAACACACATCAACCACGTCATCAACAGCATTTCCATAAATACCCACACATCCCAATTCGTCTTCTTCGCTCTCGTATTCTGCATCCCTCCCACCCGCCCCTATCTGTCCTGCCTCCTGATCTCCTTCTTTCTCTCCATAGGGTTTTAAGGGGGTCCGTCGTGCCCGGGTGCTACGGCGGATTTCCCTATCGTAACTTCCCCACAATGTTTTTGAATGTCTATTCAGCAACTGCAAGCCTCATACATCTTTCTTTTTTGAAGTGAAATATACATTTCAAAGTCAAGAAAGTCGCAGTTTGATGTAAAACTGTTGAGGTATAAGACTGAAAATACATAATTACAAACACCACAAACCCAAAAGTCGCGTTAGCTAGCATTACCGCGCTAACATGTTGGTGACATATGTTGTGCAAGACGAGATGTAGTTCATTGAACTGTTTTCACACAAAACGACATGTAACTTTACTGTTTTATGACAAACTGCAACTTTCTTGACGGACAAAATTATCTTTTAAATTGTCTCTCGCCATTGACTACCGTACAAATTTTTTACGAAATAAGGTCCCAGGGCCCGGAAGCAGAAGCGAGTGACTTAGGCTCTCTATAACGACAGACAGACAGAAGGAGGGTCATGTTGACCAGAACAGAGGAGTCATTTGGTCACCTCTCTCAAGTAGCAGGAGATTCCTCTCAGGGCTGTGCTCATCGCAGTCGGTGAAGGCAGCTGGAGGCACATAAGGCAAAAAGAGGAGAAAGACATTTAAAAAAAAAGGGTGGGGGCGGGGATATGACTCACAGAAAAGCTGTACAAGCAGGTTAGAGGAGCAAAGCGCAAAGAGAAAGGGATGTATCTAGTCGAGGGTGAAGCTACTTTGAAAATGACAGTGTCTGGTACGCAGGATGACAGAGGGGCTTTAGCGTTTGATCGCAGAGTGGCCACCAGCCTCAGAGGACCAATCTAATATCAGCAGCCCTTTCTAACTCATGAAGAACAAAAACCCAGCACCCTCCCTTCCCCTTTTCACACACAGGCCCCCCGCTCTCCACCACTTTTATTTTTTAATCCATTTGTTTCTCATCTCTCTCACTTGCTCAGTCTATCGACCCCCGTCCGCCCGCTCTTTCTCATCTCCTTTTATTCTCCCAACCCCACAAAAAGCAATTTGTGGGCTAGAAGAAAATATATGATCCTTTGTGTGCCTGTTTGTTATTTTCAGGCAAGAATCATCTGAATTATGTCAGTAGGTCAATATTACCAGCTGATATTGGCTAAATGCAAAATATAATATGTGATGCTCCGTATTTGTATAGCGCCTTTCTAGTCTTTCCGACACAACTGGCCCAGATTTTTGTGCGACGCCCATGCGGACACCACTTCTTCATTGGCAACAAAATCTGCCTACTAGCACCTCTAAAGAGCACTAATTAACATGTTACATCTTGTTTGTTTAATCCGAACAAAAAACAAATAGTATAGTGTTAAAATGACAACTGGACGTTTTAAAAGAAGTCAAGTACCAGACTATTTGACGTAACGCGTTTTCAGATCAAATGGAGAGCTCCCCCGAGACTTACATAGTCTACCGTCAATGCATTTCTTTCAGAAAACGCTGGCAGCGGTTGGAACAGCAGCGTCACTTCCACGCAACATACAACTACAACAACAACAACAACAACTGTTAACAAGTTGGAGGATGCTGTGGTCGGAGCTGTGTGTTTGTTTTGTGTTGCAAGAGAGATGTGTGAATTTAAACTATGTGGTTGAAAGAGCAAGAAAGAGGAGAACTCAGAGATGAAAACTCTTGCAACAATTGGCAGTACTTCATATCATCGAGGATGAGAGAAGAACATAGCACTGCAGACAGAGGAGACAGCTAAACTAACTTTAACATTCTCTTAATCTTATGACATCCTATTGCTGTATGTCATTAATTGTTTGTTTTAATTTTATCTGGTTTTCATTTTTATTTCTTCGACTGTATAACTTTGCTTTAAAAATAAATCTTGACTTGACATGTGAATAAAATATTTCAGTGGAAGTACCTAGGGATAGAATCCGAACCCAGCACTAAACAGGCACAAGGAGCTAATTAAAGGACCCATATATGTGTAATTAGTGAGCTTTAGAGGTGCTAGTACTCCGATTTTTGAGCCACTGGACAAAGCCAGGCTAACAGGTTCCCCATGTTTCCAGCTTTTATGCTAAGCTAAGCTAACTGGCTGCTGGCTATATTTATTGATCATACAGATATGAGAGTAGTAAATTGTGCAACTGTAAAATGCCTGCCTCTGTATATTTTATAACACTAATAAACACATTTGCATTAGCATACTTTCTTTATGATTATGTGTTTATGTAGCAGGAAAATCAGGCTATTTATACGCTCTTTACTCACAAACACCAATATCAGCATAAGGGGGGTCTTTTGGTATTTGGGGACATTTCATCCAGCAGCTTTTGGAAAGCATTTGTTCAGCTCTTTTGCTAAGGATGCTACAGTGACAGTGCAGATATGTTGGGGTTTTATATATTGTGAGACCCAGGTGTGTGGTCATCATCGGATTGGATGGTCTTCTAAAAATCGACATTTTTACGGCTCCCTCTTGGCATGTACACAATTTCCTGCTTTCCCTGTACACCTCAACCCCCCC
>NC_060163.1:12963439-12982874 GCF_021292245.1 Micropterus dolomieu
CCCCCCCCCCCCCCCCCCCCCCCCCCCCCCCCCACATCTTTAAAAGATGAGGTTGTGAGTCAGACAGGAAACCTTAATATATTGAATATTACTGTACCCTCCAGTCATTTATCTCTCTCACACAGTCATTTTCCTCTTTCCTTTCTTTAAGTTTTTCTTTCTTATCCCCCCCACCCCTCCTCACAGGAGGTGGATGCTCCAGACAGATGTTAAAGTGTTTGGTCTGGTCAGGCTTCACACGACGCAGGGCCACTCGCGACTCCCCAATGAACTCATTATGTGTCAGCTTGTCTTCGTCACACACGGACACCCTGGGAGTGAGAGACAGAATGGTGGGTGGGGGTAAAAAAAAATTAGAAATAGCGATAGACAAAGAATTAGAGAGGAAGAAGTATGAATAAGAATAAGAGATGTTTATTAATGAGGCAGAGAGTTAGGACATTTTACGTAGACAGAAGTAGTGTGCTTTTGCATGTGTGTGTGAGGGAGGGTGGTAGTCAAAGTACTTTACTTATTATGACTAATTTAATTAGGCCTAATGTTGTGGCAACATTTTAAGGAGGGAAGGAAATTGTTGACATAAACCTGACCTGAATTAAATAGCACACGGTCAGAAAAATCACCCTGCATAAATCTAGCATCTGTATACGCACATTGTACAAGTAATTACCATTTTCCCTCCCGGGAATTTTGTGTGAAAGTGCATCATGCAACATTAAGTCAATCCATATTAATGAATATGGCACATTTTTACACCTGCTATAACGTCACCTGAAATGTATAAGAGGGTGAGAGCAGCAGAGAGGAGTGAAGGAGATGGAGGGAGACAGCGTATGTGAAATCAAAATCCGCCGAGCGAGGAATGGAGTGACGTGGGTGAGAGGGAGAGATAAAAATGTAACAATTTATTTAAATATGTGTGTCTGTGTGTGTGCGAGGAGTCATTTATGCATGCAAATGTGCACTTCTATAGGCAGAAGTGAAAAATCAGTATGCTACAGGTCAATCTGCTGTTGGTGCCTTTTTTCTGTGCTTACATGTGAATGAAAGACATGCAATGAGGAGAAGAAAACTAAGAAAGCAACCTGTTAGAGGAGAAATCCAGATAGGAACGTGTTGCCTCCTAATTCCCAACCACAGGAATTAAATGTCGCAGTAACCTGCTGTACTGCAGAATTGTAGAGGGTATCTGGGGACATGAGATATGTGTTGGCATCCCCAGAGGTAATTTCTAGAGTAGAAGCTTATTAGCCAAAAGGAGCCCTGAACCCTTCAGAATCAAATGGCAGAAAAAAATAACAACGAATGAAAATGGAAGAAAGGAAACGACGGAAGGCAATAAAGAGAGATGAAGTCAGTGCGAGCTGAGATGTGAAAGACTAAGCGATAGATGGATGAGTAAAGGACAGCTGTGATGAAAAGGTCTTGATTGATGTCATTATAATGTGAGACGGATGTAAGGCTGCAGTTACACATTATGAGGTAACATGCATACACACATTACTGTCCCTATATGACAGCTCACATTTCCTACTACCAATACTAAACCAAATACTATCAAAAAGACCTCAAAATGTCAGTAAAGCAGTGTGATAAATGTAATCCAAACGCCAAATGTCAGACATGTGACTAAAAATGTTCACTGATACTAGATTCAGCTCTACTGCTACTGCAGGTAGATAAGGTGATGGATATTATTAAAGTCATGAATAAATAATGACACCTTTTATGCTGGCTTGAATGGAGGCTAATTTCTGCCAAGAAAAAATAAAAAGCTATAATAAATCAAATTGTCAAAAATTTTAAGTAAAATGTTGGAATTTCATAATTTTGAGTAAGTATAGAATATTACCATGATTACAAATACTTTTTATCATTTGGAACTTTTTCCTTAGAAAAATAATCAAGCTTTTCACTTAGATTTTTTTTTGCCTAAACATGAGTATTTTGATTTGTAACTGTTTTTAACTTCTTTTCTGGGCAGAAATTAAACTCCATAGACTCTGGTCCTTACTGTACAAGAGCTAATTGGCCAATAGCCTACAGATGGTTCTGAATTAAAAAAAGTATCATGACATCCCATAATCATAAGGCAATATAGATAAGTGCTACCTATGAATAGTACTGTATTGAACTGAATTGTAACTGTACTTCTAAGATCTGTAAGATAATATATACTAGAGAGCTAAAGGTTTTCCACTTTAGAAAAAGTAAGAGTTGTGTCCTTTTTCAAAATGTGGCACATCTTATGGTTTAAATGAGCTCTGGTCCAATGAAACTGCTGTCGGTTGAGAAATTGGAAAACCTCTTTTCTGTGATACATTTCTTTCTGTATTGAAAATGATGAGTAAAAAAAGTCCCTCGTAGATACACAATGGACGTAGCCTATCATTTGACCTTTACCCTGTGCTAAGAAAAAACACACTACTAGACAAAATGCAAACTGTTTAGGGTTGAGTTAATCCTTTAAAACTTTAAACATATTATTGTTTAAATAGATCTATTAAATAAGCAAGATTTACATGGTGGTACAAAAGTGACTGAATTCCTTCTCTGAATAAAATTACTTTCAAACGACATCAACATGTTTGTATGTTCCTGATCTTTAAACGCCTCTGCTGAATTAACACAGTGTCGTGGGCCAGTTGTAGGACCAGTTTTTCTAATTTCCCCCGAGAGATCAACCGTTGATCCTATTTAAATCCCACTCCTACGTGTGCTGTGGCAAAGTTTTAGTCACAGACAGAGACAATTCTCAGCTTTTGTCACCTCTGGAGGGGGGTCAATGAAATTAAAACACCCCGCGGTGTTTAGTCTGACCTCAATCTGTCACTGCAATACTGCAAGACAGAAAGAAAGACAATAAGAGAGGCATGAATCAGAAGGAGTGAGGGGGGATCTTTTCTGATCCTATTGGACAGGAGAGATGTGAGGACAGTGAGGAACGAAGGTGAGGCGACAGAGGAGAATCAAAGGATCAGCGCAGATAGAGGGAGAGAGGCAACACACTGAAATAGAGATAGAATAAAGGTCTATTAACCAAGAGCAAAAGACTCTGTGATTGATGTAGATAAGAAATCCTTTACAAGCAAGAGACAGCTTTCTGAACAGAGAGGCAGGAAGTGACGGAGACAGAAATAGCAAGAAAGCCACTGAAACAAACATTTACCGGAGTGTTTTGCGGTACATGTCTTCCTCTGTGATTCCACAGTAGGTGAGGGTCTCGTTCCACACGGGGTTCAGTGTGTTGCGAACAGTCTTGGTTTTCAGTTTATTGGCCTGCCCATCACAGCAGAGAGGAGAGGAAAAAAATCATGTTACTCAAAGCTTTTTCTCACACCTGTAAACAGCAAACAACCTCATCAGGAAAACAGGTTCTTACTGGCTACAAGGTCATTATGTTTTAGTGCAGATTTAAATGTGGACTCAAAACAGGGAACTGAAGGTCTTTTGTTGAAAAACGCAGGGACAAAACTATGTTAATAAAGTCAGACCTTGCAGGCTCCCGGCAGCAGGTGCAGCTTGACGTAAGGATCAGCTAAACCGTTGAAATCCATCGGTTTCAGACCCTAATAGAGACACAGAGAGAGAGGATTTGAGGGAGAGATGTAAAAGTGGTGGAGAACATTGTGCAAACTGCCAACACCAGTAATGAATTGTTAAACCATTACCTGACTGAGAGGTGAGGGGTTCATTTGCAAATTGAATCTGTGGCTTTTAATTTGACAGATAGTTTCAGTTGGCCAGCCACACAGTGCAGAGGCCATGCTGCCCGTTAAAAAACGATGTTAAAACTGAATTCTTCTGCTACACAATGATAATAAGATGTTTAAGGTATGCAGCTCTGTGAGGCTGTACTTGCACAAAGGTGCGTTCAGATAAATGCTAACGCAGGGCTCTCAAGTTTTATCAAAAGTTTGGAGTGAGATAACACGTGTTCGAGGAGGAGCCACTCAAATATTTGCAGCTGCGGCCCCTCAGCCCCAGCCAATTTTGCCAAGTTTTTACTAGCAGTTCAATTTTACCTATAGTTCATAATTGACCCGAATAAATAGAAATTATAACAATAGCTAAATATGATAAAAGAATATTTAAATATATATACTTACATTTCAAAAATACAAATGTATCAAAAATAAAAAGATATTTGGCCCCAAACGAGCCTACTGAACAGCAGTGCTGTACACATAGGACTACAGTAGAACGGCAGAACTTGTCCTACGCATGTAAGCCAAGCTGCGTGTGTGTGAGTAGGCTACAAATTTCAGCTTATGAATGGTGTTGCACATTGCACATTTTAATGCCTTGATGACTGTGGGAGGGGGCTCCCACTTAAAGCACTGTGGCTTAAGGCCAGTCATTTTCACCATCATGATGGATGATAGCTTTCCGTCCAGAGCCCAAATATAGAAAAATATCTCTAGTCTTTTCCTTAGTTTCAGGTAGCCAAAGCTAAGCCCAGTGGTGGACACTAACAAAGTAGTACTGTACTTAAAGCCCCCCTCCAGTGTATTTTGACATTTCTATGATATTTCATATTTTTTTCATTTCCTTACAATGTTAATTACCCACATTTTTTGACAAATGGCTTAATTTTGTGCTCAAAGTTTACAAGTTGCTTAGTTGTTAAAACGGGATTGTGACGTATGACTATAGTAATTCCATAAGTCATACATCATTCTCCAAGCTTGCGCAGGCGCATTGTCACGCCTCGTTAAGTCAGCGCGTCAAACCCATAAACATTGTTGTGAGCTCGCTAACTAATTTATCATGTGATTTACTTTGTGTCTGATTGTTGGTTGATCATTCTAGTTAGCTAAGTTAACTAAGTTGTAGTTAGCTGGTTGTAGTTAGCTAGCATAGTTATTGCAGAATGTTAGCTAACAGAGGGTCTTCATTTATTTTTTTATTTTCCTCCTCTTGGTTTAGTGTGCTGTTCATTTTCATTATGGCATTTGTGTGTGCGGTGAAGACGCGTCGCACTTTCACCTGCCACCGTCTTTTATACAGTCTGCAACATGCATTTTACTGATGGCCGTTTTACCAATGCAGCGGCGGAGGCAACGGTATCAGAAGTCTTTACATAAAGTTCAACAGAGTAATAGACCCCCCACCCCCGCGGTAAAGTAAGAGCACCATAAAACGTAGTGGGAGTTATCGTGTGCAGTGCGTGACAAGACCATCGACTGTATGATTGATAACAGCTGATCTGCGCACATTAGTTTCTATCATGGGTAAGTAATAGCTACTCCTGCCAGACAGTGAAGTGTACTAAACTTTACAGTGTAGTGATGTTAACACATAGACTGTATATAAAAAGTGCTAACACAGCATATCATTAGCGAACACTCCAGCCGGTCAGTTTTTGGTTGTCATGGTAATGTATTATGTCCGACTATTAACCACACCCCCATTCTCTGTTTGAGAAAGAACGTTAACCAAAAACGGCAGTTAAAACTGGCTGGAGGGGCTTTAAGTACACAAGGTAATTGTTCTGAACTTCAGTATTTTCTTTTCATGCCACTTTCTACGTCTACTTCACTACATCTTGAAGGGAAATGCTGCTCTTGCTATCTTTGATCACAGCTTATGGATCACAGGCAAGAGATTTTGTCCAGGAATCGTAAAATCCAAACGCTAAAAAAACCAAAAAAAACTTTCTGAAATGCGTGTGTCTCACCGTGAATGCGTGAGACTTGAGAGCCCTGCTAACGTCAGCATGCTAACATGCTCACAATGACAATGCTAACATGTCGATATAGCAAGTATAATGTTGCCATGCATTCACTATCTTAATTTAACGTGTTAGCACATTGGTGACATTTAGTAATTAGCACTTAACACAACAGTTGTGTCATGGTGGAACTAGAGGAAAAGTCAGTACAAACTTTTATCCCAATCCATCCAATATTTGTTGAGTTGGACTGACCGACAGACATTGCAATGCCTAGAGCCACAACACTAGCATGGCTAAAAACAGAGTTGTTTCTTTGGCTTATGAAAAATGACTGAAGAGCTTTTTGTGTCACTGGCAGAACGTACAAATATTACTGGTTCAAATGTAAATAAAAAATAGTTTTAAGTGGAATTGACGTGCTTTTGCTACACCTGTCTTAGCTCCAGTGGAGTTTTCAGAGGACAGGGTTTTGCCTACCTTTGCTCTCAGGACTGTGCAGCGTAAGGAGCTGGTGGCTCTCTCATACAGTAGGTCAAACTCTAACGTCCCCAAGGAGGCTGGAAGACAGTTGATGAAAAAGGGCCAATTACTTTGGTAATTGCTTTTCAGCTGGTGATTTTATTAAAATGATGGCAGGAGGAAATACAAGTATGGACTGTCAGGAAAAAAAAGATTGTCATTTCAGCTGACAAAGTCAACGGTCATTTACTTTTGTTTACCTCTCTGTGAAGTCAAAGACCCATTGTTTCAAACACTTTCTGTGATCTGCATATGTGCTATGCGAGAACATCCACAATCCCAAATCCACATCTGTGTTGAGATAATTTATATTCGCTGGCTCAAGTAGCTGTAATAAAAGCAGGTCAGTACTTTCAGGTGACTCACTGTTATCATCGCTGTCACAGCTGTCGATCTCGATGGAGGTGTCCATGCTGCTCATGGCTGACAGTGAGCCCCCTCCGCCCGCCACCCCTGGTAACAGTGGTGACAACAGGCTGCTGCTCCCTCCTCCACTAACGGCCCCACCTCCTTGGCCTACGCCGCCAGGGCTGAGGGCAGCGGGAGCTGCCACCTGATTGGGTGAGAGCGGTTCAGAAAAGGAGGAAGTGGGCGAGAGGCGAGGGAAGTAGGCAGAGATTTGACGGATAGGGCGGATGGGGCCCGGACATACATCGATGGCCATGTGCTCCTGGATGGAGATGGCTAAACTTTTTCCTTTTCGTACAGTCATAGAGCTACAGGGACAGAGACAGAGATGAATGGAAGAAAAGTTAATTCATATCACTTTTCAGCAATACAACAACCAAAATTGCCGAAGCAAGAGCGATGACACAGATACACAGATACAACCTCTGCTATTGGGCACAAAACAAGGTGAGTTTAGTAAGATGGGAAGTGATAAATAAGTTTGTTTCCCTGCTTCTGGCCATCTCTGAGATAACATCAAACCTGATAGCGAGTTTCTCATTTGCCATTTACTCGAAGAAGGCGAAGAACTTGTGACAGGAAGCATTTATCTGTAAACCTACTTCAACATAATTAGAACTCTTAAAAAGAAAAACATTACTCATAAGATGACAAAAATACAGCAGAGGATGTGCACAAATTTGCATTTCAATTGAAAATGTCTGAATAAAATCAAGCCTTGAGGGAGGAAAACGGATAATGGACAATAGGGGTCTCCCCCGAATCCTAATCATGCTTGATGAAATTGCAGTATGTGTGAGCCGCAGAGGCACGCATTTTATTTAAAGTGCTTGACAATCCTCTATAGACAGACAGGTAATTACAGGATGAATTCTTTACAGGCTAAAATGCACTTCAGTGTATTCGGATGGAGTCCTGATGATTATATAAAGTTGTGTTAGCAGGGAGTGGAGTTGACCACAAGGCTGATGTGTCTGCTCTCTTCCCGAAATAAAAAAGAGGGGGGTGGATTACAAATATCTCACAGCTTTTGTTTTCTAAAGACAGCAGACCTTGAGGGGGCGTTCTGTCCTCAATACTGAACAGATCCCCCCATGGACTACCTTCTGCTCTCTCTGCTCTAATCGATTGAAATTGAGATGTGAATATTTGCACTGTGAGTATTTGCACTTCTGCTGTGTTGTTGAATGTCTGTGAAGTTTAGAAATATCAAAATATCAGGAGAATCTCGGGACTCAGAAAGAAAGGTTTAAAGAAATAGGAGTAGTGGTGTTGACTTTATTCTGGTGACTGCAGGACCTGAAACTAACAAACAGAAGTATGTGTAAAATCAGGAATGTGGCTTTTTCAGGGTCCTTTTTTGCAGTGAATATGGGGGTGGATGATCTCAAACCAGCATCCATAGGGTTGTCAAAACTACCCTTATTCCTAATTTTTCAGCTCACCTCTGTGTGTGGGTTCAAAACAGAGTCATTTCAAACCCTTCAGTCATCAGGATAAAGTCAATATGACCAATAACGCTGTGGCAGAAACTGGCTCTATAATTGTTGCCTCTGACTGTTGACCTTCAGCAGAATCACAGGCAGCGAGGGTCATTTGTCATGTATGCTCCAGTCTCTCTGCTGTGAGCACAACAGCGGGTGATACACGACACAGATAGTCCAGGTTTTCCTTGGCTGGAGATGAAACAAACATCTAAAACACCCTGCTGTGTGCCAGCCTGCAAACTTCCGCAAGTCGGCTGACTGAAAGGACTTGGACAAGTCCACTGGCTCTGGAATGAGAAGTGATGGGACATCTTGTCTTTGAGAAATTAGCAGCAGCCATTTTGGTGCCACTAAGGACCACATATGCACAAATGAACTGACGTCTGAAGCTGAACAACTGGTCAGAGTTAATCACCGCTCAATTGAGTAGCACAGAGATAAACTCCTGCCCTTCAGGACAATATGCTGTCTTTCAAATCTGAGCTGGATGAATGTAGAGAGAAGATAACCCAGTGCTTATCACAGCTACCATATATCACTTCAGCCTGGCAAAGCAATAAAACAACAGTGAAGCCACCCACTCGTGAAAATAATCTTAAAGTAAGTAGATTGAAGACAGTAGGGAGAAGGTGAAAACAAGTTAATGAAACTCTCTGATGATCAAAATGATTATGGCCAGAATTGATTAAAAGATGAATTAACTTGATGAAGTGGATAATAATGATTAATGTTCTCATAAGTAATATATAATCCCTCAAAGCATACACACACACATATGACAATACATTCGCGCATGCAAGCCAGCAAACAAAGCTGCTGATACACTTTCTTTCAGATCATTAATCCATCTCTCCGCCCGCAAACACACACACACACACACACACACACACACACACACTACATGCAGCCATTGGAGGCTTGTGAGCAAGAGTTTGTTGATATAATGCACACAGTCAGTCGCCTCCCGGTCCCGGCAGATGTGGCCCTAAGCTGGAGCAGCCCGAGCACCACCAGCACACGTACAGCCAGGAGGACTGCTGGCTTGCAGCTCGCGGGGAAGCAGAAGCTCACGGGGAGCTCATGATTGATCGCTTTCATGCTGCCAGCTGGAATCTCTCTCTCATCTTCTCTTTTCATCATCATCTTGTTGCGCAGAAGTGAGGCAATGCACCCTCACAATAAAACCGCGCAGATTTCACTGACTTTTCTGGTGCCAAATCTAGTTCACATACATGACTCTTGGCATTGGAGCACATGGCCGAACAACTTTACATAATTCCTATAAGCCACAAGACAATGGCCCAAGATGTCTGCAGAAGCTACATACAGTTAGCCCTGTGGCTTTTAGTTATGCAACCAGATACAGTACAGCATATCATTCCACCTTGTACATATGTGTGAGGTTACATAGGTTTCCAGTTGCGTGAGGGAGGAACAAAGCTGCCATCAGTCAGTGTACAGGAATATCTTTGGGCAACATGCGACCACCCCTCCTCCTCTTTCAGCTCCTTCACTTTAAATTAGAGTCACATCGCAGCATGGGCGCTCTCTTTCTCAACCCCCCTCCTCTAAATTCCCATCTCCATCTCCACCTCTTCACTTCTTCTCGCCTCTTTATCTCTGTCATTATCTCTCTGTCAGTCTTTCCCAGACACCATTATTCCACCTGTAGGTATGTGAGGATGTCTCTCTCCCTCTCTCTTGGTTGGATTTCTTCTTCTCTTGTGTCCTACATACAATGGGCCCCTGCGGCAGGCTCCGTTCACCTTTAAATAACAAGCTTCTGGCTGACAGGCAGATGGTACAATACAGTGGCGCACACTGTACTTACTCATTAGAGCTTGACAATGGACACATCATTCGTTACCTAACAACTGTGACAGCGAGCACTTGTCAATTAGAGCCAAGTTATTTTCAAGCAGCCAGGGATGAGTGAACTTCAGTGTGTGTGAGTGACAGTGTGTGAGCCTCACATGTCTGTGTGTGTTGGTATGTGTGAAAGAAAAGTGAAGGAGCGGGTAAAAAACAGACTGCCACATGTTGCACCTGTCCTCCGTGTGAGGATGATGCAGAATAAATGTGCCCGTCTCTCAGTCTGGCTTCTGCTGCATCAGTTTGTATCCTCCCATGCATGAGTTTACGAGACAAAACAACACATACAGGAACCAAACACACAAGTAAAGTGAAGATATAATGATGGTGATAGAGGGAGAAGGAAAGATAAAACATTTTTAAAGAAGAGGTGAGAAACATAAAGGTGTATCTCATGCAGAAAAAAAAGGGTAAACATTTAAATCACAAAAGAACTGTCTGCAATTCAGAATAAACAAATAAAGACGTTAACTTACCTCAGTGATAGTGCAATTGTGAAACTCCTCATAAAAAAATAGGGGATTCCAGTGCAGAGAGGAAAGGGAGACTAACTAACAGGTGGCGAAGAGAGGAGCAGAAACTAGAGAGTGAGGGGAGAGAGAAAGAGAGACAGAGAGAGGGAGAGGGGGACTGAGTGAGCCCTACGTGTATCATTAAAAATTAAATGCATGAATAGTTCAAGTTGAGATGAAAACGAGGAGCAGAGGGGAGAGAGGAGAGCGGCATGCTGGAGGAGCAAGATGTGGAGGAGGATGGAGGGAGTCAAGAGGAAGAGAGAGAGGCAGTGGGGAGTTCTTCCTTGACATTCTGTTGTGCATGTGACTGTTTCGCCTGACTCCCGCTTGCATCCCCCCAACATCACCCCCACACACACAAACACACGCACGCACGCACGCACACAAACATTTTTTTAGTTTTTGTCCTAGAAGACTTAAACTAACCTTAAAGGATAATGCTGATGATATTCTACATTTATCAGAAACGTTTTAGATTACAGCCCACAAGGTATAGCACAATCCTTCCCAATTTACAGAGTACCAGTACAGTACATATAAATACATGTAGGCACAAGAAAACAAGATGTGAACTTTGAGAATAAGATGGTCACAATGTGGAAACTTTAATTAATACTCTTGATATTTCACGGATACTTATTATGTTTTACAGTTGTACCGTAATCTAAAGCGTCACCCATTTTTCTTATTGTCAACAAATCCCATAAAAAGGGAAACACCAACAAAGGATTTAAAATATTGCCTGATAAGCCGAAATAAAATCTGATATCTACACAAATGGAATCAGTTCAGCTAATACACTGGCTGTTTATACCTGACTTCATTCACTACAAATACATAACACAACAGCAGTAGCTAATTAGGTTATAATGGTGTGACAGGGAGTAGAAATGCCTAAAATTCAGTAATAAAAACTAAAATTAACGCAAAAATGTTTTCCGAGGTGGAAAAGTTTGTTCATCGTTTAACGCCAAATGCGACAAAGTGTGATTGGAAACTGACTTAAAGAATAAATCAATATAAAAACTACACCAAAATAAATGTGACTTAAATGTCCACTGAGAGACAAAAAATGGCGGCAAATGAAAACATCAGATCTGTGTGGACCGATGAGCAGACTTTAACTTTCCTCTAAATAACAAACGAAACAAACATAAATCATCTTATCTTAATGATGTCCCACCATTTGACTCTTATAATTACATCTTACTGGAGCATTAGTTTCACCTATTGCTTTTCTCCATAAACCAACTCCCAATATGCATAACAGCAGATGGAAATGGACGTTTTCCTTTTCTGAAAGTTTGGATGGCTTATATGGCCAGTGGGTGTAACAATCTTGGAATAATGCGTGAACAAGTTAGATTGTTCTTACCAATCTGCCAGAATTGCATGAACGCAAAATTAGACCTTTTATTGAAAAAAATGACTTCCTGAAGTCTTCAAAGAAGCTGCCAGTTTTGGTGCCATCGTTTATGGGGACTAAAACCTGTGCTCACCTGCTGTCAGGCAGCCGGCGCTCTAGCTGGACAGGCTGCAAAAAGGTGATGAGTGGGTGAATAAACTGGTACACCCCATAACTCCCCATTACTATGGAATTCTAATTGCACATTGGACCAACCCTCTGCGCTCAATTAACGTTCAATGACAACATTAAGTGCCACTGCAGGTAGTAATGTTCCCCACATAGGCTACTATACGTGGGTAAGATAAACAGACATTCATGCAGGAGATCTATGCAATCTTGACATTCTTGTGTAGGACAGCCGGCCTGTTTTTACATTTGTCCTTAATGTACAGATTAAACAAACATGGTACAATGTGTTAATAAGACAGAATTCCTTCAATTTTGGACAGCCCCATGGTTAGCTGTCTCCCCCAGCTTCCAGTCTTGGCTCTAGATTTGTACTTAATATACATACATGAGAGTGGCATTAGCCTTCTCATGTAAGAAAGCAAATCATCATATTTCCCAAAATATTCAAACATTCCTCAACCATGTTACATTAACCCTAAGCTTCACCAAAATGGTGAAAAGTCTTTACCCTAAAATCCAAAGGTTTATCTTGGATGAACCTGGTTTGTTTCTCCAAATGAGAAATCAGTCCTCATAGTGTGGGTGATACACGGTGTGCACACACAGCTTCTCTTATTGAATGCAGGTTTTGTATTTATTTCAAGGATAACTCCAAACTAATACTCTGTGTCTCTCTCTCAAACACACACACACACACAGTCTCTATGGTCTCTTCAGTCTCAGTTCCTCTATATAATTAAGCTAATGGTTCTTGAGTCAGTGATAGACAAGGGGAAACATACTATTTCCCCCTTGGGTCTATTGAAGGGACAAAATTGGTGTTCTCTCTGTGTCACGGTCTCTTTTTATCTGACTTGTCTCTATCTCTCTTATTTATTGCTTCTTTCTTTCAGTTTCAAGTCCACACAGTCTCTGAAACTCTCCGTCTATCAAAGAGAGGAGCGGGAAAGCTGTCACATAGCACAGGCTGTTGAATAGACTTACTGGTGGGGTTTTTTGGTGTTATCTTTTTGATAATAAAATTGCATGATGTCTTTATCCAGTGGTGTTGTTCATGTCTCTGTCCTTTCTTATCTCATGCCCCCTCTCCAGGTCTCTCTGTCTCTCTGGTTCACACACACACACACACACACACACACACACACACACACACCCTCATGTATGTGTTGGTTCCATTAAAATAATGCCATGGCACAGACAAGCATGAATGCATTAACACGGTAATATAACAAACACAAGCCTCAAGATAAAGATGACTCCCACTCATTCATGCAAACAGCTCATGCCACACACACACACACACACACACACACACGAACACTGCAATTGAGAGCCACTGCTCTGCCAACTCCGTCAAAAGATCCC
This sequence comes from Micropterus dolomieu, assembly GCF_021292245.1. NCBI lineage: Eukaryota > Metazoa > Chordata > Actinopteri > Centrarchiformes > Centrarchidae > Micropterus > Micropterus dolomieu. Next base: position 12,976,820 of record NC_060163.1, read on the forward strand.
AATCCCTGTATCAAATTTTTTCAGCTTTAGTCCACTTCCCTTCCTCTTCCCTCCTCCTCTTCATATCTCCATACCCTCCTGTCGCCTGTTTATGAGAACTGAAAATCTCCTCATTATAAATGCATAGTCTTTATGAGCTCTCTCCACACCAATTATGTCAGGGACGGGTGCTAGTGCTTTAATAAAAAAACGGCTGACCAAGTCTACAATGGCTCTGACAAGAACGAATGACATCAGCGAAGCAGTCAACCTGTTTGCACTCAAATAAACACTGACAGGAATGGTTTCCCAAACCAATTATAAAATGGGAGTCACTTACTGGACAACTAGACAATTTATGGAATATGTTACAACAATAAATAAATGGTGCAATGTGATATATTCTTACATATAACCAATTTTATACAGATTTCAGACATACTTTAATTTTATTATACTGTTTGCTTTGTATGGGTTGGTTAAGGACCCTACATATACGGTATCATTATTTAATGGAATTATATTTAATAATAAAATAAATTTTACACATTTCTGCAATAGTGTCAGCAGCCATCTCATTTTCAACTGCTTTCCTTTGGCAAGACCAAATACAAACATACAGTAAGAAACTACAAAAACACCAACATAAACATAAACATCATGCACAAATCATGCTGAGCAACATGAAGCAAGACAACATAGATGAAATATTATTAATTATTAACAAAAATATCCACTATACGGAGTAGCCATGCAAAGCTGTATGAAACAACAGAACAATAAATACTGTTAATATTAGCCAAACCGCCCCTCAAAGCCAAGCACAGGAACTACATACAGTATTTAGTTGAGTGCAGTCCCTGCAGTTTGGTTAGCTGGTGAGATGGCCTTAGCTGAAACTGAATAAACTCACTTTTTCATGTTCATCGTCATTTTTGACTCTCCATCATCTCAGTAATTGAGTTGGTTACCACATAAGACATTAGCTACATCTTAAATCATAAGCAGAGTAGCAGCTAAAAGAATTTGTGTGATTTCATGTGGGTAGACTGAATTTGAATCACATACTTATTCAAGTGTATTAAGTGTGGGGTATAATCATTACAATGATTAAACTAGCTCATGAGTTCAAATAGACAAGAAAGCTGAAGATTTTATTTGTAGTTTTCCCTGCGCCATTTAGATTGTCCAAACCGTGAGTGCAGTATCTAAATTTATTTAAGGTTTATTTATTTAAGGTTCTAAGCAAGGTCTGTGACAATGAGTAATAGTCAGCAAAAAAAGGGCACAACGTCGCTGTTTCTGTAGTTACTGCTTTCTGGCTTTGTTTGCAAGGCAGCAAACACAGGCAGCATTAGATAAGATAAGATAAGATGTAGGCTAGATAAAGTAAAACATTAAAAAAACAATAGGCTATTAAACACATAAGCCATGCAGCACAATGTCAAAAGACACAACTGTAAAAATATTAAAATCACATTTTTAATAAATTATTATAATTTGTTAATAAAATACTAATACTAAATACTAATAAATACGACAATATCATGTCATCTGGTAACAGGCATAGGACATGAGATAATTTAGCAGCAAGTTAGCAAAATAATGATAATTGATAGCAAATTTGTTTTGTGAGTTAGTAGTGTTCACATGTCTTTGGGAGCTGTTTTTTAAAAACTTTGTGGGAAGGTGTTCTTATTTCTTATTTCCAGTGGTAGTGGTAGTATATGTATATGTATATGTGTGCTACATACTCAAAATACATGTATAATAATTAACTTGTGTAAAAGCTGACATAATATATAACAAAATACAAAAAGACAGGACAGGATGTTCCTATTTTACAGAGCATGTGATTCCTTTTTTATGGGAGTAAAATCCTGTTTTCTCTCGACTCTTAGCCATGTGTCTTCAAGGTCGTCATGTACCGGAAAGAAAAGCACTCTGCTACACTGCTTCTTCAGTATTGCCACTCATTGATATGAGTTCCCCTGATATATTGCATGACTCACAGGTCCATAAACGTGTGAAATGGAAATGCTAGCACACTTTTATGTTAGAAATGAAAAGAGAAGAGCCTGATAACAACACTGAATAAAGAAATGCAGCAGTTGTTGAGATACCAGGAGTGCAAGAGAACGGAGAGCAACAGATTCACTAGCACGGACCCCACCATCAATATATATGTATGATTTATTGATGAAACAGAAGATTATGTGCGAGGCTTGGGCTTGCTGTACAGCTTTGTTTTGGGGGAAGCTTTTGTGGGAAATCTGCAGTAACACCAACAACGGACCCTGTCATAACCCAATGGAGAGGAAGAAGGAGCTGAGGAAACAAGATGGATGGGGGGGGGGGGGGGGGGGGGGGGGGCAGATAGCTTCAATAGGAGAGGAAACCGCATTAGTAACAAATATTAAAGTTGTAAAAGAGGTTGTCTGCAAATACTGACTCTAGAACAGTAGTGTTCATGCATTTTATTTATTTGTAGAGTAATTAAACAGCCTCACAAAAGTGGATTGCTGACATTTCCAAAAAAAATAGTAGAGGGAGAATGTCAGCAGCAGAGTTAGGTGATTAAAACCATTCAACCAAACACTGCACACAATTTGTATCACTTGAGACGATCTAGATAGCATGTAGATGAAGGATCAACATCAGACAATACACAATGAAGTCCTGACTACCTAAGGAACTGTCTTTGAAGGGTTTATTATTTTAATCTTATGACTGGATAATCCATAAAGAACCAAAGGTAGCGCACTATGGAGGGTGAAAAATATACACTTTTGTATAAAACAATAAATGGAAAGAGTACAATGTTTTAGCCTCAAGCACGTGCTTCTCTGAAATAAAAATCAAAATGAGTTTCATATTATATTACTGCATATGTGCCTTTGCTCACTGCATATCATCCTGGGTGCTGTCCCAGTTGTCTTTTCTATTTTTGCAACTCCCCTATAAAGCTTTACATCTAGAGACATGAGAGTCTCTGACTAACAGAGACATTATTAGATGTCCACTCATGCAGGTGCAAATTGGTTCCGGTGGAAAGACAGGAACAAACATAAAACTCATCTTAAAGCTGTTTCATTTAAAGCTGTGTTTGAATGAGGAAAACATGCTGCGTGATGATAAACACACAGACACTGACGAGATGTTTGACGGCACAGTCACTCAGCGAGTGGCCTTGGTTGCTATATGGAGAGGAGCTGCTGGAACAGTCATGGAGGGCAGAGAACAAGTTTACATGAGTGCATGACCGGCTGTGATGTGTGCAGATGAGTGTGCAGCAGCTTCTGAACCCTGCCACCTAATGTGCAGATCCACACAGCAGGCACGTTCGTGTGTCATTGTACCTACATTTGCACATGATAAAGGGATGTGGGTAGTATGTTTATGCATGCAGTGTGTGTGTCTCTGTGCATGTGTAAAAAGCTTCCTCTGGTGCTGCTATAATCGTGTAGCTGCCTAAAACTGTGCGGGGAATAGAGCAGACAATTAATACAATCATGTACAGTAATATCTTGTGTGCAAGAGAAGAAAGCCTCGCCCGTTTCTTTAGGACTGATTAAATAAAGTGTTATATTGCAAAGAAAATCAATATAATGGAGATCTGTAATATACACGCTATGCTATCTGTGACAGTCGCAGGCGTTTGTGGAAAAAGCAGGAATTAACATAACTTCACAGGTTGTTTCAGCTCACTAATTTTCTTATTGAACTAAATGAGGAAATTACTGAGGAGAGGAAGCAATTACAGATTATTGCCACTGGACTATGGCTCCTCACCTTCCCCAAATGACTGGAGTTCAAACCATTACGGTCAGACTCTGAATTTAGATTGTTATATATCACCATAACTGTGCATTTAATGGTGTAAAACACAACTTGGAGATCAGACTTTGGAAGCGTCACAAGCAAATGCTGATATGGGTTTTTTATGTAAGGAAATATAAACCATAATCATACTGACACTCTAAAAGAGAATAAAAAATTTTTTGGACGTATTTGTGAGAACACCCTCTGCGTGGGCGTTTCCCATGTTAGCGGATGTCTGATATTTGAGGGCCAGCATTGTTCGGAGGTGTGCCTATGGGGTTCACTATAGACTGAAGCAAGTCCGTTTTCCTGGCTCAAAATTAGTAAGAGGTAGTGTGTACGCCTGCGTGTGTACCGTGCCTTCAACTGGTACATTTTAAATGTTCTAATAATTGTATGATTAAAGAAATTAAGCATATTTGATTGAAAATATAAAGGTGTCGTGTTCATCAGTGTCAACACATCAGCGTACTGCAGTTACAAATGACAGAAATCCTCCGAAAACATTAAAAATTATTTATATAAAACAGTTTCAAAAAGGTAAGAACTGCTCAAAACTCAGCGACATATTGAACCTGTGATATTCATATTTGTTAAAAAGCAAAGATAATTGTTCAAAATATTATCATCATATTCATTTAAAAATATACTGTATATTCAGCTAATTTCATCCACAGCCTAGATGTTTTTATTCACATGGCCTCAAGATGCAGTTGTGGTGGTGTCAGTGCCATGCTCTGTTCAAATCTAAGTGTAGTGGCTGTGGTAATAAAACCCTAGAAAATGAATATTTACAGTAGTATTATATTGTATTTTGCACATCAGTTTTGATATTTATATATATGTTGAGTTTTTAACCCCTTGACGCCGATTGTTGCGAATTCGCATCATACCTCTTCCTTGCAGACTACAAGCCAAGATAGCACATGGATTCTCCCAATGCCTGTTGGTGCATATTCAATATGCACCTAGGAACCTTTTGCAAGCCCTGGTTTCTCGTTTATGCCTGTTGTCGCTAATTTGCATCATACCTACACATACCTGAATTTATATCTTTTCAATGTTATATAGAAAAATTTACAATTTTCACTTAATTTAACATCACCTTGAAAGCAAATGAAAACACAAATAATTTTTATAATTTTTTTATTGTAAAAAAATTCAGGCGTTAAGGGGTTAAATTCCTGTATCATTTAAGTCTACAGTTTTGCATACATTCGCTTACTAAATGCAAGCTGACAAGCTGTTATGTCAGCAATGTTTAAATCTGTGGCTAAAGTGTAAAGTGCTGAAATGTTCCCTGAAAATGGGAGCAAGGCATCAACTTGCCTTCTTTTTTTTCTCACAAAAGTGCATACATACAGCCTCAGGTGATGTGCAGCCAGCCACATTCAAAACTGAATTCTATTAAAAGTACATTGATATACAAAAAGGCTTGAAAGGGCATTTGAAAATGAAGATTTCCTTAGTCTGATGGTTGGTTTGCAGTTTTTACATAGTCATTGTACAGTAGGACTGCTTGGGTATATAAGAAAAATGTGTTTAATTTAATATTTTGTACAAAAAGTACTTTGCTGTCGCAGCCAAACAGCCTCTCAGACTGAGGCAGTCAGTAGTTGAGGCTGTATCATTTCACAGGGAACTAAAAAGTGAAAATTGATTCAAAACTTCAGTTGAAGTGTTCATGGCCAAACACAAGGTTTTATTAGCTTTTCAGCAGTGTGAAAAATACAGTCACAGCTAACCGCGTGTATGCTAATGACAGTAAATCACAGTGCCATCCACAGCAATCACATTGGTGACAATATGTTATCTGACCAATTTGCAATTTTTATCAGGAGATTAAAAATAATTTATAACAAGGGACTTGAACAGATTTCTGTTTGAAGCTCTAATTAGAGGGTGACTTCTGATTAAATGAATTTTATATGGAAGTATGAGGCACATGCTAATTTTAGACTGAGCTGGTGACAGACAGGCTGCAAAGTAACAAACTCAAAACAAGGCCTCAATATAATTATGTAAAACTTGATTAATAAACATTTACAAAATTTTGACATGAGATGTTCAGCTTTTTCATAATTATTTGGCTGCTTTATTACATGACATAAGCTTGGGGCTGTAATCAGCAAGTCTGTTGAAGTGTTTGAAAGTGCAGTGTTAATGAATTATGACTTTGAGCAAAAGAAAGAAATGGAAAATAGAAGGAGAGGCTGCAGAAAGACAAAAAATGGGGGGGGGGGGGGGGGGGGGG
>NC_060163.1:12982897-12988201 GCF_021292245.1 Micropterus dolomieu
GGGGGGGGGGGGAGGCAGGAAAGAGAAAGACAGGGAGGAAGGACAAACATAGAGGGATGGGAAGAAGAAGAGACGGGCTGTCAGATAAACATTTTCGAAGCCGAGACTTTAAATTGTCTTTTTTTATCTCCTGAAATCTCTGAAAGGCTGGATATGAGAATAAGAGAGGGCTTCACCAGAAAACAGTCAAATAATCAAATCATCTAGAAAATGCCTCACTGAGGAGACTGAAGTCATTCCGGCTGTGTTGGGATATTGATTTTACATATCAGGGACACCTCCTTCATTCTCACAACGCTTTTGAAATTCCTCAGGGATTCAGGATGTATTGGAGAAAACATCAGAGTCCTGTGCCTCTGATGAGGAGAGACAAGTCTTTATTGTGTTATGTAGTTTACTTCATGAGGACAATAACACATGAATATTCCAAACAGCCATCTAGAAAATATATTTCTCATAAACAACATTTGCCATCCCACAATTCCTTTGCAAATTACACAAACACCTTTCATTTGCTTTTCCACCTCATCCGCATCTATTATTAACCAATTTAAGATGTTAAACAACAATTTAAGTGTCAAATTTCAGGTTGAGGAAACAAATGATGAGACAAATGAGAAGAGAGTAAGATAAAGCTACACACTAGCAAGCTTTCCGATCTGAATGTCCCAGTCCGAGGAGTAATGGCTCTTCAAATACAGCTAAATTAGGTCCGTCAGATGACAGCTAAGTCAAGTGATGCCTGGAACAATAACTTCAAGAGTGACCTTCAATTATCCAGTTCTGCTTTCATAGCAAAGCTCACAGGACATCTCTGTACCAGACTGACACAGATAGCTGTGCTCTAATAAATTAAGATTTATGTCAAAATTAGAAGAAAGGATCTGGAAGTTATTTGCTGGGTATGGGTGGGAATAGTTAAACATTTTGGGAATACACTTATTTGCTTCATGGCGGAGAGTTGATACCACTCTCACATCTGTCTGTTACTTTTAAAACTACAGCCAGCTAGCTTAGCTTAGCATAAAAAGTGAGTTGAGGGGTGGCAGTGAGTTCAAAAAATCTGAATGGACCAAATGGTGTAGAAGTTTTTAGACGGCTAAGAAATTTAAATCAGATTTTAATAGCATTGGGCAGAACCAGGCTAGCTGTTATGCCTGTTTCCAGTCTTTATGGTACTAAGCTAATGTTCTCCTGGCTGTAGCTTCATATTCAAGTCCGAGAGTGGTAAAAAACTCTCGGAAAGAAATCAAATAAGTGCATTTCTCAAAATGTCGAGTTTTTGCTTTAAAGCTTATCAACCGTGAAATCAACCTGCAATCCAAGCAGCAGTAAAACTGAATATGTCCAAAGATTTACAAGGCAGACAACTGGTTTTTTTATTATCACCACTGTGGGGTCAAGTTTGCAGTATATTACCTGGAAGCTGAAGAGGAAACAAAGCATTGGTGACACATCCATGTCAGTGATTATGGTTTCACACACACACACACACACACACACACACACACACAGACGTACAATTCTCCCTGAGACACAAGTTCTCTAAGCCCACATACACACACAAATGCTTGCGCATGCACGCACACATGCTGACACCCCCATAAACAGTGTAAAATCTCCACCACGTACAGCCCCAATTGTAATCCACCAGCCAGTTGCTAGGCAACACTGGAACTTGTAATAGCACTCGGGTATCATGGCCCGCCGCGGGGTGGGCTGGGGATGAGGGTGTGGATGGTTGTTTTTTTTTTTTGAGAGGGATCGTCTAGGGAGGAGAATGACAAGGGTCACTCCAACTGGTGCTCTGATGGAGACTTGTTAACTCCTCCTCGAGCCACCGAGTCATCTTATAAACCGTCATGGGGCCCAACAGTCAACACTAATGCCATTTCTGACAAGAGCAATTTTACAAGAGGGGTTACAATGTTAGACAAGGGACAGGACAGCTGGGAGAAACAACAAGATGTCTCCTACATTTATTTTTCCATATTCTGACAGCAGCAGGAGTAGGAGTAGGGATGAGTGCTGCAGTACAACACACAATTTTTATAACCAAACTAGGGCTAATGATTGAGAAATATTGCAAGCCGCACATACTGAATGAAAAGAAAAAAGTATCTCATGAGAGTTATGATATACTCAATCCTAAAGAAAATTAGCTGAAATAATTAGTCCACCGATCAATCAACAGGAAAAAAATTACATCTTGTGCAGTCTGCTACATATTAATAAATTGGTCAATGTTTAAGGAAAGACATAGATAAAAAAGACAGTGTGTTGTATCGAATAGAAAGAAGGGAGCTGGATTTGGCTGTAAAGCTACATCGCCAATCTTCCTTTCAGGCAGTCAAGGTTGCCAACACATCACCCCAGCATCCCATGTGATATGCTCTTCCACTCCATCACTCATCCCTTTGAGGCAACCTGGGAGCAAGTTTGCCAGCCTTAGTCAAGCTTACAATACCTTCTGCCTGTCGCCAAGTAGAACTAAACTAACCACCCCAGTGGAGAAGCAACGCTGCACACTGGAGCTCAACTGTGCCAAAGGGCTCAATTTAAAAAAACATTAATCACATGAGGAGAAATGCCTCTGGCTTGATAATTAGCAGCGGCGAGTGGGGGCTATTCTTTGATGCTGTTTGGTTTGGCTGCAGTGCAACAGCATAATGGACATACATTCATAATTCTGCAGGTTTTACAGTAGTCTAATGGTCTTGAGGGTAAACTGCATTGTTTTTGTGTTGTTCAGCAAATTCATCCATAACTGCAAATTCATGCATAATTGCATTGCTGTTTTCAAGTAGAGGAAAAACAAATCCAATGTATTTTAGAAAAGAGAGAAAGAATAGTTTAATATTTCTGGAAACACACTTATTTGCTTTCTTAAGAATTACACGAGAAGATCGATACCTATTCCATAACGACTGCTGGCTGTATCCATATATTGACCGGACATATATGAGAGTAGTATAAATCTTCTCATCTAACCCTCGGTAAGAAAAAGAAGTATATTTCTGTCAAACCTTTTCTTTAATTTTGAGTGTTGTGGGCAGCTAATCAATATCACTCTTTGGAACCTGGACTGAGTAGCCAACAGCCTGGATCTGTTTGACATTACTGATGTCATCCTCTCTGGAGCACTAATACTCAAACACACGTGCTCACAATACACAATGGTCCCTCAGCTACAACAATAGTGATATAGTGACAACATCTAAAACTGTAGGCACCACCACTGTTCGCACAGGCATATCTGCACATGGACCATTTGTTTCACTTCTTTCACCACTGGGTCTCTACGGCTCGGCTCTCTGCCTTTATGAACCCTGACAACTCGTGACAAATAGTCTCCAGGCCACCTCTCTCCTGATACCTCAGCTCTCCTACAATCTGTACTTTCTCTTTGATAATAATCGTCTGGTAGAGAGGACTGACCATGTGCATCAGCCATGGGGAATCACTGTCTGGCATCAGGGTTCACCAGCTGCCAGCGTCAATCATCAAGTCTGTTTCAAAGGCACTGTTATAGTGAAACCATGCCACCCTGTGGAGGGAAGATCCAAGAGCCATCTAAAGCAGGATCTCAGATCCAAAACATGATTTTAATGTGATGTAATGTCCCTGAGGGAGAATTCGCTTTTCGCTTTTCTCTCTCCACCTTCAGGTCAGAGCACTGGGTCGGATACAAAACAGCCGTGTCTCGCTCAAGGACATGTTAGCAGGATGGATGCTTACTGACACTAAAGCTTGGAGCCGAGTCTGCTGGTGGAACGATGGTCTTCATACTCACATTGCCACGATGCTGCATGAACTACAATCTAGATCTGTTTAAATTTCTGAATGAAAGATGCAAAGAACACATCTGGATACCAGGGTAATACACAGCAGATGCTGTCTTTCTTTGCAGTGGGTGAACTATGTGTGAAATCAGAGATGTAGTTTTCAGACAAATAGATCAGTGGTTCTGGGTTGAATACATCTTTTAACAGAACTTATTTTAAAGCAACTTCTATATATATTACATCAGTGAGAGACTATAATGTACACCATTAATTTCCTTTATTGAGTTTTGTGTCAGCCTTATGCAGGTGAACTATTCCATGAAAATGAGGCAACTGATCCATCCACGTGTGAAGTCCTGTTCCTTCTACATCATACTTATATACTTGTGGTTCTGTGAAATGACTAGACCTATTTGACTGTGGATTCATTGGTAACCAATAACCTCTTAAACCCTGACAACCTAACCGTGGGTCAATAAAAATTCTATCCCTTACATTATGGGGATTTCTGAGGTAAATAGACATACTTACTCAGCAACACTTATTGCTTAGTAGTTATGTCTATTCAAGCCTGGCTCAATTGCAGAGAAGTCACCTTCAGGGGAGCCACAATGAAAGTGTTATTTCTACACATTTGGTATACATTACTATTGGGACATCTGTAGTGGATCTCTGGTGTGATTTACAAAACTTATTCCATGTCAAGGTTTCAGAGGATTTTTCCTGTTACTATTTTATATTGCTTTCCTACTGCGAAAGTTTCTAAAAATGTTGTACTCTGGTTTCAAATACTAACTTACTTAAATACTAATTGTTTGGATTCAGAAAGCAATGACAATGAGCCAGCAAGTTAAAAAAGTTTTAACTTTATTATTAATATTATTATACAATTATAATGGGTTTATAATGCCCACATTACATTTCCAAAAGGAAATTAACTAAATTAAACTTAATCCACCCAGACCATAGACCCTCAATGAGAGCAAGGAAAAATTCCCCCAAAAAGGAAGAAACCTCGGGAGGTGGTCCCTCCCGAGGTTTCTTCCTTTTTCAAAGAAGAATCCCCCTCCAGGACAATTAGCTAATGTGCGCCAAAAGTAGGCTGAACTTTTGTGTTACGCATTGCTTGATTTGCTGTATATACAAATATTATGATATGTATATGGGTAAGACAATACTATAAAGAGAGGAGGAACTGTCCACCCCCTGTCTGTGTTGCATTCTTTCATGCAGGACAGACAGGGGGTAATCCTTTCAAAGTGAACACCTATCTAAAACATCACCACAGAAAGTCAGTCTTTGTCACTGGTGTCTCATCTTAAAGAGGTGGTATTATGCCTTTTGGCTTTTCCCCTCTCCTTTATTGAGTTATATACCTTTTTTGTGCATGTAATAGGTTTGCAAAGTGAAAAAGCCCAAAGTCCACCCCAAAGGGAAAACTCTGCTCTGAACAGCCGGAAAACAGCTTGTTTGTAGTCCAGCCTTTACTTCCGCTTTCTTGTGATGTCACAAGAAAATA
>NC_060163.1:12988301-13085490 GCF_021292245.1 Micropterus dolomieu
CACACACACACACACACACACACACACACACAGACGTACAATTCTCCCTGAGACACAAGTTCTCTAAGCCCACATACACACACAAATGCTTGCGCATGCACGCACACATGCTGACACCCCCATAAACAGTGTAAAATCTCCACCACGTACAGCCCCAATTGTAATCCACCAGCCAGTTGCTAGGCAACACTGGAACTTGTAATAGCACTCGGGTATCATGGCCCGCCGCGGGGTGGGCTGGGGATGAGGGTGTGGATGGTTGTTTTTTTTTTTTGAGAGGGATCGTCTAGGGAGGAGAATGACAAGGGTCACTCCAACTGGTGCTCTGATGGAGACTTGTTAACTCCTCCTCGAGCCACCGAGTCATCTTATAAACCGTCATGGGGCCCAACAGTCAACACTAATGCCATTTCTGACAAGAGCAATTTTACAAGAGGGGTTACAATGTTAGACAAGGGACAGGACAGCTGGGAGAAACAACAAGATGTCTCCTACATTTATTTTTCCATATTCTGACAGCAGCAGGAGTAGGAGTAGGGATGAGTGCTGCAGTACAACACACAATTTTTATAACCAAACTAGGGCTAATGATTGAGAAATATTGCAAGCCGCACATACTGAATGAAAAGAAAAAAGTATCTCATGAGAGTTATGATATACTCAATCCTAAAGAAAATTAGCTGAAATAATTAGTCCACCGATCAATCAACAGGAAAAAAATTACATCTTGTGCAGTCTGCTACATATTAATAAATTGGTCAATGTTTAAGGAAAGACATAGATAAAAAAGACAGTGTGTTGTATCGAATAGAAAGAAGGGAGCTGGATTTGGCTGTAAAGCTACATCGCCAATCTTCCTTTCAGGCAGTCAAGGTTGCCAACACATCACCCCAGCATCCCATGTGATATGCTCTTCCACTCCATCACTCATCCCTTTGAGGCAACCTGGGAGCAAGTTTGCCAGCCTTAGTCAAGCTTACAATACCTTCTGCCTGTCGCCAAGTAGAACTAAACTAACCACCCCAGTGGAGAAGCAACGCTGCACACTGGAGCTCAACTGTGCCAAAGGGCTCAATTTAAAAAAACATTAATCACATGAGGAGAAATGCCTCTGGCTTGATAATTAGCAGCGGCGAGTGGGGGCTATTCTTTGATGCTGTTTGGTTTGGCTGCAGTGCAACAGCATAATGGACATACATTCATAATTCTGCAGGTTTTACAGTAGTCTAATGGTCTTGAGGGTAAACTGCATTGTTTTTGTGTTGTTCAGCAAATTCATCCATAACTGCAAATTCATGCATAATTGCATTGCTGTTTTCAAGTAGAGGAAAAACAAATCCAATGTATTTTAGAAAAGAGAGAAAGAATAGTTTAATATTTCTGGAAACACACTTATTTGCTTTCTTAAGAATTACACGAGAAGATCGATACCTATTCCATAACGACTGCTGGCTGTATCCATATATTGACCGGACATATATGAGAGTAGTATAAATCTTCTCATCTAACCCTCGGTAAGAAAAAGAAGTATATTTCTGTCAAACCTTTTCTTTAATTTTGAGTGTTGTGGGCAGCTAATCAATATCACTCTTTGGAACCTGGACTGAGTAGCCAACAGCCTGGATCTGTTTGACATTACTGATGTCATCCTCTCTGGAGCACTAATACTCAAACACACGTGCTCACAATACACAATGGTCCCTCAGCTACAACAATAGTGATATAGTGACAACATCTAAAACTGTAGGCACCACCACTGTTCGCACAGGCATATCTGCACATGGACCATTTGTTTCACTTCTTTCACCACTGGGTCTCTACGGCTCGGCTATCTGCCTTTATGAACCCTGACAACTCGTGACAAATAGTCTCCAGGCCACCTCTCTCCTGATACCTCAGCTCTCCTACAATCTGTACTTTCTCTTTGATAATAATCGTCTGGTAGAGAGGACTGACCATGTGCATCAGCCATGGGGAATCACTGTCTGGCATCAGGGTTCACCAGCTGCCAGCGTCAATCATCAAGTCTGTTTCAAAGGCACTGTTATAGTGAAACCATGCCACCCTGTGGAGGGAAGATCCAAGAGCCATCTAAAGCAGGATCTCAGATCCAAAACATGATTTTAATGTGATGTAATGTCCCTGAGGGAGAATTCGCTTTTCGCTTTTCTCTCTCCACCTTCAGGTCAGAGCACTGGGTCGGATACAAAACAGCCGTGTCTCGCTCAAGGACATGTTAGCAGGATGGATGCTTACTGACACTAAAGCTTGGAGCCGAGTCTGCTGGTGGAACGATGGTCTTCATACTCACATTGCCACGATGCTGCATGAACTACAATCTAGATCTGTTTAAATTTCTGAATGAAAGATGCAAAGAACACATCTGGATACCAGGGTAATACACAGCAGATGCTGTCTTTCTTTGCAGTGGGTGAACTATGTGTGAAATCAGAGATGTAGTTTTCAGACAAATAGATCAGTGGTTCTGGGTTGAATACATCTTTTAACAGAACTTATTTTAAAGCAACTTCTATATATATTACATCAGTGAGAGACTATAATGTACACCATTAATTTCCTTTATTGAGTTTTGTGTCAGCCTTATGCAGGTGAACTATTCCATGAAAATGAGGCAACTGATCCATCCACGTGTGAAGTCCTGTTCCTTCTACATCATACTTATATACTTGTGGTTCTGTGAAATGACTAGACCTATTTGACTGTGGATTCATTGGTAACCAATAACCTCTTAAACCCTGACAACCTAACCGTGGGTCAATAAAAATTCTATCCCTTACATTATGGGGATTTCTGAGGTAAATAGACATACTTACTCAGCAACACTTATTGCTTAGTAGTTATGTCTATTCAAGCCTGGCTCAATTGCAGAGAAGTCACCTTCAGGGGAGCCACAATGAAAGTGTTATTTCTACACATTTGGTATACATTACTATTGGGACATCTGTAGTGGATCTCTGGTGTGATTTACAAAACTTATTCCATGTCAAGGTTTCAGAGGATTTTTCCTGTTACTATTTTATATTGCTTTCCTACTGCGAAAGTTTCTAAAAATGTTGTACTCTGGTTTCAAATACTAACTTACTTAAATACTAATTGTTTGGATTCAGAAAGCAATGACAATGAGCCAGCAAGTTAAAAAAGTTTTAACTTTATTATTAATATTATTATACAATTATAATGGGTTTATAATGCCCACATTACATTTCCAAAAGGAAATTAACTAAATTAAACTTAATCCACCCAGACCATAGACCCTCAATGAGAGCAAGGAAAAATTCCCCCAAAAAGGAAGAAACCTCGGGAGGTGGTCCCTCCCGAGGTTTCTTCCTTTTTCAAAGAAGAATCCCCCTCCAGGACAATTAGCTAATGTGCGCCAAAAGTAGGCTGAACTTTTGTGTTACGCATTGCTTGATTTGCTGTATATACAAATATTATGATATGTATATGGGTAAGACAATACTATAAAGAGAGGAGGAACTGTCCACCCCCTGTCTGTGTTGCATTCTTTCATGCAGGACAGACAGGGGGTAATCCTTTCAAAGTGAACACCTATCTAAAACATCACCACAGAAAGTCAGTCTTTGTCACTGGTGTCTCATCTTAAAGAGGTGGTATTATGCCTTTTGGCTTTTCCCCTCTCCTTTATTGAGTTATATACCTTTTTTGTGCATGTAATAGGTTTGCAAAGTGAAAAAGCCCAAAGTCCACCCCAAAGGGAAAACTCTGCTCTGAACAGCCGGAAAACAGCTTGTTTGTAGTCCAGCCTTTACTTCCGCTTTCTTGTGATGTCACAAGAAAATATGTCATAATGCTCGCCGAGCGACTAGTCTGACACGCCCTGAAAAACAGCGGTGGAAAAACAGTGTGCTGCAGCACACCTCTCCTCTCCCTTCCAAACACTAGCTACCCTCCAAGCAGTCAATGGACATAAAGTTGTTACTGTGATGTAGAGACAGAGCTCAGTTAAATCTTTACGGATGAAAGACACTTTTGTTACAGAGTAATAATTCACCACTCTGAAACTCTTGCTCCAGTCCATATTGCCAAGCTAGTCAGCAACATGTAGCATCCACCTGCTGATTAGCTTCCTCCCCTGTCACTTCCACAGAACCTGCACCATCAGCCAGATCCATATTGCTAAAACTATCAGCAAAATCGTGGCAAGTTATGACTGTAACGGTGTCAGGGTTGCTGTCAGTGAACTCGTAACACGGTTGTGATTTTTTGCTGCTTCTTCCATCTTCTACTTTATCATGCTTCCTTGACCTTTTCCTGGATGGACCAGGCAGAGGGTCTTCTTCAGCAACCTCAGCACCTGCATGTTTGACTAAACTATTTCCAGTATTCTTGTTGAAATCATCACCGTCAGTGTCACTGTCAGAGATGCAGTCAGCTCTGCCTTCAGCAAACTCATCCCAACATACTGTTCGCTGCTTCTCTCTTCAACACCGTGGCCAAACTCCCCCTGGATCATCCAGGCAGGCGGTCATCTTCTTCTACATCCTGATTATCTCCGATGGCAACCTCAGCCCCTGAACTAGCACCTGCGTCCTCTGCACTTTCATTATTGTTTTCAACGTCATTGACATTGGGATTGTCAGTGTTGATAACATTGTCATTATCAGCATTGTCATCTATATTCTCGTTGTGGAGGTTGTCATTGTGGTCGAGGTTGGCAATGTTTTCATGATTTTCATTGTTTTGTTCATTTTCATGTTTTCATTGTTGCTAGGTTCCAGCTGCTCCAGTAACATAAGAAAGCCAAAGTCATCTACTCCATGATTCAAGAGAAACTCCTTCCAGGCAATGAGCCCAGGGTTAAATTGATCAGCTGGTGGGCGATCGCCTCTTGGCAAAATATTTAGCCGAAACTCTGGGCCAGCAAGAACAGCTAGAGAATTATGTTACCATTACCATCCAAATAATTGAACCGTAAATCAGTCTCCCTTAAATAACTTTTGGAAAAACTGAACATCAGAGAGGTCTGTGTGAACCATTTTGATCTCCGTCTCCTCTTCCATCCATTTTCACTGAATAGATCAGACAAAGAACTCAAAAGTTATCTTACAATTTTAAAATGTTGTCTATCCTACTGCAAATGTTTTAGTAACACTGCACTGACTTATATTCATTCTCCTAAGACTTACTCTGACCTTAAAAGACCAACAACCCTTTTCCCATGAAACTGAGTCTACATGGTAGGTGTCCCCTCTAATGTAATAGTCTAAGATAGATATTTGTACATGTTTAGTACACAAGCCTCGCATCTTCAGATTAAATTTTTTGTTTGAATTAATTTAAACTTAATATGCAAAACTCATTTTCATTCAGTCTGAGTCATTCCTTGACTAGGGCTTCAATAGGTCAACACTATGCCCTTGTGGGCTGTCATTACCGGCAGATTAATATAACACATAGTGAACAAGTTTGCAAAACAAAACAAAATTGTTGTTTAAAACTATGAAAGTAATTAATTAAGTAGACACCAGCAGCCATATACACTGATCAGCCATTATGACCTGCTGGTTTTCTGACACCTTTCTATCAGAATCAGCATCAACCTTTTAAACAATTTGACATTCAGTAGCTCATCTGTTGGATCAGACAACAAAGGCCAGCCTTTGCTCCCCACATGCATCAATGAGCCTTGGCCGTCCATGAACCTGCCGCCGGTTCAACGCTTTTCCTTCCTTGGACCACTTTTGATAGGTACTGACCACTGCAGACCATTTTGAAGATGTTCTGACCCAGTCACCTAGCCATCAAAATTGGCCCTTGTCAAAGTCACTCAAATCCTTACACTTGCCCATTTTACCTGCTTCTAACAGATCAACTATGAGGACACAATGTTCCCTTAATATCCCACCCACTGACAGGTGCCATGATACTGGGACTCGTGTTGACCAAGCAACGGAATTCAGAGACTGTCATTACAGAGACCTGCCCCATCAACATCATGGATCAATCACTCGGCAGGTTGTCCATGTTCCGAACTATCAGTGCAAGACTCTGTCAAGATGAGAGGAGGTGGACAATGATGCTTGGTGTTCAAAAGCAGTCAAGATGCAGACTGTTTATTGTGAAGATGAAACCATATTATCATCTGGTTGCTACTGTTTACATTCACCCCAGATGCAAATTAAAAAAATGCACTGCAAAATGTGTATAGATATAAATAACTATATATTGTTTTACTTGATATGTTAACATATTTTAATATACACTTAATTATATGTTGTGAGCAACATGAAGGAACTACAAATTTCCTTTCGTTATGCAGCCTTGTGCTGTATAATAACAAATAAACAACCTTGTACCTTGTATAAGTCAGAGGTCATAATATTATGGCTGATTGGTGTGGGCTTACCTTACGTCCGGGGCCTGTAAAACTAAAAATTTACAGACCAGTTACAAATTGATGGTCATCTGTCGCAGAAATATGTATTTCTGAAAAATTGTTTGTCTCCAAGGAAAAACTGCAGGTGCTGTAATGTGTTTTAAGTCTGTGCTGATCTCAGCACAGCAGTCTGTTCTTCATCTTCATTGTATTGTGATGTCATTGACTCTATGCAATGTGGCGTTCTAGAACTCTACGGTTCTATTTTCCTCAGTTCTTCTCTCTGTTATAAGAACCACACTGACAGGGAACATTATTGTACAGCTATGACTTCACTTTTGTCAACAAATCCTATGAAGAGACCAAAACCAACAATGAATTGATCCTAACCAGTATGACCTATGGAGCCCAAGTCGGATGTAGATCTCGACTGTTGTCCAGAAAGATTAAATCCACACAGGGCTGGACTGGGACAAAAAATTAGCTCTGGCATTTGTGGCCCACCAAAATCGGTCGGACACCCCTCACCAGTACACCGCCCCTTCCATTTAGGGGGTCAAATTAGGGGTGTGATGAAACACTGAGACATGACATTGCACAAGATTGGTGCCCATGACTACAAGGCAAGAATATTGTTTAATAATAATGTCTACTATTTGGAAAAAATATTTGTTGATGAAATATTTGATTGGGGGTCTGGGTGTCTTCCCCCAGAAGATTTTGAGCATTAAACACTTAATTTCCTGCATTGTGGAGACATTTTCTACACCAATTTATGATGGAAATGTTTTTATTTTTATAAAGGGAAGCACAAAAGGTGGCAGGTGACAATTCAGAATATAAAAATTTAAGAATGCAGTAATCAGTAGCTTATTATTTTTTAGCTTAAATTACTTTTTTTGGAAAACGGAGAGGTTTCATCTATATTAACAATGCATTGCAGGCTTATTGTGCAAATAAGTCTTTCTCATAGCATTTTTATTTATTTTATTTAATTAACATCTCTTGGTGCAAGCTATTTTTCAGAACATTTTTAAGGAATACTTTCAGTAGTGGTGGCTACATGTCCAAAGTGTCCCCAGTGTAAATGACCCTCCCTCCCTGTCCCCTCCCTACAGGTTGAGCTTCTCCATCCTTACCGCTTCACCTCCACTCTCCTCCTGCTCTCTCTCCCTGGGCCCTGTCACTTTGTCCCTCTGCTCTGCATGGTAACACAGCCTCTTCCACTGCCTGGCAGTGGCCACGGCTCGCCTTTACTCCTTCAAGTGCCTGTGCCTGCACTACGCATGGTATTGCAGCTGATGTTAAAACTACTGCACCCCCGGTAGCAAACATATCGGTTATTTTCGCGCATTTGCTGGGCTCCATCTGAAGAATGGTTTTTTTTTGGCCTGCAACGCAAGAAACAGAGGGCAGAGGGGGAGGGGGCCAGTAAGAGATGTGATTGGGCCAGCCCAATGTCAGTAGGCTATAGAAAATTACCCAATCGGGCGCTGTCCATGCTTTATGGGCCAATCATTGTCCAATTTTTTAAAAGCATTTTTTTAAAGGTGCGTCGGCCCACCGGGTATTTCCCGGTATGCCAGATTACCAGTCCAGCCCTGAATCAACATCATTGGACTGGGTGACATGTGCACTGAGTTTGTTTGGAATCATTCCACATACATCGTCTTGCTGCCGAAAGTAAAAGCATATTCACGTTACGGTGATATTTTGAAAAACAGTGTTTGAGTTAATTCTTTCAAGCTCAAGATGAACAGCCTCTGCTCTGCTGGATAAAATCATTGGATGAAAGATCTATATTGAACTTTATTCAAGAAGCGATTGGATTAAGAAGTGTATTGATCTCACCTGGGTGTAGAAGTGACAGTGCCAGTGGGGAAGCGCAGAGGAGGGACCCAGGCTGTGATCTGCCTGGATTATCTCGCCACGGGTTACACAGAGTTCAACAGTTCAACATCTTGTCAGAAAGACAACAGGGATAGATTTACTCACCCCTGATAAGAGCGGAGCATGAGAGACATACAGACAGAGAGGATCTGGAACAGACTCTCAAATGTATTAAAGTTTGTCAATAAGCAGCCAGTTCAACTGACAATCATCTCTCCACTAGCTTTACCATTATGGGAGACCGGGTATGGTTGTAACACTTTTTGCTTCAGAAACTATAACTCACTGAATTTTTTAGCTAGAGTTCTCAAATTTTTATACAAAGTACCCACATATGTTCACTACAAATAGCACCAATTCAATCCTCTACAAGAATATCACAGACCTCGTGAGTTGATGTCAAATGCATTGTGTTCCCTTGTTACAACCTGCCCCAATAGCAGGGTAGGTTGTAACACATGCTTTAAAAACAGGTAGTGATATCAAAGAACAATGTTTCACTCTTGCTGTAACAGACTTTGTCTGATGACTCATTTGCATGAACAGTATGTGTATGTAAATTTATCTTTAGAATAAACTTACTTAAAAGTATACTTAATAAATACTACTACAATGTTCCTAATAAAAGAAAATATTTATACATCCTTAGGTCTAACTAAAAATAGATGTATGTGTGTGTGTGTCAATGTGTGTATATTCTTATTCAGAGTCACAGTCAGTGCTTGAAGTGGGCCTGTATTCACCGGTACATATACCAGCACTTCTATATTTTACTCTTTGGAGTACCGGGACTTTTTTTGCGCACAGGCACTTCTCACAAGCTGTCCATACGCTTTTCTACCCTCTCCACCGGCGGAGACCGAGTGATGATACACACGCCAAAATGTGTACAACATGTGAATGGGGAGTACTGGTCACAGTGCTGACAAATTAATGCTGGTAACCCTGGAGTGCAGGTTTGGTGGGCCCAGACTGCAAAGGGCACTCTGTAACAATATTAAAATCAAAGAAAGTCCCTAGTTTTATGTATAGAGGATGGTTGTAACACTTTTTTAAGAACTGTTACAACCCACCCCACCCCTGTCAGCCAATGTTTAACTAGCTGTATTACTATAGTGGATTGAAATTAGAAAGGAAAAAATGTTGTCACATGTTGCCTGAGAAACTATATTTCAATCTAATATAAGTCAAACAATTATATCTGCAATAGTATAGGTATTAAACAAAAAATTGTCTTGGTCAAAAAATTAACTTTCTTACCTCAAAATAATTTTTTCTCTATATATTCTGAATGCACCTCTTTCCAGACTTGATAACCACCATGCTTGATCTGGGAGTAAGTAGGTAAATACAGAAATGATCACCTAACTCCTATCTTATCTCTACTTGGTGGAATTGGTGTTGTTACAACTCTCCCCATGTTACAACCATACCCGCTCTCCCCTATTTCAGCTTCTTATTTAGTTTTCAGATCCAACAAGCTAAAACAATGCCAAGCTATTGAAAATTGCAGCACCTATTCTAAAATGCATTAGATCAATTCTTCTCCTAACCTTAAATTAGGGGTTAATAATTCAGTATTATTAAGGTTATTGATTGTCACACTAGTAGGCTGTGTGGTGCAGCTGTAAATGGTGAGTGCTTGGGAGCGAGTCAATGATTATATTCTTGTTACACAAAATATGTGCCATTTGTTTTGTCATGTCTCCATCTTGCCAGCTGGAAAGCATGCTTCCAAGAGTGGTTTGCTGCTGCGTCTTTTTTTAGCCGCAGCGTTTTGTATGAGTCCAAACTGACCTGCTGCCCTGCCTGGGTTTGGAAAGTAGCGTGCAGTCAACTTTTCTGAATGACTGCTGGTGTTAGCTAACAGGCCGTTCTGAGCTGGGACTGCGGCACTTAAGCAACAAAAAAGTAGCCCAGAGTAAGCAGTGAGTGTGCAGCGCTTCGGTTTGCAGCCTCGGTGTCAAC
This sequence comes from Micropterus dolomieu, assembly GCF_021292245.1. Lineage (NCBI taxonomy): Eukaryota > Metazoa > Chordata > Actinopteri > Centrarchiformes > Centrarchidae > Micropterus > Micropterus dolomieu. Next base: position 12,998,518 of record NC_060163.1, read on the forward strand.
TTAACGCGCGTGACCGCCTGGTGGAGCTTGATTTCGGGGACCGACGCACTGCAATGAACCGGTGAGGGTGCAAATGCGTGGAGCAAGTGCAACAACTTTTACTAAAACTCAAATCAAGCCAGAGAGAAACCTATAATGTTTAAGATGCTTTGCTTTTCTGCTTGATCGATGTTTGGATATGGTTATGACAAAATGTTACTTCTGGGGGCATTCATTTGGAATATGCAAGAATATCAACGTACATACATAGCTGGTTGCAGATACTGTACATTATTACCTTTTCTCTCCATGATTGTATTTCACTACACATATTTTTATTATTATTAGTCTTCATTTAAATATATAGGCTACTGGCAACGTTTTAATTATGTTGAAGCCTTCCTTTCCACTGTGAGACCTTTCTAAAAATACTAATATCATACTGTGCTTCATTGCAGTACACATATCCAGGTGGCAGCACCAAACCAGGCTGCTGGGGGCCCTATTACCACACAGTATTCTTTAATCCTATTATGAGCAATAGTGAAAGATAACATTAGTGGTGTTACTGGTGTCAAATCAAAACAACAAAAAATTTAATGTGAAATTACTGTAATACAGTGTGAGTGAATGGTCTTGATCAGACCTTCAAAACAGTTGATAACAGTCTCTTTGTGCATTGTGTACCAGCGGATCTGCTACACTGGAGCACTATAAAGCAGCCATGTTGCTCAGTGGTGTTGGTGATGCTCTGGGATACAGGAACCAGCTGTGGGAGTACAATGAGTCGGGACCAGCCATTCACCAGGTCAGTGCAAGACCAACATAGACAGTGGGTTTGTGGTAAAACTAAACCACTGCTAAAATGTCTAGCCTTGTCCTTTCTATCCTTGCAGGAACTGAAGGAGCTTGGTGGTCTGAAGAACATCAAGGCTGAGCTCCCTGACTGGCCAGTGAGCGACGACACAGTTCTTCATCTGGCAACGGCTGAAGGGCTGGCAACTGGTGAGGTTAAAATGACATTGAACCCATTTTCTGTCTCTCCTGTGCTCGTTTTGTTTCACACAAGGAATTGATTGGATTGATCTGATAGTCAGTGCCGCGCTGATGAGCCCTCATCAGGACACACAAACACCACACCCTCCGCCTCGTGAGACCCAACTAAAGGTTAAATCTAATTTCCAGTCTTGCCTTGATTTGCTGCTCTATTACAGCTCTACACAAGTGGAAGGAAAATGGTAGAAATTCAACTTGACCTTTAGTGTGATAAGGCAAACAACCAGCCTTGTTAACCGACCCATTACATCTTTGAAAATGATTATATGAACAACGCCTGCAGTTTGAACAAGTTGTCTCCCTCATAGGGAAGACGGGGGAGGAGCTCATGCACGAGGTGGCTGCTCGATATGTAGAGGGGATGAAAGACATGGACGGGAGGAAACCAGGGCCCTCAAGCATTCTGGGTGAGACAAAGTAATCATTTTAAAATCAAATTTATTGTAAGTGATGGCAGAGATCTGACTTACTTACATTTGCTCTTTTAGGAGTCTCCCAGCTGAAACCTGGACATGAAGGGGGCTACAGAGTGCCATATAACCCAGATGGGACGGGCTGTGGCGCGGCCATGAGGTCCATGTGCATTGGCCTCAGGTAAGACACTTATATATAATAACTGAGTGCATTTGCATTCAATGTTCTGTCTTTTGCCTGAGCTCTTCATGGGTTTGGTTTTGTTTGTTTTTTTAAATTGTCATTGACCTTGCAGTGTTGTTCTCCCGAGCAGGTATTTTAATGACTCACTGAGGGATACGTAGAGAAAAGGAAACATGTTACAAATTGATTTAAGTAGGGTTTTGATGCGCTTTATGGTAAAATGCACATGTAAACACCTATCCACTAAAAGACAGTAAGGAACCCAGATTCACCCCTCACATTCAGACACATACATCCAGTACAGTTATCAGTTTGCTTTTGAATGTGCACACTGTTATAGCAGTGCAAAGACAGCATTACAGTAGTTTCACCTGGTAACATGAAGGAGTTTCTCTAAATCTTATTATGTTTTAAAGTGATAAAGAGTTTCAAAGTTAAAAACTGTGTGTGTGAAGTGTGAATTAATTTCCTCACTCTGGTTTTTAGGACTTACAAAAAGTATCTCAGTCTTATCTCAGAAAGCATTGAGGGAACAAATGATTTTTTTTATTGTCGATAAATCTTGATGGTTTAGTCCGTAAAATGTTGAAAAGAAGACAACGAGCTAATCTTTAGGTTGGAGTAGCTGGAATCTGAGAGTGTGTGATATTTGTGCTGAAAACATGATTTAAAGGATTAATTTAACAAAATGAATTATTCATTTTGTTAAAAAAATCAGCTAATTAATAAAGCCACAAATCGTTTCACATTTTGTTGTCAGGCAGGTTCTCTTCATCTTCACTTAGGATGATGATGCTCTTATCCAAAGTAATTTATAATAAATGCAGCCGTGTAATACTTTCTTCACTAAGCAGAAAATAACAAATAACAATGGAGTTCCAGGGTTAAAATGTAAGGTATTAAAAGAAGTAATTAGTGTAAACACAATTTGTATCCAAAAGTGGTCCAGAATGCTTAAACCTATTTCTTTGCTGTGTGATGGACCTCATGAGGTTTATTGAGAAAACGTCAGCTAAATATCCTCCATAATAAATGCTGATAAGAACGTTAATACTTTGCCCCCACCAGGTATCCAAAGCCCGACCAGCTGTTGTCGTTGGTGGCGGTTGCAGTGGAGACAGGCAGGATGACCCATCCTCACCCCACTGGTTTCCTGGGAGCTGTAGCATCGGCCCTTTTTACTTCATACGCCGTCCAGCGCAGGCCAATCACGACTTGGGGTCTAGGCCTTATCAACGAGGCCTGTCCAATAGCAAAGAGCTTTGTTCAAGGTCGAGGCTTCGCGGTGGAGGAGACGGAGAGAGACTGGGGCTACTTCTGTGACAAGTGGCAGTGGTATGAACTGCTGAAATCAGGCTTTGTTAGGCTGTCATGTCAAATTCAGGTTTCCAGCATCAGCAACTTTCTGTTAACCTATTTCAGTCTCAAGGCTTATATGTTATGGCATGAGATTTGTACTAAAATGTCACGGGTTCAGTTCAGGTCAGCAGCACTGAACGCATTTTTATCATAAGGTATTGCTCCAATATAAGAGACATACACAAATTACTTATCACATATTACTTACTTGTCAACCTTAAAGGATGTGTATATATATCTATATATATCTATATATACCGTTGACATAAACAGCTGTGTCCACCACATCTACTAAATGATATGATGACAGGATGTCTATTAACCTTCAAATGAGTCATTTCTTTCACTTCTGGAGAATGTCATTACACTGGAGGATGGTGTGAATGTCAGGAAAATCTCTTACTTATGTCCACAGGTACCTGGATTTGAGGGGCATCTCTAACGGGGTGGGGCCTGTGATTTGGCCCTCCTCCTACGGCCCAGCTGAGAGAGACGACGCCTACAAGAGCTTCAGCCTGTCGGGATGGGCGGGACGCAGTGGCCATGATGCTCCGATGATAGCGTTGGACGCCCTGCTGGGGGCGAGTTCAGATTGGGAGGAGCTGATGAGCAGAGCGGGCTTCCATGGAGGTCAGAGATTCAAACAAGAAAATGTCTTTGTCTTGGCATTCTTATATCTTGCCCTAAACTTAATCCCACCAAACCTTTACCAAATCTCAAACATCTGTAGCCTAAACGTAAGTATTTTTAACTTTATACCTAAACTTCACCATCCCTACAGTAATTCTTAAATATAGTCTGTTTTAATATTAAGCAAGGTCTTTTCCCCTAAACCCAGCCTTTAGCTTGAAAATCATAGCACCTCTACTCATAAACCAGGTGGACTTAAATAATTAATTTTTGCATTTATGCAAACATTCCTCTTCTCTTGTTTTAAACAGTGTTCCCAGCTGCTATCTCATCTACAGTCAGGACACTTTTTTGCTCAGACAAGCCATATGGCCTAAACTCTAATTGGTTTTCATCTGTCATTGTCTTAAGGACAGAAGCAGCTTTGTAGAGGCGCCACAAATGAGGTAGAAAGGAAACTTCTTTAGTCATTACTACAAAGGCTGGCATTAACAAAACTCTGCTTGTGAACCCTGGGAATTTAAGTCATCATATCAGATGGTCTGATTTGGTGCCATAGCTGTGATAGTTACTGTGATACAACAGTACATTTGCAAAGATTAATACGCCCTCTCTTGGCAGTAGATGGAAAACCCAGTATCTCAATTCACACTCCTCCTATTGCTGTGATCATTTTGTTAGAGAAAGGTTTGTGGTGTAAAGGGTTAAAAAATAAATAAATTACTGATACATATTTTTGTCAGAGTCAGATTTACAGTTTCCAATCATTAAATAATGTGTGATAAACAATTTGTCTTTCCTAACGTAAACAAATAAGGTATCTGTGTTAGAATATATTCAATTGTCAGCCTACCTAAAGCTGATAAGAGTATCATGTTAATGTAGTTGAAAGACCTCTGGAATATATTTTAAACCATGGTTTTGTTTAATTTAAACCTGGGTTATGTGATTTTTGTGAATACAACAATGACATATGTATAAATTTGACTTTGTAAAGCAAGACAATGAAACGTTTTTTTAACAACTTCCACTGTGTTTGCAAAGAATGTATTACAGTAACCCAACTAGCAACATAGATCTAACATATGCTAACATGATCTACTGGTCTTACCAGACCAAGTAAGGCTGTTGCAGCAAAATCTCAGTGTGTAATAAATTGAGTATGATTTAATTTCACTCCTTTACGTATTCAAGTTTTCATTTGTAAAGGTAGGAGTGTGTTTTTCCCAGAAAAAGTAACTTAGTCTCGTTTTAAGTCAACAGCGATCTTATTAGCCAACAATTAAATCCATTTACGTGTCCAGCATAGATATGGAGCAACATTAGCATTCATTTGGAGTCTGTTTCTGGCCCCCTGGCACACACAAGTCCAATATTGACTCTCTTTTAACTTTCTTTTTGGTCACCAGCAAATCCTGAGAAAAATATCTGGCTCTTTAGCTAATAAATGCTCCACTGTATACATTACTAGCTAGTAGCTAAATGTCTGTCTGTGGTGAGACTGAAGCAAAACATTAATGGTGCAGGCCAAAAAAAACCCACAAACAAAAGATGCTAAAAGCTCCATAGCTGAAAAGAGATGGGTGAATATTGTCCTTGTTTATTACTATGAGCGACCCCATTCATGCTATACAGAACTTTTGATTATATATATATATAATAATAATAATATATAGTTGCTTAAAACCCCATAATTGATAATATTTACACTAGACTTCTGCGTCATCAGAGGACTTACTATGCTCATGCTGTTCTCTATTTCCTGCCTAGGCGACAGTGACAGCACAGCGGTGATTGCCTGCTGCTGCTGGGGTCTTCTGTACGGCACCAAGGGGGTCCCTGAAGGCAACTACTCCAACCTGGAGTACCGGGACCGACTGGAGCGCAGCGCAGAGCAACTCTACACCCTGTCACACTGCCACCACAGCCAGCTGCACTGACAGTGTCCAAGCATCTTGAACTGAGGCCATGCAGACACATTGACATAGAGCTAGTTGGCATTAGTTAGTACATCAATCTAGAGTGGTGTTATCTTTTTCTATGTTCCATCTACTCATTCGTCAAGCGATTTGAATTGATGTATATGAACTGTGCTATATAAACTTGCCTTGCTCTCAAAGTGTGGTGTCATATTAGCCTGAAGGGGAAGCCGTGTCCCACTAACCCAAAGAGTCATCTCTGCCACAACAAGGACTGTGTGCCTCATGATGTTGACACTGAAGCTGGTGTATAAAGAGGGCGCCACCTAGTGAACATTTCAAATTAACATGCAAAGTTGCACCACTGAGTGGAACGAATTCAAGCTAATGAGAATGTGGAAAGAATGCAAAAAGTTCCCTAGGAGGTAATTACTTCGTTTTGTCAGCCTGACATAATAGCGAATGCCTAGTAAGCTTCAAATTAAATGTGCTCTTGTTATTGTCTAATGAAAAATACACTTCTGTGTCTCATACGTATTTCCTGCAGCACAGAGCAGAACTGTAACTGCAATACTCTAGACAAGCACAATTATTACAATAAAAGAAACTAACAAAGCTTTGTAGTTGAGTTGAAAACTTTATTTTTTTGGTCATTGTTGTTTTAATATTTTTTTTGTCTTGTCCATTTTTTTTATTAATTGTATTTCCTACAGGAGAGAAGAAGGACAAAGGGGTAGTTTTAACTACTGGATCGAGTTAAAGAAAAATGATTTGCTAAAAAACCCCTCTTCAAATCCCTCCTTTTATGCTGTATTCATCCCGCAACAGTCTGTTTCACATGTGTGTCACAGTACTTACAAAACCCCACAAGGCTTAAAACATATTGCCTACTGCCGTTTTTCATCCTCCCCCTCCGACTGGTCCGCCCAGCAAGGTGCCTCATGTCTCCAAAAACGGAAGAAGTTGGAGAGGATAGCAGGATGCCAGCAGCAGGGGTCGGACACTGCTGTAGTCGTCTGCCACTTTCATCATTAGCATTAAAAAGGTCCTCCTTGCCTGGGGCTGACACCGAGGTTTGTACCCATGACGAACATTACAGCAGAAGAATAAGGTGCTGTGAGACTTCTTCTCTCCTCTGTACGATCCTGTCAGTTTTTTTTATGGGTCGCGTTCAGTCTGGGCCTCACATCCAGCAGGCAGTGGGGATGTTGGGGCTCATTCCTGGGAACAGTTTGGGAGGAGGAGGAGGAGGGGAGGGGGGAGGGGAGGGGAGGGGGGCAGATGGGGTTTAGTTTCCAGGCGGATGGAAGGAAGCAGGGTGTGTTTGTACCTGCATTGCTGTGGGAGGTAAACAAAAACAAAAACTATAAATGCTATACTTCAAACCACATAGAATCTGAGTAGTCTTTATTCGCTCAAGGGAAGGATTTTACTTTGCTTCATGTTTCGTACCTTGTGGATGTCCTATGTAAAAGTGTTGGTGTGCTCCTTGCTGAGGTCCGTGCTGGGGGTGCTGGGGCACTGACCCAGGGCCCTGCTGAGGGGGCGGCTGCAACATCACTAACTGGGGCTGACCGTGGCCCCCCGAATGGTGGGGACCTGACATGGCTCCCTGTACGTGGGCCTGGCGGGACAGGAGAGTGATAAATCAAGTTTAGATCAAGATAAAACTTTCCAAGTTAAGCAAAACTTCAAAATCACATTTTCATGCAAAATGTTCAACTAATTTGCAGTGAGGCACAAAAAAGGTACATTAACCACACAGCAGAAAACGTATCAGCACTGTGGATCTATACCGGTGTTAGCTGTCCCAGGGGATATGTTTGTGGGATGCCCTGGTGGCTGTGGATGCTGTAGCCTTGAATGGGGTAAGAGCCCTGTGGAGACGTGTGGCCCGGCTGCATGTTGGGTGGGGTGGGTGCTGACAGGGGACCTGAGTGGTACAAGGACTGGGGCTGTGGGCCTGACTGGGCATTCTGAAAGGAGAGATCACAATGTCAAATGTTAAGAAATAATAAATGAATCACAATACCTGCATCCCAGAGGCTGGATCCCCTGAAGGACATGGCCCACGAAAGTGAGTCCTTTAAAGGACCTGAATGCTCCACTAAACCTTCTCCCCACATGAGACAAAGTAGTGGTGTGTTTTTCTCCACTCCTATTGACTACATTTCCAAGTTTATCACCACAGAAGCCACAAATACCAGTGTGCACTGTAAATACGGGTATTATGGAAGTTACACTAGTTTGCCCCTGACTTGGGAAATTGGCAAATGTGTCTTGGTATATTTTGGGAAATCCAAGCAGTCCTGTATGGGGTATCTCACCTGTCCAGGGCTAGGTGCGGCGTGCTGGGGAGGGGGCTGATTGCCTGTTGGGGTACTGGAGGGCTGAGGCTGATGAACTGCACCCGTGTGGTGGGAGAAGGACTGTGGCGCTACACAGAAAAAGACATCATCAGTATGAAGATATGTCTTTATGCTGTTGTTTCACTGTCAATATTATAGTAAAACTCTTAATGGAAGGATGACATTTACTATTAGTATTCGGCTTGCATAAGACATTTTGTGTTTCACATCAATCATTCAGCAGGTTTGGTTCCACTCACCGTAGATTCCCTGCTGTGGGCCCTGAGGTCCATCTCCCTGTGAAGGGAACTGGGGGCCTCCTGGGGGTCCCAGAGCTTGCGGATGGGGACCCCCACCTTGACCTATCATCCTGGCCCCACCCTGCAGCATGGAGTACATCGGCTGGAGAAGGGGGATGGAAGATAAGAACGATTAAGCAAATTATAATATCTGTTTTATATTTAGAGGTAAATGTTAATCTCTGCTGATTAAGTGATCAGCAACAGATAATCAAATGATCTTTATTTTAATGCTACTGAAAACATTCTGCTAACCAGTTGAAACCTGAATTATAAAATCAGTCTAGACGTCCTACCTGCCCAGGGTAGGGTGTCATGGCCTGGATGACCTGCTGCTGGCTGTACTGCTGTGGGTTGTACTGAAGGTAGGACTGAGGGTAGGGGGACGCTACCAGTGGGGCCCCAGCTGCTGACGCTGCAGCTTGCATCATGGGGGCTGCTGAAGTACCATGGTCAGAGCGCTGAGCCACTACTGAGCCTGGTGGAGGCAAATAATTATCAAAAACAGCAGTGATGCAGAGGGAAAAAACATTACACATCAAACATACAGATACAGTGAGATGTTTTTAAATTTAAAAGTTGATGTCACTGCACTCTCGGTACAGAAACAGTGGTAAAGGCACAATTTAAGGTTCAACTGAAAGGCTCCAGTGTCAGCACTCTGTTCACTCAAGTGGATTTCATGCTCTTGACAAGAGTTGACAGGACATTAATTTTAGAAGCACTAAAATGGAAACAACAAATTAAATAAAACCACAGACTTACAGGACTAGAGCGAAAAATGCTGCATTTACCTTTGTTCCTGGGGTATTTTCCCTGGCTGACTGTGGACATGGTGTACTGGAACATTTGTGGGGGCTGAAAAAGAGAAACGGTCAGTAGTCAACACAAGAAAAACTGCTTTGTCTGCATTGTGAGGAGTAATTTAAAGCTCAAGCTCTTAGTCAGTCAAAAGAAAATTATTGCCATATATTTCAATAAGTCATATAATTTCAGTATTTTTTAAAGCAAAAGTACAGCTTCTCAGATGGGAATATTAGTGGATTTTTTTACATTTTTATGATAAAATCCTAAAAAAAAAAAGTAGACCTATGAAAGTGTCACACTTGGCTCAGGAAAACTGTCATGGGCAGTTTTATATTATCTGTGACTTTTTACAGATTAAATGGTTGAGAAAATAATCAGCATATTCAGATAATAGAAATAAATTGTTGTAGCCCTAATAACTTCTAGTCTAATGTAGCTGGTCAGTCAAGCTGCTGTACTAAATTTGTGTTTAGATTTTCTATGAAATGAAAACAACAGTAAATTTAAATTTGTTTCTAAAATCATGAATACAAATGCTAACGTGCCTGGTATGATAAATTAGTTAGGTTCATCGTGTTGTTGTTACGTGCCAACAATTTGTACCAAGGTGTAAATGTCTTTGGTAAGCGACAACTAACGTTTTTCTGTCTCATGTACCTGCACAGAGTGGATCTGTGATACATAGGAGAGGTAGGGAGTGTTGTAGAGTTGTCCCTGTCCACCTGGGTGCTGAAGGACCACTGGGCTTGGAGGAGTTGGCCGAGGTGGGGTGGGCGCAGTGTTGGGCTTCGTCTGCATGATAATACAACCACAGGAAAATAAATATGCATGTCACCCACGTAACCCACAGGGGGGTTCAACACATCATTTCTCAGTATAGCACCATTTCCTACATATGTTACAATAAGTGAAATAATAAGACGGTGCCAATGGGTTGTTCACTATAAAATTAACTATAAAATATATGCTGCAATAAGTATTTGGACAAAACAATTTGTGTGTGTAGTTTTTGATATCATGGGATGAAATTAACTGCACTTTAATAAATTCCCTGATCTACATGTACTACACAAGTACCACTCTACTAGTTGTAGCCAAGATAATGATTTGCCTTCACATTTCAAAGATTTATCAGGAATACTGCCTTACCATAGGCATTTGAGGTTTGACAGGGTTGAACTCTTTAGCGTTGGGATTTAAGGTTGATTTCTTTACTTGGCTAGAGGATATTGAAAAAAGAAACATTAACATATGACAATGACAGTGACACAAGTCAGTTAAATATAAACTCTTTACGGGAAAATCTAAATCCTTTTTAAAACTCACTCTGGCATGCCCTCTGGCCGCTCCGTTGTCTCAGACCTGGCGTCGTCACTACCTGGGGTCCTGGCTGGCTGCGGGACGGCTGGTGAATGCCTGTCTGAAACGGGTGCTGTCGTGGCGGCTGTTGTGGCGCTGGGTGTAGTCGTGGGGTCCTTGGTGGGGTCTTCCGGGGCTGGTGAAGGCTGAGGTTGGGAAGGATTAGAAACTGGAAGCTGAGCTTTGGGCTCTGATTCAGGGTGAGCGTCTGATAACAAGGGTTTGGCTGCACTGGGTTGGGCAGCATCGCTGATGGCAGGAGGGGTTGCTGCTGCTGGGGAGCTGGGAGAGCTAGAGCTGCCTCCACTCGCCTGGAGCTGAAAAAAGAGAGGAAGATGAGGATAGATAGGTAAATAAGAAGGAATGGGGGCGATTGCAAAATAGAAAAAAGTAAGGAAAGATTTAGCAAACAGATAAATGTAATTAAATGGAGCCTCACATATTCCACTAAAGGCACAGACCTTTTTCCTGCTTTTGATCTGGAGACACTTAATGTTACTGGAATTTTAACCTAACCATCTAGTGACTGAGCAGCCAATAGCCACTAGATAAATGTCCGTAAGCAGAGAACATGTCCAATAAAATGGATCTATAACAGATTTGCAATTATACAATATTAAGTTTTAGTAAATACTTTGCACAAGTATTTTCCTTACAGAATCTTATGAATCAAAATGTTGAGACATGAGACATGTCTGAACTTCACCTCTTCCACCCGGGGGTAAAAAGTACAACAGTAAATAGTCACACACTGCAAACAACTGCACTATAGAAAGCAGAATATACAACTAATTTTACACTACGAAGCATTGCATTAAAAAGTGAGTATACTATCATTAACATACTGTCCTGACCTTCACAGCATCCTGTGAAGATTGAGTAAACCAACAGGTATTTAATGTTATCTGAAATATGTTAATGGTCACAACCAAGTGAATAACACGAGGAAGAGAATAAAAAAACAGACGTCATCTAACATCAGTGATGTCCGAGGTCACAACCTCTTGATTGGTCACAGATTTTCTCATTTCACGCTTCACGGAAAGGAAACTGCAGTCTTACCCTGAATTCCTTGCCAAATTTCCGCAGCTCTTCAATCTGCGACCTTTGACCTGAGGGAGCTGGTGGAGGAGAGAAGCAACCAAGGTTAATGTGAAATGTGACAATGGCAAACGCAGTGCATGCTGTCAAAAACACACAGGATATGAAATTAGGCAAGTGTATTGTATGTCCTCTGACTCATGTGGCCAATTTAAAAACAAAACAAAACATATTTCCAGCATTTAGCTGCTACCAATTTGAGGTCTTGTACACACACCTTTAGTGCTCTTGCTTTCCTCTGTGCTGCTGGGGCTCTCGGTGGCTGAGCGTTCTTTCGCAGCTGCGCCAAGGATCTCATTCACTAAAGATGAGACACAGGACAAACTAATTAGTTGTATCGCTTCATTAGAATCCACCTTCAAAAGTTGTTGCTCACTGCTATGAGGTGACTCGTTTCTCATTGGGGCAGATGAAGCTTGTGTCATTACAGAAAAAATGGTTTTGACTTTGATTTCAAACTCTTAACGATAAAACAAAACGACAGACGAGACGGTACCATCTACGGGGAAAAGTGGGGCGGGGCCAGACGTCTTCTGGGCAGGCATGGAGACAGACGATGTGTCCAAATAAGGCATGTCCTGGCAAGAGCCTGATTTAGGAGAGCGAGTTGCTGCAAGGGCAGAACAAGGAAAAATAAAGGTTAGGTTTTAGACAAGATCCACTATAATATTATATTATAGAAGAGGAATTTGTAACAGCAGTGGACTGAATGTACCTGTGGACTGAGAGTGAGAGTTTGACGTGCGGACTGTTCTGCTCGACTGTGCAGGTCTTTGGGCTTTAGGCGATGTTCTGGCAGAGACTAAAACGCACAAAGCAAAATCTGTCACAATTCGTGCTGCCTTAGCACAAGTGTTCTATCACAAGTTCACACACTTACCTCCATTTACAGGCCTGCCAGCGTCAGACAGCGAGTGTGGGAGTGAGTGGGAATGAGAAACTGTGTGTCCGTGTGAGGCGGGGGAGCTGGCTGGTGATGGGGCAGTGGAAGCAGAGGTTGGCGTGGGTGCTGGTCCTCCTGGAGAGCCCGGGCCTGGGCTTGGGCTTCCCTGGGGGTGGTGGGCAGCATAGGCCCCGCCTCGGCCTGACAAGGGGCTGCTTCTCTCTGAGGGGGAGGCGCCGGGCTGGGGCCCGGCCGCAGAAGGCAGTGGGGGTCTTGGGGAAGAGGAGGATGGAGGGGTGGAGCGATAACCTGTGCTTAGACGATTGTGGGGTGAAGGTCCTCCAGGGCCTCTCTCAGCTCGCTCCCGGTTCATCTCTCTCTGGCGTTGAGGTAATGGAATGTACTTGCCTTCCCTGAAAGACAAAGATAATACACATCACCTATAAGCTGAATTGAAAGCTCCACAATAGTCACTTAGGGGACCTAAGAATGAGATTGTTTTGTCAACTGCTTCCAAACTGTTTCTAAAGTCAAGAATGAACTTTGAACCCCAAAACTGGCAAGAAGTCTTTAAAGTGTTCAGAAATATTATTATTTGAATATTTTTTTCTGTGGCTTACTGGTTATCACCGTTTATACAATTTCTCCTAGACATTTCCATCTTGCTGTTGTTGTTAATGTTTGACTCACAGGTTTAACAGGTTTTTGTCTGTTTTAGCGGCCATGTTTTTACCATTTGAAGTAATTTAGCTCGTTTGTTATTTCACCATTTTAAATTATACTTGATTTTCCATCTTAAGTGTCACTCACTTATTGAATCTGCCTCCTTCAGTTCTCTTCACACTCACAGACATAACATTATCTGTTGCAAACACATCTACTTGTAACGTAATCCCTTTGTGTTTCTCTGATAAATGCTACACTGTGTCGCCTAACCCAGGCAGCCTGCCGAAGTAAAGTGAATGTGTGGGAAACACTGAATGAACCGTGTTTTTTACAAGCCAAATCTTCAGCAGTCTCTCCCTCCATGTTGTTACAGACTGTGAGTAGACTGTGCATGCAGACGCAGAGGGAGGGGCGGGGCTGCACGATGAGGGTGAGAGAGAGGAGCAAACGCTGGCAAGACTTTACGGAAACATATTAATTAACTCAACATCAAACTATATTGGTATAAACTATAAAAAGTGTCTAATTTTATATCTGTTTTGAAATTATATCAGTATACCTCATTATACCGATATACCGCCCAGACCTAACTTGAACAGAAGAGAGCCGTTGTTTTTACAATGACATGTCAAAATTTCTGCTGTGACAACGACCTACGGATCACACTGTATTACATTTGGGTGGATTGTAATCTAAAATGAGACAAATACCACTAACTACATGCCCAAGAAACAAGTGGCCCCTCCCAACCTGTTGCTGGCTCCAGGGCTGTCTCGGCCCCTTTCGCGCTCTCTGTCACGGGGGCTCTCACGGCCCCTCTCGCGATCGCCGCCATCCCGCACCACAGCGCTGTACTTGTCCTCCTCAGTTTTGCACTCATCATTTTCCAGGCCGACTCGATGGCGATACTGGGGGCTAGACTCAATCTCACTGGCCAGGCGAGCAGCGCGTGCCTCCCTCTGTCGGAAGACCTCGGAGTTGCCCTTCTCCAGTGGCACACTGCAGGACAGCAGGAGGAAGGTGAGACAAAGAAACATGTTTTCCTGCTCTCTGCTTTAAGTTGAATTGACTAGTGAGGTCAGCAGGAGTGGTACAGTATTTGGTAAGAATGACAACCTGTAAACTCCTGGTCAACAATGACATAAGTGGACAATACTGCCATTTAAGGATGATGGATGTAATGGATGTATTGTAAACAGATTCTCACTTTTGATTTGTAATTATACCAGAGATGCTGCCAAAAGTACAATACAAAAGATATATATGTAAAGTCTCACTACTCAGAGTACCAACTTCCAATTTTTTCTCCTGGTCTCCTTGCAAAAACTTTTACAGTAATCTTAGTAATAATAATTTATCAAGAAATTGTGAAAGCAATGAATCTATGTGGAAACTTACGTATACATGGAGAGGCTGGAATCATATGTTGACGTGACTCCGTATTTCACTTCATTGTAACGGAACATCTCATTGGCATCCCAACCATTGGACTTAAGAAGAAAAAAACAAAACAATTAAAAAAGGGAGATTATTGGTGTGGATAAATAATTGGTGCTTATAATAATGCTTAGTACAACAGTTTAAAAATTTTTTTATTTCTTGTGGCATATCAGACTAATGAGTTAAAAAGATTGAGTATGAATGATCAACTGAAAAAAACACTGTATGTGTATATATAAAAAGTACGTTAGTTGGCGTTTCTGTATGGGTTAAAGAGACAGTGCAACTCACAGCATCATTTTCCAGATCATAACTCTCTCCATTGCTGTCTCCTCCCTCCCATCTCTGCAAGACCTTCTCCTTGTGATCTCCATTGATGCGACTAGAGCTGATGGCTGTGTCTGTAAAGGTGTCTAAAAGCAAAGAAAAAAAAGAAACATTCTTAAAGTGTTACCTTTGGCAAGAGTTTGTGCCCACCTGCATTTGGGTCCGATTCAAACCATTACATTATGTAACATTGTTATTATTTGCTTACTTCTAACCGTACTGCAAAAAACTGGAGCCTAGACTTCAAATCAATTATTTTCTCTCCCCTTTTCACAAAATCAAGAGGCAATTTAAACCAGCCAAACAAAGTCAGCTCAGAGACTTTACTCCTTGTTATTCGAACTGTGCACTTTGTCAAAATTTACAACACTTGGAAAACCAGTTACTATAACTCAAGGATGCTCTTAGCATGAACGCAATCTAATGCTTACTTTCAGTCCTCTTTTCTTTTTAAAAGAGGAACTACATGTCTTCGCTACTAATGCACTGCAGGTCTGTGAAGAACTTGTATTTGTTTCTTTCCCTGTTACCATGGCCCCCCAGCATGTGTGTGTTTGTACCTCTGGTGGCAAAGTTGAGGTCAACATCTCTGCAGATCATAGTCACCAGGTCCGAGGGGCTGAAGATCATGGTGTCAGTGATTTCCTCCCTCCGTGGCGGAGCTGATGTTGGGCCCTCCTCCTCCTTGCTGCGTTTGTGTACAGCGTCCACAGCCAACTCACACTAAGGACCAAACATTGGGATGGCAGCAGAAATTTGAGGACTGTGTGAACTCACAGAGCAGAAATTAAGCAATAAAAAAAAAAAAACACATTTTTCCTTGACATAAGTTTACCGTTATAGTGACAGGATTACTTGCAGAGCTTCATTAAATTGGCACAGGGAAGTGCATGCCTTTGTGCTCAACATGAGCTTCTTACCCGAGAACTGAGAGTCTTGAATATGCCTTCAAATACACTGCCATTCTTCACTCTTATGTCACAGGTGGAACCCTGAGAGCGAGAAAGATTTTGTTAAGGACCTTGTTTCACCAGAAAAGTCAGTCAGAAACAAATTGCTATTTAGATCAGTGACACACCCAAAACTAGAACAGCATTTGCGGATTAAACATATTTTGTACACTGCGCAGTGTGCTTCTTTACAGACAAAAGTAATATATGGCAGTTTTTCATGGCCAGATGGAACAAGGATTTAACCCTATTTCAGCTGCTGTAAGTCTTCACTACCATTCATTTCCTAAAATAATCATCCTGGTCTGAGAAGTAAGTAAGTGAAATGTTTTTGTATAGTGCTTTTTACAGCAAGTGCTTTAACAAAGCAGTATATAACATACAAGAAAGAAATCAAAGAAGATGAAGTGACCTCCAGAAGAACACTGTTAACAAGCTAAATGACTTACCACAACAGCTGTGAGGAAATGAAGCATTCTGGCATTGTTGTACACACCCTCGAACACCTGCAGATGGAAAAGGGTTTAAAGTATCCATCAAGAGACGTTTCACTAAGACAAGACATAAAAACTTGTCAGCATCGATATACTCACAGGAGATGACTGGAATGACGGCTTTGCAGAAGTTCGATTCCTGTGAGAAACAGCACAGTTAAAATGCCTTTGTCTGCTTAGAAGACAAAGGAGAATAACTTGTTTTTTAAGGACAGTTAAAGCAGTGACTATTCCACATTGCTCATTTACAGCATATGGCTAGTTGAGAAGTGGACAAGCTTACATAGGACGCCTGATGAGTTCCCAAATCAGCATTCCTACTGCACATAAGACTTGTTCTCTAGAATCACCTATTGTGAATATAAACCTTATTGATACTGTCAAACTTTATGGCTTAGAGCAAAAACAGTGGCATCTGAACAGAGGCATTTTTATAAGGAGGTATGGTGTCGTATTATTTTCAGCCTTAAAGAAAACTTCAATATTAGTTAACATCAGGAAAAGCATGTTTGAGTTTTACTGTTCCCTTTAAAAATATTTAATGTCTTCAAAAAATAAAAGGAAGAGGTACAGCCACATTTAAACCATGTCAACATTTAGACTTGAATTGAAAACGTTGATTAGAGCAAACTTTCATCTTCATACATGCAACAAAAAGGTATTGAGATCAATCTGGATGAAACCTCCATAAAGAATGATCAAATGGGATGATATTGCTGCTAGTCACATACACGGTTGCAAAACAAAGACTGAGACAAGAGTTTAGTAAACACACACTCCTCTCAGATTCACGCCACACATGACCTTGTGCTGGCCCTAAAATATATTCAGTATTAATTATAACGTTTCTTTATCATGCTTTCTTTAGCTACAAAGACGTGTTGTCGTAAAAATGTTTTTATTTTTATCAAAACATCAACGTCCCTTCTCTGACAGGCCAGATAAACTTTGTTTCGCCTGTATGCTAATCTGCTCCTCTTTGCTTTCACCAAACTTGGACCCACCTCACTTTTTTGTCTTGGGTTCAATTTGAGGATTCTGATTGGCCCACAATCACTGTCAATCAAACACAAACTAATCTCATTGGCCTTGAGATAAGCTTCTATTTCCGAGACACACCCACAGCGCTTTAACCGGTAGGCCTCTGAGTCACAAGACAATCCCCGGACTGTCCTAAAAGCACATCCCCAGCACGCTTACCTCCCGGCCGGTGTCCTGTTCCCGCTGTTGATGCCGCTGACTGGAGACGACATTCCACCGGGGCCCGTGGTCCCGTTAGACGCTTTTCTCCCGCCTGAGCCGGGTTGCTGCTGTTGTTTCATCATCGTGAAGCGTTGACAGTAACTGTTACAAAGTGTAAGCTAACTTATAAGAAACACTGAAACCTGTCGACGTGAAGCGAACTATCTTTAGCGATATCGCCTATCCCGAGGAGCGCAGAGCCGGTGTAACCTCACTAAGACCGGCTACTGGAGCTAATCTTGCTAACACCACTGACTTGTGGCCTAAAACGTAAAGGCAAAAAACCTCACTATTTTAATTAAATGTAACTAAACAAATCCCCCTAACTATCTACTGTGTAACCACAGCGGTTGTGTCAAAGCAAGCGACTAATAAAATTACACGCGTTTCCGTGTAATTACTTAGCAGCAGCTAAAGTTAGCTGAGTTAGCATTAGCTTTGATCTTCACTTCGCTTCCCTCCGGGATTTACTTTCTTCTCTGTCGCGTCGCCTTGACTCCGGCACCGCTGACCCTTCCGTTTAAAAAACAAGCTATCAGTGTTACTGTCAGTTGCCTCAGGAAGCTAAGATTGTTCAGGTTTCTTAATGAAAACCTGCTGCGGTCGGTCAACACCACCTCTCGGTAGGTTCACTTGACTCAATCCGCGCGCGACTGACTGGAAACCGGCTGGGAGGGTGGAGGGGGGAGGGGGCGTTGACGTGCGCGTGCGCCTTCGGCCTACTAGTGAGCCGGAGTGACGTGTGCGTTGAATCGATACTTGATAATGATTTCGTACTAAGGGAACTCTTTGGTTATTGATAACTTACTTTATAATTTTGTATGGAGAAATACAACACTCTATGTTAGAACAACAGTAGGCTATTAATGAACTCCTATGGTGGCTTCTTTATTTCTCTACCCTTTTTACATAGCCTACAGTAACCTATATGCTCTACCCTCAACAATTGGATAAGACAGTATTTAAGAAATGCAGCCTCAATCTGGAATTTGGTTCTGTTCTCAAAGTTTGGAGGTCTTCATACTTTTCAGCTAGCATACAATGTTGAAAAAATCTCCATAAAACTATCAAATTTACAATTGCTCCTTTCCTAAACATAAATTTTCCCCTCACAGATAGCTACTACATCTGAAACAATAGAGACATATTATACATTATTGTGCTACTTCTGTTGGCCACATCTGTTTCTCCTCTAACATGAGAAACAATAACCACCTGCTCTGTTTCAAAAAGAATATCTGTTAAATGTTGTTCCCTATTGGAATAATGTCACTTCAGACTGGAAGAAAATTTGGTGCTTATCTTCTAAATATCTAATTCTAAATAAGGTTAAGGAAGTGTCTTTTAAATGTTGCATCATTATTATCCCTCCAAGGTATTGCTACAAAGATATAAGGACATTGATGTGAACTACCCATTTTTCAAATGGCTGAAGATGTGTATTATTTATCTTGCACTTTATCTCCAAAAGTATTGTTGACTCTGAATTCTCCCTTTCCTATGAAAATGTGTTGTTTGGCTTTTTTACTTACCAAGGAAAATCCTTTCTCATTTTGATTTTATTGCTTGCAAAATCACATATTCATAAATCTAAATCCATTTTTGACAGGAAATCAAACAGCAGGCTACATTACAACAATCCCACTCTTAAAACAGGAAAGCTATCAAGACCTATTTACCCTGTTTAATATTTTTCAGTGCTGATTAGTGATTTTTTGTTTTTATTCTGTCAACCTTATGTTCCCCTGGCATTGTCTACTCTTGTGTGATTTATGTTTACCAAGCTGTTTGTCAATAAAAGCTTAAAAAATGATTTCGTACCTCCTCAGATATGTTTTGTTACTTTGTTATTTTATAAAAAAAAAAACTGGTCCAACAATAACACAATTTTTGTAACCAAACTGTTCAACAACAACGGATCTTTGTTGCTGTCCTGGCAATAAAGGTAAAGGTACTTTATTTGTCACATACACATAAATGTAGCGAAATTCATTCTCTGCATTTAACCCATCTCTGAAGGGAGCAATGTCCCCATTCTAGCAGATTCTGGAAATATGTGTCTGAATATATCATTGGTAACATTGACAGTGAATTCTGTCTTTGTTGGGAAAATGCACTGTTTTCACAATAATAGTAACAGAAAACAAAGATTCTTTCTTAATGAATCTTTTGATCATTCTTGCCTACCATGCCTACAAAGCCACATTTAGTCATTTTAAACCTTTAAGCCTATATAGGCAACTGAGCAGTACATTTATAGGCCCATCTGATTAAAAAAAAAGAAAGAAATTAATTTGTGCTGTTTGTTTTATGTTTTTGTATGAACCCCATGTCTTGTCTTTATTTGTATTAACGACTATTCTTGTTCTTGTTCATTGTATTTGATAATAAAGTTATATTTAAAAAAATGATTTCGTACTGAAGATTGATGGTTTCTCCTGTACACGTGGCAGTCAACCCACCACACAAAACATCATTTTTTATTTTTTTTTATACAATGTATCACCATGATATTTATTCATTCCTTCTTCCACCTTTTCATGTGTAACGCTGCTGTTGCTTGCTTTAATTTTTCATCACATTTATGAATTCATCAATAAGCTATTGCAGAAACTTTGTCAGTGCGTCTATACACGCGTTATTACGACTGTAAGCTACAAACAGCATGGCGGCCTTCACAGAGAGCGTTTGCGTTACATAGCAGGAGTTTCCCAAGGGTCTTCATATATCCTTTAATCTTACTCTCTTCTGCCAACAGCAAACCTCCTTCGTCTGTTGAAATTGTAAGTACCTTTAATTCTTGAGCTGATTTGTTAGTTGCAATGAACCCACACATTCGTACAAATATAGTATGTTCTTGTGAAATGAAGTCTAAATGAAGAGCTACCTCACTAATGTTATGAACTAAAGAATGCTATTGTCTTTGTAGATTTGGTAGACCAACACCAAACAATACCAACACAGCAGGTAACTTTATTGGTTGGTTGGTCAGTATTGCATTTTTGCCCAAATGTTGAGTGCTAACGTTACTCCGTCGAAAATTTGTGTTTTATTATCAAATAAACACATCTTGAAGGTAGTTCTTCCCTAAATAATAGTGGCTGCAATCAACTAGAATTCATGTGGACTACAGTGGATTTTAATGGGGAGTTGAATGCAGACAGTAACGTAGGTTTTTTGTCAGCAATTTGGTCTTGCACCTAGAAGAGACAGATTCTAAAAATCAAAAAAAAAAAAAAAAAAACACACAGTCAAAATCGAAGTGTTACATGTCGAGATTGATTTCATGACTTTCAGTCCCTAGTATAAGTAACTTTTGTTTAGTAACGCTTAGCCTACATTTCCCATAATGCAACCAATGGCTTTAGACCGCCCTTGCCCACCTCTTCCAAACCCCACACCTCCAGTTTGTTTCCTGTTAAAATGTTGAGTCTCCAGCCCAAGCTGAGAAATAACCCTGATGACATCACCAGAGTTGTTTGTTCGATCTTCAGTAAGCTCCTCCAGAGTCCCCAAAAAACATAATACAATGGAGCTGAGTTTTGTGATGTGTAAACTGAACTTTATGTGAAAATTTGGTCCCTGTAAACCTTTATCTGTCCATCATATGTAGCGATTGATTCATTACTGCTCGAGTGGTTGAGCTTCGGCCCTGCATAGTTCCTCATTCATTGTTTATTTTAATGGGGTACATTAGCAGCAGTATAGGAAGTAGTATTACCTGTCAAGCCTGATGTGATAAGTACTTTTACTTTTGAGTAATAGTCCATTGTAGTATCAAGTTCTATTTAACTAAAGATTAAAGCAGTTTTGGCCTCACGCTCTACAGCTGCCATGAAAAAAGTCATCACGTCCACCTTTCTGACCATGTTACCGTCACTCTACAGGTGTGCATCTCACATGTTGAGAAAGAAGCTTCCCCCCCTGCAGAGCTTCCTGCATCTAGTTTCCAGACGTTCCAATCACCTTGCCAGACAGCAGTATGATGTCATTGTCGTGGGTGGGGGTCATGCGGGGACCGAGGCAGCGGCGGCAGCGGCCAGAGTGGGAGCTGAGACACTCCTGGTCTCACAGAAAATACACACTATCGGTGAGGGGAAGGGCTTCATTATAGAGGCCGTACAAAAAGCTGATTTTCCTCTTAGCACAGTCTGTCAATCTAGATATTTTTTTAAACAGGTGCCACAGTTTTGTTGTTGTGATCAAGGCCAATGACAACGCCTTTTCTTTCCAGGTGCCCTGTCCTGTAACCCGTCTCTAGGAGGAGTAGGGAAGGGCCAGCTTGTGAAGGAGGTCGATGCCCTGGATGGGCTGTGTGGTCGAGCAGGAGACTGGGCCGGGATCCATTTCTCCGTCCTGAATCGTAGAAAGGGCCCTGCTGTGTGGGGCCCGAGGGCCCAGCTGGATCGCCAGCGCTACCGTGAATTTATTCAGGTATCCCCTACACAGATGTAAAAGAAGAAGGAGGTTTCATGTTCTGCATTTATAACAGAGTGTTTCCTTGTGGATTAATTAAAAAATGTCACTGTGTGTGCCTGCTGTGTCTCATTCAGTCTGAGCTGCTGTCCACTCCCAGGCTGACAGTGTTGGAGGGCTCAGTTGAGGAGCTGCTGGTGACAGAAGCAAACCCAGAGGAGCCTGGACACCACAGAGTCACTGGGATACGTTTGGGTAGGGAGGGAAAGAGCTGCCAGTGTAACCACTTTTATTTTGATTTAAATTTCTGCATTCAGTTTTGTAATTTAAGTGTCATCAGCACATTTTATTTGTTTGACCATTTTTGTTAAAGTTTTAGTATCAAATTCAGATACATTTTCATATTCTATTTATTCTTTTTCTGTATTTTTCTTTGTCCAGGAAATCATTTTATATATGTAAATTATAAATGTCAGACAGATTTTTTTTCTTCTGACATCTTCTCAGCAAATGGAAGTCACCTGATCTCAGCCAGCTCTGTGGTCCTCACTACTGGTACTTTCTTGTCCGGCTCCCTCTTCATGGGCCAAACCACGTCCCCTGGGGGTCGGATTGGAGATGCCCCGTCGAGTGCCGGGCTTTCCCAGACACTGAGGGAGAGGCTGGGGCTGAGGATAGGCAGACTGAGGACCGGCACCCCTCCCAGGATTGTGAGGGATTCAGTGGACCTTTCCCTGGCTGACCTTCACCCCCCTGACGCTCATCCAACTCCTTTCAGCTTCCTTAACACACACACACGCTGCAAGGTGAAGTTTATGTGAAGTACTCTTTGTTTAGTCCAATTTCTAACTTAGAGACCTACTTTTATTCACCAAAATTTATGAAATAAAGCCCCAAGTGATGTCTTGAAGTTGCTAATTGTGTCTCACCAACACTCAAAAAAGAGGTTTTTACATAAGTTATATGAAATCAGCAAATCTTAACATTAGAGAAGCTGTAACCAACAAATTTTATGATGTAAAGGGTTAACCAAGAATTTATTTAAATGATTAACCAACTGTTGTTCATCACTAGTATTAGTATTAAGGGAAAAGCTTTATAATTTAAATAATGTAGTAGATCTTAAAGTGCAAATGACTTCTACATTATATCTTATACTTGAATCCTTTCTAAAAAAATGAATGCTTTATTTTGAAACGAAAATCTTCTTAAGCCTGAAGAGCAGCTGCCTTGCTACCTGACCTATACTACTCCTGGTGTGGAGAGAGTGGTGAGGGAGAGTCTTCATCTCAACTGTCACATACAGCAAGACACCAAGGGTCCCAGGTACACAAAAAACGCAAAGGTCATACACAGTGTGTTCTGAAACCTGGAAGTAATAACTCTAGCCCTCGTCTCTCTTAGATACTGCCCCTCCATTGAGTCGCGAGTGCTTCGCTTTCCAGGCCGAAAGCACCAGGTGTGGCTAGAGCCTGAGGGGGTGACCTCTGACCTGTTGTACCCTCAAGGTCTGTCCATGACCATGCCCCCTGACACGCAGCTTCACCTCATCAGAGAAATCCCTGCCATGCGCAGAGCTGAGATCCACACACCTGGTACGCTGCCAGAATCCCAGTTGCTCATAGCTACATGACTGATTTACAGTAAATCTAAAAATCTGTTAAAATGATGCAGCACGTCTACTTGCTTATATTTTTCCAGGTTATGGCGTGCAGTATGACTTTGTGTGTCCCACGCAGTTGAGCCCTGCCCTGCAGGTGAAAAGCACCCAAGGTCTTTTTCTGGCCGGTCAGATTAACGGAACGACGGGGTACGAGGAGGCTGCTGCACAGGTAGATGCTCCCCCCGCTACACTATATTTAGCAATTATTGTGGTTCATAAAACACAAGCTTTGAGACCATTTCCCTCATTCACTGGCTTGCCCTTCCACTCTATCACACATTCAGACTGCACAGAGCAGCTTACTGTATACCCACACGGACCTACAATTAGTCCGGTTACCTCTGAAGTCAATGTCAGCGTCTATGATTTGTTCAGCGATTCAGTTAAGTCTGGTGGTCATTGATGGCTGGAGAAACAGGCTGGAGAAACAATCGACCAATCAGAGCTTAGCATAGGGGGTTAAGAATGGAGACATTACATTTTTTAAAGAAAATAAGTTAGATATAGTTATAGCTTGTTGAACCTGATTAATCACATTTTAACTGGATAGCAGGCGTTATCTAAATGTCAGGCGCATCACATAGTTGGATTTTCCAGGAGCAACTGAATGAGTAGCTCGTTGTGTTATTGGTCTCACTTGTAAAGTAACTTGCTGTTTATATCACTGGGAAGTGGGGAGGGGTGGATTCTTCTTCCTTGTCGCAATTTTGCAAACTTTGGGGATCTACTTTGTGTATTAATTAGGAACCCACAATCCTTTATACTCATACACAAGTAGTCATTTGCGCAACAAAAGACACTCACACATAACAGAAGGCTTAAAAACAATGGCAGAACTGCACCATCATCCTTTCTGACACTGAAACAGATTTCCATAATAACAGTGGAGGATAATGGTTGTTCCTGTCTGCGCAGGGCCTGTGGGCGGGGGTGAATGCTGCCCGCCGGGCGCTCTGCATGCCTGCAGTGGCATTGTCTCGGACAGAGAGTTACATTGGAGTTCTCGTTGATGATCTGGTGAGTCGAGGCGTAACAGAACCCTACCGTATGTTCACCAGCCGGGCTGAGTTTCGAACCTCTCTGAGGCCGGACAACGCCGACCTCCGCCTCACTCTGAAAGGTAGGCACAGTTGGACTTTAATTATTGAAGCAGCGTGATTTACAAGACAGGATTACAAAATGCAAGACAACCTGTCTCTTCTCAAACTTTTTTTCCTCTGTCAGGGTTTGCGGAGGTGGGATGTGTTTCCCCCCTGCGCTACCAGGAAGCTGTCAGAGTTAGAGACAGTCTGCAGGATGCACTGGCAGCCCTTCAGGCTCTCGCTTTATCCGCCCCCAGCTGGAGAAAAAAGCTGCCCGACATCGGTATGAGCGAGGCCAAGAGCACCTTACTGACGTGAGAGACAAATATTTCATCTCAAGAAAAAGTCAAAAGTACATCTGTGGTCACATTTTGGTCCTGACTGTTACTTTGGGGCTTCTATTTCAGTGCTATGGATGTGCTGCAATACAATGACGTGTCCTTTGAAATGCTGGCATCTGCCTTCCCAGAGTGCTTTTCGCCTCACATGGAATTCTCACAAAGGCTCAAGATAGAGGGTAAAAACTGATATTGGCATTTTGAAACAACAGGAAAGGTGAACCTTGCCTTCCTGAGCTGAAGAATGAACGCTGCTCTTTTAAGCTGCCTTAACATAGTTAAGTAGTGTTTTTTCTCAATGCTACTTTTCTCCTGCTATTCAGCTGTGTACAGGCCTCACTGCGACCTACAGAGGAAAGAGATTGAGAGAATTCAGAAGGAGGAGAGCATGTCTCTCCCACAGGACATAGACTATTTCTCTCTGCCAGTGTCTCTGTCTCAGGAAGTCAGAGAGATTTTGGACAGAGTTCGACCCAGCACTGTGAGTCTGCACATTCAGAGCAGTGATCTGCGGTAAAATGAAGTGAATGTGCAACTAATACCACGTTGTTTTTTTTCTTCTCCAGCTGGGTGCTGCTACACGTTTGCAAGGAATAACTCCAGCTGCGATTGTTCATCTCCTCAACTACGTGCGCCACACAGGACAAAAGGAGAGAAGAACACACAGAAACCGAGCGGACCAAAAGGAGGAGGGAGATGAGAAGCTGTGTGCAAGACATGCATCTTTACCTCAGTGAAATGACGACTCGTAAAATGTCTTGTAAAAATGTTTGTATTCCTGAAAATGTACAAAAGAATAAATTAAGGTATTTAAGGATGATACAGTATGTACCATTTTCACGTTTTGCTATTTAAATGGTTAAAAAACCCTAACACAATACCCTTTTTATTTAATTTATAACTATTTCCTCATGATTAGAAGGCCTCAAAACATCCCTAACTGTTTCACTGTTATCCAACTACCTTGTGAAGAATTCTAATCCTGTTAGTAACATTACTGTGAACAGCATTAAACTCCATGTGACCTTCTCAGCGTCGTTAATAACATGTCCGTCCAGCTCAGCAGTGCCTCTAGTGAAAAACCCAAATGGAAACTTCCAGTTAGGCTGAGGCAAGCCCCTGGGGGGTTCTGGGTAAACTGTAGTGTCCACAAACGTCACTTCTGTGGTTAGAGCGATAGGGGACGACAGAGGACACTGGAAAAATATATGAGGAGAGAATTTTGACATTTTTCAGAGGTGAAACATTTTTTCAGAGGTGAAACAACAAGTGAAGAATATCTGATGTTCCCACCTTGACATTTTGACAATGGAAAAGGTATTTGGCGCCCAGGATGTAGCTCTGGGGAAGGTCTAAGAGACCCTGGCGAGCCCACAGCACTCTGATCGAGAGGGAGTTGGGGAGGATGCAGCCTGACCTACATGTTTCCTGAGAGAGGGAACACAAGGTTGTAGATTCAAACCACTGGTCTACACATCTAAGTTAGCTATACATCTAAGTTATCCAAAATATTCTGGGTTTTGCTGCAGAGCCAAACAGACTCCATGTTTTTTTAAGTTTAAAGATCTACTGTACGCAGGCACAGAGCAGTAACTGTGTAAATTCAGTGCCACAATGTTTCAGATCATCCTAAAACATTCCAAGTTATTAAACTTTCTTTAATAATTACTTTATTAGATTAAATTCCTGATACCTGCAGGCTGACAGGACACTCCTGGATGATGACTCGCGTCCAGTCCGGTTGGGAGCCCATGTTCATGGCGATCACATCAGGAGTAGCAAGTCCCTGCAAGATCCCGTAAATCTGGGAACGCAGCTCTAAACAGTCACTAGATAGGGAACTAAGCAGCACAGGAAAAGAGTATCAAGACAGGCGGAAGAAAACATACTATTGAATAATAATAATCTGTAATACCAGGACTTTTCATCTATTTCACCACTACTCTTCATGTAAGAAACATCAGTTAAATCTAGCGACGACAGAGGCGAAGCAAAATAGCGTAGACTCACCTGAATGTGCAGCCAGTGATGGTGTTGTGTGTGAAGAGGATGGGTGCTCGTCTGAGGGGGTCAAAGGAACACTCCCCATTCTGCGACACCCCCAGTGAGGTCAGCTAGCTCACTGTCAAGGAACCATGACGTATGGTTGACTCAAAGCTAGCCGGATACACAAAAATACAACTTCAAGGGAAGTCCACGATGATGTTTGTGAGGATACAAGCGTCACTTCTCTATTAAAGCGACCAATGACAGGAGATCCCACTCTAAGTCCCACTGCAGGTATCGGTCCTACTGGACTGGGCCTGGGTGTTGCCAGCTGGAAGAGAGAAATGGAGTTAATCTTTGAATCCATCATAGATTTAACGATGAAAGCTGTGGCTTTAACATGCTACCTGGAACTGTACAGAGTGCTCCTGCAACAGCAGCTGATAAGGATCCATGTCAGCTAAGACTACGTTCAGTGTTGCATACGCGAGTTCCCCTCTGCCTGTGTACCCTATGACAAACTCCACCTACAGGAGAATCGGGGGAAAAGGAGGTTTGAGTTTGATGCATTTGCGATTTAGAAAACAAAAGAAAATCACACATTTTCATCTACTCACCTTTTTCACCACATTAAAACAGAAGTTCTTCTGTTCCCTTGGTGTAGGCCAGTCAGCTAGTGGAGTAACTGGGATCTGAAACAAGAGTTAGTACACCACCTTACTTTGGAAGAAAAAAACCCCCACATCTTTAAATGGCATTAAATGTTGGTATAAAGGATGTATTTTTTAATGAACATTGTACCTCTACAGGCTGATAACTCCACACTCAAGAAGTCATACTTGTCGGCTGACAACACCCAACAAGTTAAAGTTTTTATGCCACAGATACAGTTTTTTCATACTATAGATGCCGTATAAGGGGTGTTCCTTATTTTGTAGGCTGATATTTGATCAACTTGATTAGCACTTCTGCTAATATCGTGTGGCTTTGAGCTGTATGTGCGATCAGTGACTTACCAGAAAGGCCGACACCGGTGCCGTCGCCACTATTGGAATCTGCAATTAAAAATACTGACTTGAGCCTACCTGCTGTGAGATTCTCACCAGTAAGTATCTACATAAAATCATTTAGTGCAGACAGACTCCCTGACCTTGATCAGACTCAGGTTAGAGAAGTACGAGCGGGCGTTGAGATTTGGGTCTGTGGTGCATGACTGAGGTGTTAACATACGGGTACAAGATAGAGACACAGACCTCAGGAACTCTGCAAGCAGAAAAAACAAAACAACAAGAGTTAAATAAGGTTGTGATTTACAGGTACATCTTACTACACTTATACCATTTTGTTTGTTTTTTAACACATACAACACAACACATACAAAGGAAAGTGCCTGCAGATCTACTGAGTGTACTTCAGAGACTGTTGGAAATCCTTATGGGAAATAAAAAGGTCATGTGAAAAAATGTGATTTTTAAGTAATTTAGACATGAGAAAGACTCATTCTGACAGGAGGAAGTCCCTGACACTAAACCTAACCTAGATAGGAGGTCTGGATTTTAGAAGGTTTGGGGAAACTACACTGAAATACTCAACATACTTTTTAACGTACTTTTTTATTTGGTGTGAACTTACTTGCAGGGTTGTGGTTGTTACAGAATGCCGCAGCAGCCCCTGGAGATGGCTGACGAAGGAGACCCCGAACAGACGAGCGGGAGAAATATGTCTGGATGACATCATCGACCTACAAAAATAAGTAGCCTTATATGCATTACATTAATAAATGATACACTCTCTGATTCAGCTTTAGTATTGTCAAGCACCTTAAAATCTCAAAATGTTTATTACTTTTATTAATTTAGATCTGTTTACCCTGTAGAAATCTCTGCTGTGGCTGCTGCTTGCAGGAGCTGGTGGTGAGAAGTGGTACGAGTCCCCCAAAGCTGGATACTGAGGTAGAGCTGTGAGGGACTGGGCTGCATTATCTGATGAGAGAGGTTTATGGGAGACACTTGTTGCTCATTGATACACTCTTGTGAAATTAGTTGTAACATAATTAATGATTTCCCCTGTGGTAGCACTGATAACTTATTAAATTAATTTAAAAGGTGAATTACACAGTGTTTTTTTAATTAATATATATTTCTATGAACCTTCAGGCCGGACACAAAACAACGAGTCAGTCACAGTGACAAGAGACGAATCCACGTTAGCCCTGAACATCAGCCATTTCTCAACGCAAACTCCTGATCTGTAAAATAAAAGTTTCAACTCTTTTAAATACTAAATATGTGCGCTTTATGTGTTATAACTACAGAGCATGTGCAGAAGACTTACATGGCTTTCCTTGGACATCCGGTGAAGACAGTACTCAAGTAAGCAATACCACAATCAACTGTGTCACAACAGCAGCCGATGTCACAGAAATCAGGGGTTAAATCACAGATACAACCTGTATAACAACAGAAAAGACTTGTGTTAGTCGGGACAACTTAGGTTTTATGTAAAATTACAGAATGTTACAAGATTAACTGGTTTAACAGGAGCATGTAAGAAGACAGCGGATACAGTGTCAGTGAGCTTATTTTAATTCTTAACACTATGTTTATGAGTTTATTGTAAATAAACTTTAGTTGTATAAGTGTTGATCTTACTGGAAAAGACAAAGATGTAACTAGAAATAGCCAGAAAGTTGAGTTGAGACTTTATACTTAAATTTGTACTGTATACTTTAATCAATACTAATATTTATGATATAATGTACATTAGATTTAATGGTTGACTTTTTAAGTGCACCAGAATATAAACAAGCTCCATTTATGAGTCTCCCAATAGCATCTGAGATCTCATCACAGATGCTAATCTGTACACAGATTGCTAAAAAAGCAATGTAACTTGCATTACCATGAGTCTGTCAGCCACAGATGTACAAAGATAAATTGGGAGGACTAGTTTAAATCGGGTCTAGCTTTGCTTGGCTGAGATTTCCAGTTCATAAGTGCACCAGTACTCAGAGCACAGAGGTCATTTGTCTGTTCCAGACTCTGGACTGACAACTCAAGGGGACAAAGTGTTTGCTGGCTCTGGAACAGCCTGACCAACGACATCAGGGCGGCTGATCATTGAACTCTTTGAAATCCCTTTTTAAAACATACTTCTATTGGAGAGCCTTGCCTGATTTTAGTTGATTTTATTTATTTTTCTCTTAACTGTATTTTAAGTTTCTTCCTGCTTGTACTGTGTTTTATTGTCTTTGCACTTGTGAAAGTACTTTGTAACATCGTTTTGGCTCTCTATATAAAGATTATTATTATATTATATTATTATATATAATTATAACAGGCAGGTGCAAGTTACCCTCTGAAGTCACCACAGGTGGGACAGTGGTTGCAGAGGGCGCTTCAGTGACTACAGTGGGAGCTGCAGTGACGGAGTCCAGAGTGGCCGTCTCGGTTGAGCCGACACTGGTGGAGTCCACCGCACCCGTACCGACACTGGTGGAGTCCACCGCACCTGTAGCTCCTGGAGCAGGGGTTGCTGAGCTGAAGGGCGCCCCATTTGTTGAGGCAGTGACGTTTGAATCTGTGGCTGCGTGAGCCAAACGTCCACACAATAAGATAAATATCTGAACTGAGCGACACCACTGGCACGAATTCATTTCGTCAGAGAGACAGTGCGAAGTGTACCTCCAGCTGGCTAACCCTAGCTAACGTTAACTTAACTTACAGATAGTTAATGTTAACTTGTCTGTTATCTCTCCTCGTGACAACGCAAGGCCCACGAACGCGTAACTTACGATAAAATAAAACTACATTAAAGTTAAATAAGCAATTCAGAAAAAGTTTCCCATGGATGCATTTCGCTAAATATGCTAACGTTAGGCATAAATACAACGAAGAGTAAGCTTGTTGTTACCAAGGAAGATGTCATGGCGACTTCCGTTTCTCAGATAGTACTACCGTAAAACCCGTAAAAGAGAAGAAAGACCATTAACCAGCTTCTTATTAAATCGACCAGTAGCAGTCTTTCTATAACCATGAATGCCACAGCCTAAGAAGAAGAACAAATACACGAGTGAATTGAACAATTAAACGGAACAAGACACCGAAAAGGGAAAATAAATAAAAGAAAGAGATCGGTTTGCACATTTTATTTGTTCTCACATTTTGTTTAGGGAAAAGCAGATTTGTGAAATCCAATAACATAGGCTCTTTTTTCATTTATACTCCATTTTTTTAAATGTTTGTAATCTGTAACAGTTGTGACATAAATAGGCTACTGACCCATTGCAGGGGTGTAGGAGCGACTTTGAAACCGGGGGGGGGGGGGGGGGGGGGGGGGGGGGTCCTCTTTGTGAAGTTGTTTTGTGACCACAGATGATGCAGGAAAGTCCCTAATGTTCTCTAAAGGTTCGGAATGTTCTCACCTTCAGAGAACTTTTAGGGAACGTTATGCATCGTTGCTGGAACTGAACTACCTGTCTCAACTGAAGAACACATGCAGAATGGATATTGAACCTCCTCTTATGTTGTTTAAAGTCTTTTGTACAGACTCTCTCTCTCTCTGCATCTCAGAAATGATTGTTTGCTAAATAAATGACAGCTGGCAGCTGCTGAGTGAAAGCCAGGTGTAAACCTGCGGCATTATGTTAAATTTACTTGGTAAACGCTATAAAACAAATATATCAGAATCATTCCAGTGATCATCTGACTTATGTTACAGTGTGTTGTCTACATTTGCTCTGCAGAGACTAAAGACTTTTAACACGTTGTTAATGGAAAGTAGGCTAAAAGTAGCCTATTTCACTTGCCGGCACCGGCTTAAAGAGTGATGCAGTGTGCAGGCTGCTTTCCAACAAGGCCTCCAGTGGCATGGTGTGCGCTCACTGGATTTCAGTTATATTACTAGAATAAAGCCTTAAACTGAAAAGGTTTTTTGCCGTATTTTCTAAATGTTTGCATTCCCCAGCTCATTCATATCTGTGACAAGAAGAGCCCGAGATCAAAGCTCTTCTGCGTGACTGTGCACACATCCTGGCTGACAGCTCATTTCGGTTAATGAAGCAAAATGCAGATTACAGACTGGTTAAGAAATGAAGGTATGAATGGAAAATGAATTGAAAAGAAAATACTGGAGTGACGGTTGCCCCAGCCTTTCTGTGTGGAGTTTGCATGTTCTCTGTGTCCGCTTGGGTTCTCTCTGGGTGCTCTGGCTTCCTCCCACCAAGACATGCAGGCTAGGTTAATTGGTGTCTCTGAAATTGTCCTTAGGTGTGGTTTTGAGTGTGAGTGGTTGTCTGTCTATGTGTGGCCCTGAGATGGACTGGTGACCTGTCCAAGGTGTAGGCCTACCCTGCCTTTCGCCCAGTGTAAACTGGGATTAGCTCCAGCCCCCCACGACCCCGTACGCAGGATAAGCGGTTGACGATGGATGGATGGATACTGGAGTGAAGAGTAAAAATACAGTTATAATAAAGGAACGTGAAAAGTTGCCAACTTTTACTTTATTTTACAAATTTGCATTACTTGTAACAAGTTAGGCTACCACCCACCCCTGCTGCAGGAATCAGTTTTCTGAGATGGCTGCACACATATTCCCTCCTCGTTGGCCTGGGACATCAATGGTTGCTCTCTGCCCAATGCGATTCCTTCCACGTCTTCTACCTTTTGCCAGATTGAAACCCGCCTTATCAAGGTAGCCTATATGAATGTGTGCAGCGGTTCCCTGGCCTCCAGCTCCAGTACATGCTTTATTACAGAAGACAGAGCGAGAAAAACTATAACAACTTTTCCTGTGTAATATAATGCATTTTGGACAACATATTGTACACTGAATACACATACACAGAACTGTCATGTAAGTGTAGTGCATGACACTACACAAAGTAAGCAGATTACTGCACTGAACATTAGAATACGCATAGAACACATAGGCTACATGTTTTTTTCTGTTCAAAGGGCACATTGTACAATTGTTTCATGCGCATTTCATTCCTCCTGAGCACTCTGTCATTTGTAGCGACTGAAACAGATTCAATATTCCCAAAGATGTTGTCATCCTCTATAACAGCACTTTGTATCTCTCTCAACCTTATGGCATTGTTTGCCATCACCATTGCACAAATGGCTTCCACTTGTTGCAGAGTAAAAAGGGGCCCTCTTCCACCTCTGCAAGGTTGTCTTGCAATCCTGTGTGGTGCAGAGTAAAATTACATTAAGTATGGCAAATCTTTACTGTAACACTACTGTACACTAAAATAGACTAAAATGTGTGATGCAGTAAAGTTGTACGTCTAAATGTAAAATGTAAACAGTGACAAGTTCTTGTCCCACTGCAAGCTTCATGTATGACACAATGAAAGTAGCGCAGGGCAGATTGTCTAGTGCTGAATTACTGTCCATTTATACACACCTGTTCTCCCGATGAAATGTTTGAATAATTGAATTTACAGTGGTTCTCCCAACATTTGGCTGCACCCTTCGACCAGCCTCAGCCATTGTGAGGCCGTGATTGACAACATGATCCACAATTGTAGCCCTGATTTCATAAGGAATCTGTACTTGGCCTCTTCTTCCGCTTCCCCTGTTTTATGCCCTTGCCCTTGCCCTTCCTCCCCTCACCCTCACCCCTCTTCCACAAGGCAGACCTTCCATTTCTGTGTCACAGTATTGTAGAAATGGTACATATGTTCTACTTGGTTCATATATGTTTGTAAAGTGGGGGTTTATGGGATTCAGCTGAGTGACTGTAGGGAAGTGGCTTATCACTGGTTGCAACTAATGCTTCACACACCCCTTCTCATCAGTGAAAGCTGAGGTTCACCTGAGAGAAATTGTTCAATTTAGGAGACATTTTCAGGAAAAAGAGATTTTTAAAAAATGTGTAAAATTTGCTTGACAGATTTTGAAAACTAGTTCAACATTTTTGTATGACTCAAGCAATGAAATGAGGAATATAAGTTTTACATGGAACAACTATTCAGCATTCACAAGTATAGTTAATTTTGACTGACATGACATAAGCAAATGATAATGTTATAAAACAGCAGAGAGTTGTATGGAAGCAATTGATGCATGTCCAAAAGCATTTGCAATTTGTTGACTGATGTGCACAAATGACTAAATGTTGTGGAGGTTGAACTAACTGTTGAGCAAATGTAAACAGTGATGTGGGATATGCACTAAAGTGACTGAGAAAATCTCTAATTATGTCTGACATGGAGTGTGTGATTGATTGACTCATTCGATGTAAAATGTAAAAAAAGACTGCTGTCTAAGCACATTTGTAGATGCCAGTCTGTAAAGTAGTTGTAAAAACTGGGCCACCTTTTAGGGTTGATAAGGCTCTTAAGCTTCAAGTGGGAGCTGTGGAAGGATTGTCATTGGAATAATTTATTGAAATCCTCCCATAACCATCCTGATTATAATCTTTGTTTGTTATTATTTGAACAAGAAACAAAGAGGAGCTCAAAGACAGAACCTGTGGTATATCCAAAAGGATGTAGATAAAGACATTTACAGAAGAGATTAAGAGAAAGTCTGCATAGGGATTATAAGACAGTATGTATATTCTAGAGAGGAAAACAAGCAGGAACAGGTTTAACTGTAGCTAGACACCACCACCTACCCCAAAGCATGTACTCAGAAAGTTGCTTTTGGATGCAGCCCTGCACATTTCACAGTAATGTTCAAATGCTTTGATTTCACATTTGGAGTAGGAAGCTCTCAAGCTGGGGCAATTCATTACATGGAAAGTAAGCTCAGTGTTTATATGATGTATTGGGGACATAAGGGACCACTCGGACCCAGAAGACAGTTGACCTGCTGCTTCTCAATGTAGATGCTGAGATCTGCAAACGAGCACCCACACTCGTCCACAGCCCTTCTCTTGAGATATGTTTTTCATCACCCATCCCCTCACTTGAGTATTTCTTGTCTCCAGAATATCAACTTCAAATATATGGGCACTAGCTTTTGCTAAAATTCCTAACATATTTTGTGCTTCTCAACCCATATGCATCTTCAAACTGTTATGAGTTGTATTTTTGCCCATGTGGGTTTCTGAGTTTTGCCATTGTTTCGTGTGCCCTTCTGTTTGCCTCTGTTTCTCTCGTTTAGTTCATGTTTAGGGTTTACTTTTGGTCTATGCACTTCTGTGGTATTTTGCCCTTGTTCTGCTCTGTGTTCTCTTTGATCCCAGCTTCAGTCTGTGTTCCTTGTTGGTGTTAGTTTAGTGGTGATATGTCCGATGGTGTCTGGATTAGTTTGTTGTTCTTGTTGTTCTGATCTGTTACTTCTTACTTTGATAGGTTTAGTGTTCAATACTTGTGTTATGTCTGCTCACCTCCAGTATCTGCCTGCCATCCAGTCTCTCTGTTTTCCCCTTCTGTCTCTCTGCCTCGTTAACCCTGATCCCAGTCACCTGTGTTGATCCCGCCCTGCTCGTTAGTCCCTGTCTATAAATGTTTGGTGTTTCCATTCATTCTCTGCCTGGTCATCGTAGTATGTTGATGCTCTGTCTGTCTGTGGTAGTAGTTTGTGCGGTCTCATCCTGTTGCCTGCCTATTCCCTGCATGTTGTTTGGATTTTCTGTTGCATCACCTGCTTTGTTTGTTCCTGTATGATTTTGGATTCCCGCTCTTTGTAAGTGTGCTCGCCTTTAGTTTGTTGAATAAACCCTTTAAACTGTACCTCCTCCTCTGTGTTCTGCATTTGGGTCCACCAACCTTCTCCACACCACAAACCCTAACACAAACAAGTTCTGTCGTATCATTAACCCATAGAAGTTTCTCGCCACAGTTTAGCATGAGTTTTAGAGTTTAGCATGAACAATTTCTTCCATTAAAAAAAAACAGTAAAAGCAGTTATTCATTGCAGAGCTCATAAGGTCATTTGGCTGGAAGTGCTGCAAATGAAATATGCTTTTCTGAATCTCTGTTTCTGGCCTCTACAGAGGTATTAGGTATCTGTGTCACAGAGGAAGCAGGCAAGAAATTACACAATGTTCTGTGCATATTTGCAAAATGGGGATGGAAAACCTGGTGAACAAATGTTGTTTCAAACTTTTCAGTGTGTACATATCAGTTTCCCCAAATGTATGTCTTAGGTCTTAATCTTAAGAAAATAGTCACCCAGAGAGTATCAAGTTTCACCACACAATACCAACAACAAATGTCTCATGAGATTACCTGTTCTCTTTATTGTTTGTGTAAATCCTGCCTTCATCTCTTCCCCTCTGATCATGTGTAAAGGCTTCGTGGCACGCAATGCCAAAGACAACCTGAGCTACTTTGAGTGCATGAATGTCATGTGAGGAGAGTGTGAGTAGATTAAATCAAATTCCTGAGTGTCATTTTACCTTCAGCCTTACTACTAATAATAATTTCCAGTCCAATTCAATCTCTTTTTAAGAAATGTTTGGAACAAACAGGTGGAAAATTGAAAGCCAATTATGAAACAGATCATGGAGCTGTCAGCTTTTACCTGATTATTACCAGACTGTATACAAAAATACAGCAAATTAATATGTTTATAATACAGCTTTGTAGTTGTAAAAATAGTAATCTTTCCAGCTGTGCCCCCTGGTGGTTGCATGACTGCTAGAAAATAACCTTCAATATTATGAAATGATCTATTTACTGGTTTAACAGTCATGAAACCTACATTCACCACTACCATTTAAAAATTATTGTAAGAGGATTAGTGTGGGCCTTGTCCGAATAATACCTTGACACATACGTTTTTAGATAATTCTGCACTATCACTTTTCCTTTTATATGATATTGGCCGGCCACATTGAAAACTAAAATGTGAGTCACTTTAGATCTGACCAGATTGCATTCAGATTACCTGAGATTTATTCGCTTCACTGTCATCACCTTAAGGTGATGACAGTGAAGTGCACGCCTGCACCCTCGCTGTTCCCTTCTTTTACAGCTGTGACTGTGGCCCTAACCTCAAGCTCATTCAGTCTTACCTTCTCTCTTAATCTTTAATGGTTCCATACTGATGTTTTATTAATGGATCTCATTTTGAGTGCTGTTGTTTCCAGAAATACCTACCTACTACTGGTGGAGCTGCATACAGGCCAAGAAAAAAGACTGAGCTTTCACATTTGAATGTGTGGAACCACATCAGGAAGCATCTGCTTTACTGACTTCCATCTGGATAAAATTATTTAAACAAATATTAGACATTTTGTCCTTCAGCTACACAAGGAACTATTTGTTTGGATACTTAAATACAAGGACGAACAGAATAAATGTACATGAAAATATTACAACGTAACCTCTCCCTTTGATGTATTTTTCTGTATTTCTTGGAAAGAAAAGCTCCTTATGATGCTGTAGAAGATTAACATAAGGTAATAAAAGCATGTCCTTTAGCCACAGCAGTTCAGTGCCAGGTCTTCTTTTACTTGCTTATTATGACTTTGCATAAAGCTTCTTTACTAGGATCAGTTTTTCTGTAAGGGACTCCAAAGTGCTCAATATTAAATAATTAAAAGAAGACATAAAAAATCTATCATATAAAATATATAAATGAAACAACAATTTGTGAAATAACAGAAGACATTGTTTAAACTCAACTCCTTCTGAAATGTTATATGATCCTTAATTTTCATTTACATTACATTTATTTTAAAGTGCCCTTTTTTCAGAAGTCTGTTTTTACTTCATTATGACATTTTTCTTAATTACGCTTTTATTTCATTCCAAGTTTACTTTCATAATGTCACATTTTGTTTTATAACAAGATTTTTATAACAGTGATGTTGTCACCCTTTCAACCAATTGCATGCCCCCTGCTTCTTGTAAGCAAGCAAGTTTAATAGATGCCACCATGTAAATGTTGGACTGCTGCTGTAAATGTTGTTAAAGTGTAAACCGGATGCTGTAAACCTGCCATCTGTACTGTAACCTCTAACACACTGTGTTTGTGTCTGCTTTGTAAGATCAAAACAGATGGAGGCAAAAAGCATGATTAATTTAATTCAATTGGGCTGTATTGGCATTGGAAACAGATGGTTACACAAAAAAATATATAATGTTACAAAAAATACTTAATCTGTTACGCAAAAATACTAGAACAAGTTGATAAACAAGTGAGAACTATATAAAAAAACTGCAACATTCATAAAAATGGGGTTCTTGGGTTTGGAGACTTTGGAATGGAGGGCAACGAGGGGTCTGCATTTAAGGTGATTAAAACATGTGTGATCTCTTTTTTAGGAATAGTAGTGAAAAGAATATAGTGTACATTTGTTAATTGTATTATTTTTTATCTCCTATCTCATGCTTGCTTGTCGCATACCTAATGTGTGTGTTTTGGAAGTTGTGTATGTGTTGTAATTGCAACTGTGTTTAATTTAGTTATGTAAACCAATGCAAGCTATCTATCCATCTACATTCCCCTCCAAATGTACTGGAACGGTAAGGCAAATTCCTTTGTTTTTGTTGTTCACTGAAGACATTTGGGTTTAAGATCAAAAGATGAGTATGAGACAAGAGTTTAAAATTTCAGCTTTTATTTCCTGCTATTCACATCTAGATGTGTTAAAGACAGGGTAGGTAAGTTTGAGAAACTAGCAAGAAACTGCTGGATTTTTGAAAGTATCCAACAGAGAAACTCCCACCCCCTCCCTTCTGGGCTCCTTTCAAAGCCACGCCCCCAAAACATGTGAACACCCGTTGCAGACTCTGCCGGAGGACGAGCGGAGGGCAGCGCGATGCAGCGGCTCACATCAGGGGTAAGAAAGCATTTAACGTAAGTGTTATGAAAATAAACAACTAACCCGGTTGTTAGTACTCACTATCAAGCTGGCATGTTAATATTGGATAGGTTTAAAAAGACTGACTTTGATTCAGTAACGAGTTGGCTAGCTGTTAGCATCAGGTAGCTGTGCTAACAGCTGCGGTAACATTGGGCAAAGCTAAAAACAAGCTGATAAACATTTTCCCGTTTCCATCAGTTACACTACACGAACGTAAATTTTGTGTCTTGTGACTCATAACTTGTACGTTGTTTTGCATGTTAGAGTTTCCACTGTGACAGATTTATTGTCTCCGATGAGAACTGCACTCCAGAGCCAAGCACAGACTGGGACAGGACCGTGGTCGAGGCGAAGCAGAGGAGGGAGGGCTGCCAGGGTCCGAAGAAGAAGAGGCAGGACGGGGAGGACAAGGTGCAAGCTGAGCAGCACATACCTGCGTCGAGCTTCACATTCCAACAACGGCATATGAAGTGCCCGGCCGTGTGCGGAGCTAGCTAGCTTGCTTAGCTAGGTGCAACTGTAACTCACGTTAACTGTCATTTTAACTGAGCTGATAACTTTGTCTAGCGAACAAGTCTTTAAACTAAATGTACTCACCAGAGAAAGTGAACAGCCAACTCCTAATAAGCTTTTTCAATGGCGCTGGTTAAATTTACACAGTGCCGAGGGTATGAGTAGGCTCTAGCCTGATTGACAGGTCGCTATGGTAATGACTTGTCAATCATAGATAATCCCGTCCTGAAACATACTCTGCTTTTTGGTCCATTTTAAAATAAATGGGACCATAATTTAGTAAATGAACATTCTTTTGTATTGAAGAAGACTTGAAACTAGCGACTGAGATCATTAACTCATCAGGAAAGTGTTTACTGGGGTAATTATTCAGCTGAGAAGTAGGATAATTATCCCATTATTTCTAATGGAGCTGGACTTCTTTTTGCAACCAGAAGAGTCGCCCCCTGCTGGATTTTCAATAGAATGCAGGTTTCAGGGACTTCTGCATTCGCTTCATATTGTAGACCCGGAAGCTTCCCGATTGGCTGTACCTGATAATAAAGAAAGGAGGATCAGCTTATTGAAAAGTTTGTAATACCTGACATCATTCTCTTATAGACCAGTTAGCATTTCCACATAAAATGCAATCAAAACAATAAATCAGCACCATCTATCTGTATTCCTCATACTGTTTAATATTTTTTGACTCATCACTTATAAATGTATTGAGTAAAATGCATAGGAGTACTCATAATGCAACATACTGAACTCTGTCATCAGCTTTTGTCCTGGCTGGACTGTGGACATGGTGGTTGTAATCCAGGCCAACCAGCATGGTCCAATCAGCGTATACTTGTGAGAAGCACAGGGCTATGAAAGACTCCAAATCTGCAGGTGACCTGAGGGCACAGTAGAAATAAAACATACAGGGCTTTTTTTTTTACTTCTGGTAAAATAAGTAATGGCATAACTGTTACGGATGTGGACAGAACGGACCCAAACGCAGCGCTTGTCAGATTACCAAAAGAAATTTATTGAGGGGGGAAAAAGGGAAGAGGGGAGTCGGGAGGTGGGATGAGGTGAGCAGGGACGCCAGCAGACGAGGGCGCGGAGGACCGAGGAGCAGGCGGGGCTGGCAAGGCTCAAGCGAGGCAACTGAGAGGGGGCTGGAGGCCGAGGCGAGGGAGGTGAGGAGCGTGGAGGGAAGCCGGGGGGACGCTGCAGAGGCGAGGGGAGAAGGCAGGTAGGCGAGCCCGGCTGACTGACTGGATGGCGGAGGTGAGTGGACCTGGCGGGGAGAAAGAAAGGACAGGGTTAGTCTCGGGAGACAACAGGTTAGGAACAAGAAACAGGAGAGCTTTGAACGAAGCAGTGGCACCAGGACTGGAGCGACGACGATCAAGCGAAGATGGAGTGGAGAACCGGGGTAGAAATACTGTTGAAGATGAAACTGATGGCAGGCAGGTGCGGCGGGCGGAGGTGAAGATTGATGAGACACAGGTGCGGGTCATCAGCCGGGCTCCAGGGCGGAGAGGGAGAGAGCACACACACAGAGGGAGAGGCGAGGAGACACGGGGGAGAAAACAAAAATACGAGAGGGAGTAAAAAAAGAAAAAAGAGCACAGGGCACTCACCGTCAGCCGGGCTGCCACCGCAACAATAACAGCACAAATTACAGTAAAAGGTTTTCACACAGTAGGTTTAGCTATGAACAATGTCAGACTATATTATAGGTAGCTTTTATACCAGAAACACAGATACTTGGAGAACTTTAGCCATCATTGTTTATGTATACCAATGCTGAAATGTCTGTCTCATAACTAAAAACACACAGCTACATCACCACATTTGTAAAAGTAACATACAGTCAAACATCAACTGCAGACACAAGATAATCACACAAACAGATTAGATACAAGGTAAAGATAACGTAAAGTTAGGTGTAAACATAATATAACAATAAACCTATATGGTAAATAACTAAACAGGCGCAATCGACACTTACTTTGTCTTACCTATTGCTAGTGTCGGAAAACACAGCTCGCACTGCTGTTTTCCAGCTCACCTACAGCTAGATATAATTCATCGTCTCTACTCTGGCTCCTAAACCAGCCTGCACTCGTAGTTAGCTGTATGCTAAGTAGGTAGCTACTGTTAGCTGTATGCTAAGTAGGTAGCTATGTTTGATAAAAGCCAGATGATACAGATACAGATAAAAGGGATTGCCTTTTTGATGGGGAATGATTTGGCTGGTGGAAAGGTGTTTGTTAAACCTGAAGTGACACTGATTCCTGTTAGGCAGGTTCCTGATGAGCTTGCTCATGAGAAAGTTGAACTTCTGTCAACAGGTTGTTTTGTGAGAGATGGTTTGCTGATGTGTAAATGGATGCCTCTGCTGCAGATGACTGTAGTGCTGTAACCCAGATTGCTCCTACAACCAACTGCTTCAAGACTGCGACCCATCGACATCACCAAACTGTTGCATTCTTCATTTGTGAAGCTAAAACTAATTGTTCAACCTCCACATCATCTCGTCACTTGTGCACATCATAAAAGCACTTTCTCATTATTTTGAACAAATTGCAAATGACTTGACACACTGATGCAAATGATTATGTACAATTGTCTGCTGTTTCCTACGTTATTAATTGCTTATATCATGCTGATCACAATGAATTATACCAATCTCTTTTATAATAATAATCTTACCCCCCAAAACATCTAGGCATAAGTTCATTGCATTAGTCATTACATGCAAAATGGTTGAATACGTTATCAAAAATAAAATTACTAAAATACTTTATTCATATCCTTTGCCTACAAGTATATAGCTAAATGAAATGTTGTTTCTTACGGACCATAAATAAAGTAAGAATAGACAACAACAACATCAAAATAGCAACACTCAGAACATTCACCCACAATACCATATATACCAGTAAACAGTAACAATTCACAGTCCGTGTCAGGTGCTAGGGAACCAGGGCAGCCTGATGACAAATGGGCTACTGGAACAAGACATTCATGGACTAGAGCAGAAAATATGGATCTGAAGCATTGTTACTATATAATTAATCCCGGTGAGAGGGGCTATATACTGGAAGAACATATGGGAGAAAGAGGCATCCCACAACACCAATGCTCAGTGGCTAGTGGATCTAAGAACAGATCACAGCAATCTCCCAGAACAAGATCCAGTAACCATTACAATGGCAGACATCCAAGAATGAGTGGCAGGTATGAAGAGCTGGACAGCACCAGGCCCTGACATGCTCCACACCTACTGGCTGAAGAAACTAACTGCACTACATGAATGCCTGGCAGAACAAATGAACCAACTGCTGATGGATGGGACCCCCCAAGAATGGTTAACCCAAGGACAGACAGTCCTGATCATGGCTCAATACAAGGACAAGGCCCAGAAGGGAATGGGCAGTAATACCAGGGGAGCCAAGCACCAGCTACTGGTCGCCAGAGCAGTCGCTCGAGACTGTAAGACCAGACCAATCTGTGCACCGCCTGGATTGACTACAAGAAAGTCTACGACTCAGTGCCACATACATGGATCCTGGAATGCTTGGAAATGTACAAGATCAACAGGACACTAATAGCCTTCATCAAGACCTCAATGGGGCTGTGGAAAACAAGTCTGGAAGCCAACTCAAAGCCAATTGCACAAGTCACCATCAAGTGCGGCATATACCAAGGTGATGCACTATCCCCGCTGCTGTTCTGCATAGGCCTGAACCCCCTCAGACAGATCATCACAAAGACTGGCTACAGATACCGGTTCCGAAGTGGAACAACCATCAGTCACCTCCTCTACATGGATGACATCAAGCTGTATGCCAGAAACGAGCGAGACATCGACTCACTGATCCACACTACCAGGATCTACAGCAATGACATTGGAATGTCGTTCGGACTGGACAAGTGTGGTCGCATGGTATCAAAAAGAGGGAAGATGACCAGAATCGAGGGGGTTGAACTACCAGAGGGCCACATTACAGATTTTCAAGACAAATACCTTGGGGTGCTGCAGGTTAACGGAAATCATGAGGAGGCAGCAAGGAAGTCCGCCACAGCCAAATACAGAGAGTAAATCAGCTGAATGGGAAGAACAAGATCCGAGCCATCAACACATGTGCCCTGCCAGTCATCAGATAACCCGCTGGTATAATAAACTAGCCAAAGGAGGAGATAGAGGCAACTGATATCAAGACAAGAAAGCTCCTCACAATGCATGGAGGGCATCCAGCACCCTGAGACTGTACTCCAAGCGTAGCGAGGGAGGCCGAGGGCTAGTGAGTGTCAAGACCACTGTCCAGGATGAAACGACAAAGATCAAAGAGTACATCAGGAAGATGGCCCCCAAAGTTGAAGGGCTTAGTGAATACCTCAGGCAGCAGAAATCCGAGTTTGAGGACAAGGAAGATGAAGAACCTTCATGGAGGGACAAGTCGCTGCACGGCATGTTCCACAGACGAATAGAAGTGGCTGATATCAGGAAATCTCCTCTCTTCCTCCAGACTCTGGGACCTTGATTTCCAAAGGAAATGCAAAATTTACTTTCATCAGAGAACATAACTTTGGACCACTCAGCAGCAGTCCAGTCCTTTTTGTCTTTAGCTGTGTCTTGTTCAAGAGTGGCTTGACACAAGGAATGCGACAGCTGAAACCCATGTCTTGCATACGTCAGCGCGTGGTGGTTCTTGAAGCACTGACTCCAGCTGCAGTCCACTCTTTGTGAATCTCCCCCACATTTTTGAATGGGTTTTGTTTCACAATCTTCTCCAGGGTGCGGTTATCCCTATTGCTTGTACACTTTTTTCTACCACATCTTTTCCTTCCCTTCGCCTCTCTATTAATGTGCTTGGACACAGAGCTCTGTGAACAGCCAGCCTCTTTAGCAATGACCTTTGTGTCTTGCCCTCCTTGTGCAAGGTGTCAATGGTCGTCTTTTGGACAGCTGTCAAGTCAGCAGTCTTCCCCATGATTGTCTGAGATACTGATTTTGGGTTTTCATTAGTTGTCAGTTATAATCATCAAAATTAAAAGGAATGAACACTTGAAATATATCAGTCTGTGTGGAATGAATGTATACATTATACAAGTTTCACTTTTTGAATGGAATTACTGAAATAAATCAACTTTTTGATGATATTCTAATTATATGACCAGCATCTGTGTGTGTGTGTGTGTGTGTGTATATATATATATATATATATATATATAATATATGTTGTTTTCCCCTGACAACCGGATAATTAATCA
This sequence comes from Micropterus dolomieu, assembly GCF_021292245.1. Lineage (NCBI taxonomy): Eukaryota > Metazoa > Chordata > Actinopteri > Centrarchiformes > Centrarchidae > Micropterus > Micropterus dolomieu. The sequence continues at coordinate 13,042,997 of NC_060163.1, forward strand.
ATTAGTTAATAATTAATTTTCTCGTGATCACGATATAACAAACCATAGCTGAATACAGGGGCTGTCAGGTGCGTTTCTTTAGGATAATAGGACAATTTCGAAGAAATTACCAGTGTCACTGGTTAGCTCAGTTGGTAGAGCACAGGGCTCAGTTTGATTAGTTTGATTCCTGTTCTTGTTGACTTTCTTTTTCTTCTTTTGTGTGTTATTTTGTATCCTCTTCAACAAAATTGTTATGAAGAGGTTGAGGGGAATCCAATCACACATTTCCCAACGGCTATTTCAAAGGTTCCGAAAACTGTCAGGAAATGTGTAACGTTACATTGATTCCCCTGAATGAGAAGGAATTTCCTCTGCCGGTGAATGATTGAAATGGAAATGAAAAGTCCATAAGTTGATGGATGTGGACCAAATGCCGGAACACAGAGTCCAGCACGTGCTTTCCAGTCATGTGAGCATGTGAAACAGTCTTTTCATAAGAAATTTGTTGAGGATTATGAAAAATATAAAAAAGAAAAATTTAGTCTTCAGTGAGGATTGAACACACATCCTTAAGACTATAAGTTCTGTGCTCTACCAAGTGAGCTAACCAATAATGCTTCAAGCCACACTATAATTACCATTATGGTGATCTCAAAATCACAAGAAAATTATCCCGTTATCACAGGAAATGGAGTACAGAAATATTTGATTAGGGATTCCGTATATATATATATATATATATATATGAATGTATATATAGATAGACATTCTTTACATGTCTATTAGAATTTTTTTGTATGTATGTGTATGAATTTTTTTGTATGTATGTGTCCTGAATTGATGAAGATATCTGTTGTGATGTGGAAGAGAATCTGTGATACAACAGACCGGACCGTCAGCCAATGGGGTGTATCCCATGCAACAGTCCTGTCTCTTTCTTTTCTGTATTACAATGACATGCTCTGTCAACAAATTACAGTACGAACAGTAAAAGCATAGCTGTGATTCCTGTCCTCTCTCCTGCAATGTATAACTTTGTACTGGTGAAAGTGATATATGGCATACAAAAAAAGTCATCAAAAAAAAAATCATTGTCATAGAAATCTTAGCCAAAGTGTACATCAGAAAATACTTACAGAGTACACTGTTATATTGACAACATGGCTAAACATTTTGACTTGTTTGTTCATAAACAAGACACGAGGACTTGTCGTTCTGATGGCACTGACAAGTTCACTGACCTAAATATTTACTTTTGAGAGATAGACTAAGGATTTTTAGCCAGTTAAGAAGAGAATCTTATCCAAAGTTATACATGTACTTTGGATGAACATGTTATTTTTCAATTCGGAATATGTTTTTCAGATCTAGCCTACTTATAGAGGTGAAAAAAGGTGTGTTGTGTTTTTTGTACTAGGTGAAATATTACCACATAGTAGTATACATAATAGTACATAGTGATAGAAAAAAAGCTGCAAAAGACAGGTATTCAAAAACTGTCTGGCTGCTGTCGAGCTGAGCTTGTTTTCAATGAAAATATTGTTTCTACCTTTGGCCGGATATTCAGTGTGGAAGTCCTGGAATGTAAAGTCTAAACAGAGCTGCTTCTGGCTGAACTGAGCACACAGCGCTCTGAACACAAATTAATTCACGTCCAGCTGCATGTCCATACACATCATTATTTTTTCTTAAGCAGAATCGAGGATAGCAGAACTTTTACTGCCATTAGGTCATAATTTTGTTGACTTTGAAAGTCCAAAGGTGAGTTTCAGCTCGACAGTGTCTGCATTTTGTCTCTCACAAAAAAAGTTTTAGTCTATAGGAAATATGGACACACATTCAAACCTCTCACTGTGACACAAAACTATTTTCTGTGGTAAAAGAGCAAGAAACGCAAGTGAAACGACAGTGTATTAACATACTTTTGTTGAGCTGTCAGATTAAATGTTGAATCAACCTCTTTTGTTCTCTTTGTGTGTGATTACAGTTTGCCTCTGTGTGGTCTAGCTCTTTTAAGACCCTCCCTGGCCCCTTCCTGAAATCACAGAGGAAGCAGTTAAGATAGTATTGTGAGCAAAAGAGGAATTCATACGTAACTGGGAATGTTACATAAGGGCATCTTAGTGTAGGTCTGCTTGAGCAAGTTCCTGTGATCGCAGGCAGACAAGAACCTGGTACAAGCACTCGGGTTACAAAGATAGAAAGAGGGTGAAAAGAATCACATTTTAGAGTGACTGGAGCACTTTGGCTGCAGCTTGCAGTTCAGGAGGGATTGTTTTGGGGGAGAGCCATACGGAGAGATTCTTGCTTTTGGATTCAGATGTTGGAGAGGATTTTTGGCTGGAAACCACAAAGAATCCAGAGGGGACAAAACCAAAATATTCCTGGCCAGCAGAGAGGGACACAAGGAAGAGATAATGACAGCGTGACGATGTACAAGCAGTGAATTTATGGCGCAGGCTAAACAAGTAAATTAGCCTAACCGTGAATGATTGACAAAGGACAAAAAGTCAGCAGAGAGAGGAGCTACAAAAGACAGGACTTCAGGAAGAACCACCGTAGCCTACTGGTCTTGCTTGAGCCGCTTCACAATCGACATTTTGGCAACTGGGTTCTTGGGTTTCCTCGAGCAAACTTTTGACAGTATCAGTCATGTCAGAAGAGGGAGCGTTGTCCTACAGCGATGCCATTCAGAAGGCCAGCGCCTCCATCACCCGATTCCCTCTCACTCCAGTCAGAGGAGTTCCTCTCATGTGCCTCGTCGCCAAAAACTGGGACTCAGTCTGGGCTTTCCGTCCTGACCCGTCAGACCTCCTCATCGCAACCTACCCCAAAGCAGGTAGCGTAGCTGTGGCTCACATACAGACATGAGCGTAGACTTTAGCTGGGACTATAGGAACAATATTTAAATCATTTTGTGATATAGCCTGCCCACTAAGTCTGTCAGCGTCTTAATGTATTTGGTATACACACGGTAATAGTTAATAGCTGTACAATAGCAAGAGAATAACACCAATTGTAATTTAACTGAGTCATTCGACTAAACCGGTACGATTGGGACTTTCAGACTGTTCACCAAATTTTATTACTTTTCTGAACACCCCACAACACTAATAACTTATTTAACTTTCAGAAAAACATATTTTCTCACCTCAGGTATTAAATCCCTGTTATTTTTTGTTATTAGGCTTCTTTATGATTTGTGCACTATTAGTCTTCAACCCTGTTACACAATGACAATCTTATGATAGCTCTAAACATTTCAGACACCACCAATATGAAATTACTTTTTCAGAAAATAAAATAAAATAAAATGTAGGTGTGATTGGTTGAAACCGGGGTTGAAGATGATAAAAAGGCTGAAGAGAAACATAGAATATAAACAGTTTTTTTATTACATTTTTTTTTTACTGAAATTCACTGTGTGATTTTCTATAAACATTGTATATAATTATTTAACCATTTAAGGACAATAGATAAAATTGTTTTGTTAACCCAACTGCATTTTTTAAATTCAGGATAGGCTGGTCCTCACTTCTTCAAAGGACTGTATGAGGGTTCAGGTTAGAGTCAATGTTAGAACTGGGTTTAAGTTCAGTTTAGGGTAGGTGTTGGGGTTAAACATTTAGCTGTGATGGTTAAGGTTAGGGATAAGTCAATGAATATTCTCACAACGAGGGAGAAGAGAAGCTGGGGTTCCTCTCAAGCAGCCCTGTGCTGAATGTAGCTCGTCAATGTCGCTTGAACATGAACCGACCAATCACAGCCTGGATGGGACATTTAAAAGTATCGACAGATAGGTGTCGTTTACACTGGGGACAGGTCAGAATCAGAATGTCTCCATCACTTTTTGAGAGCTTTTGTTAAAAATGTTCTGAAAAACAGCAAGAAGAAATGTTGAATAACAAATGAAACAATACACAATAGGGAAACATGCAATGCAGCTGAAATACAGAAGAAACAAATTGTTTCTTGTACAATTGCATTGTAGCCTACAGCGGAGCAATATTATTCTTGAAATGTCACAGAGCACAGACATGTGGGAGAGATTTTGACTGTGCTGAAATTTTTGAACATGCAGCTGAAAGCCTGCTGAAACACAGGAGCTGTTAAAGTTAAGGAGTTTATAAATTAATTAAAATGAATTAATTTATTATTGATGTGAACTGGTGCCACATGCACATTTAAATACCCAAACAAAGGATACAAAAGAGGAGGGAAGACTATGCCTACATATGTGTATCATGACATGTCAGTTACATTTACATTACATTTAGCTTACAATTGCTATACATGTCAGAGGTCACATGCCTCTGGAGCAACTAGGGTTTAAGTGTCTTGCTCAGGGACACAATAGTAGATGTCTCACAGAGGGAATCTAAGCGCCATCACCACCCCATCACCAGTTGACTCAAACTGGTGAGATTCAATAGATGGAAATTATCCTATTCATTCAACTCAGTGTTAATTTGTGTTTCTGGGACATAAGGCACCACATGGACCCAGGAGATTGTTGATCTGCTTTATCACAACGGAGATGCTGAGGCCTGCAAACGAGCCCCCACACCTGTCCGCAGTCCTTTCCTAGAGATCTGCTCACCACCACCCATCCCCTCAGGTGTGTGTTCATGTTGTCATCTTCGTGTGTGATTGCATTTACAAGTTTTAATAAAGTATAATAATATTGAGATGTTTACCCCCTATTTTCCTCACATCTGTCCAAAATATCCATTAATACATCCTCCAACTGTGGCAGAACTCACAAATCCAATTACTGGAGGAATGTTTTCATAACAGCAAGTTTCTTCCGCTTTAATCAGGGTTAATGAGCTATTAACCCATAAACATTTCTCTCAGCGCCAAAATGACCAAACAGCTGAGTGACAGCTAATCCTGCAGTTTGTGACAAAAAACAAACAAACTGATGTAGTTGGTCAGGCAGAAATAGTGTGCTGTACATAATGTAGATATAAGGTAGGCTACTGTTAGTAAAACATGAATTAGCTAAAATTAGCTGCCTTGAATTACTTATTTGACAATTCACTTTTAAAGCTGTGTCAATCGATTTGTCTGGTCACGAGGGAGCAAAACATTTTAAAACAAAAAAAGGTCAACTTGCTAACAAAGTAATGGCATATAGTCTACTTACATAATCTTCACACATGGACAAACTTTAGAAAATCTTATGCCACTTGGTGCTGGTTATGAGAGTTATTTTACTAGAAATGGATTTGACGGAAGCTGCTTAACAGTTTCAAAGAAATAGTTTGACATTTTGGGAAATAGCCTATATTTATTTGCTTTTCACAGCCAGCAACCAGTTAGCTTAGCTTAGTTTAGTGTAAAGAAAACTGGACATGGGGAAACAGCTAGCATATTACCAAGTGAGCTTTAGAGGTGCTGGTAGGCTAGCTATTTCCCACTGTTTCTAGTCTTTAGGCTAAGCTAAGTAGGTGCTGGCTGTAGTTTCATATTTATACACCCTGGACCAAGTTCTGTCCTAAGACGTCCCCTAAATCTTGGGAAAACAAAGATACTTTTAACTAAGTTGAATGTCAGAAAGCAGTTGTGGGACATCTATCTCCGTGCATTAGATCGGGACTTATACAACATTAGCATAACATGGAATTTAATATAGTATGGAACAGAAGTGCGTTTCAACTCTTTCATACATATATCCTTTCTTTGTGTTTCAGGTCTTGATCTTCTGAAGACAATGGATCCCCCAAGAATTATCAAGACACATCTTCCTTTTCAGTTGGTGCCTCCTGGATTTTGGGAAAACAAGTGCAAGGTAAGAATCTGTCAGTGCACTTAATGGGGTGAGAGGTTAACTATACAATGCCATGCAACTGCCTCATTAGGTTACCTATTATCTGCATTGTTGTTATAAATCCTGCCTTCATCTCTTCCCCCTTGATCATGTGTAAAGACTATCTACGTGGCCCGCAATGCCAAAGACAACATGGTGAGCTACTACCACTTTGATTGTATGAATCTGACCCAGCCTGAGCCAGGGCCCTGGGAGGGATACATCCACAAGTTCATGCGGGGAGAGTGTAAGTAGATTAAACCACATTCCTGGGTGTCATTTAACCTTCAACCAAGAAAGGACCAACATAGTCTTGGCTATGTCTGGTACATTTACCCTGTCCACCAGCCAGAGGTTCTTGTGAATTTAAAAACAATGTAAACATGTTAAAGTGGTTGGTGATTTCTGTTATCTGTGACAATTTAGGAGATCGAGAAAGCTTCCTTAATTCACTGTTTTTCACCATGAGAAATTTAATATGCCTCAAAGGCCATGATGAGATTAGCAGCACCCTGCAAGGCGGCAGGCTGAAGGTTATGCCATTCAGATTAAAATGTTCTCGTTGTTCTTGTTTTGAGGTATATCAAACTGTATATATATATATATATATATATATATATATATACTATTTTCTATTGAGGCCCATCAGGGGTTTGTACCCTGCAACTACTGGCTTTATTAATGAGTAAGAAATTATTTGCTAATGCTTTATACCAGGGGTCTCAAACTCAAATCATCCTACTGTGGTACTGTCATCTCATAGGAGGGCCATAGCAGAATTAAAGTACTCCAAGAAAGTGCAATATTCTCAAAATGTACTTATGTACTTTATTACCGTTACCAACATATTTTGAAAATTTTCATGTGTTTGACTGATAATTATACTGAAGTCAAAAGGTACAATATATACTACTTAAATGTAGTGCATCCTCAAGTATATGTAACTCAAACATTCACTTAATTAATACACATCGGGCCACCGCCATCAGTCTGTTATTTCTGCCTGACATATGGGGCTCCGTCAGTTATAATGCCTTCTAGTCGGCTCCATGGTGATCCAGACCAAACCAAACCACATAAAATATCTGCAACTTTCAACACGCAGTCCATCAAATTGGCCTTCATTGGTGATTAATTCACTCACCACATAACTTGCTTCAACTGCAGTTTCAGCGTCCTTCTTGGCTTTATGAAAAATATACTGCTTTGTCCATCTTTCTTGAAACAGCCTGTGTTTATCATCCATCTTCTGTTATGATTTCAACAGCAACATCTTTCTTCTTCAGCCAATAGCGGGCATTTGAGGTCACCTTACCTTTCACCTTGACAACATTCGTTGGCTGTAATTCACCTTTGCCATGACAAACGAAATGCATTTAAAAATTGTGTTTTTGTTTTAATTATTTCAAATTGGTAGCTTGAATTGGCATGAAACAGCTAAATAATAATAAAAAATATAATTAAATAAAACAATAAATTGGCTGGCCAGATTTTGTTATTTTTTACCATCAGCTAGCGGGCCACAACAAAGGGGAGGAAGGGCCGGATCTGGCCCGCGGGCCTGGAGTTTGAGACCCCTGCACTTACACATTACTTTTTGGTTGCCAGACTGTGAAAACTTGTTACATGACACGTGTTTGGCCACTTTTTGGACTGTTAGACCACTTACCTTCTGGAACAAAATCTATTCATTAACAACCTAAAAACATTTGCAACTGCAGACCTTATGGACTATTGAAAAACAAATTATTAATGACTTATCATTGGCTGTAATCAATGTTTTTTATGTTAACAATGGACAACATGACTACTTGTTAGTGAAAGTTGTTATTCATAGTGATGATTCTACAAAGAATAATCTCTTGACTCTGCAGTCATGTGATGGAGCACTAGAGAGTTTTTTTTAGCAAGAACACCTGACACTACTATGCCACTGCAATCCATCAGTTTGGGATACAAGCAGGAAAAGACCAGGCTGGTTCTTGAACTAAGAGAGGCCATAATCAGTCAGTGAGAAATGCAAACGCCAAGTTCCCCAGTGGCTAGAAGTGGAAAGCCCAGGCTGAGGTTGACCGAGCGGTTGATAGGCTGCAACATCAAGAACTTGTTGGGAGGATCCAGGCAGCAAGGGCAGGACTAGTGTTTGGAGAAGCGCCGACAGGAAACAAACAAAGGAGATGGTGGTTGCACAAGTGACAAGGATGGAAGAAGAGTGCAACAAGATCAACGCTGTGTCATAAGGCCGACAAGGAAACTGGACAACCTGGGACAGGGTTGTCAACCGGAAAACCAATTGGTCAGACCTATGGAAGATCCCACATGCAAGACTCAGTTTCCTCATCAGGTCGAACCTCCACCAGTGGTTTGGGAATAAGGAATGCTGCTTGCTCTGCAACGCCCCAGTGCAAGCCTACAGCACATCTTGTCAGGCTGCAAGGTGGCACTTTTCACAGGGGCTCTGTAGAAGGTACCACAAACAGGTCCTGAGAAAATTGGCCAAGGTGCTGAAGGTGCGAAAGCAGGAAAGCAGTGGATCCTCATCATCTGTGGAACACCCCATACAGTATGTCAAGGAGGGTGGAGTAAGAAAAAACACCAGGTCAAGAGAAACACCAAGGCTCTTTGCCTCAGATCCGGAGGGAACATGAGAGTCGATCTTGGCAGGCAGCTCCAGTTCCCCGGTGAGATTGCAATCACGTCTCTCCGCCCTGAAAGAAAGAAAGAAATTCAAATACTCAGAACCGGCAGCTGAGTGCAGGGAGGCTGGCTGGAGAACCACCATGTACCCAATGGAAATTGGATGCAGAGGCTTCGTGGGGCTGTCAACCACTCACCTGCTGAGGGACGCAGGAGTGACGGCAGAAGAGGCGGAGAAGGTCAGCAAGCAAAAATGCTTAGCAGGTTACACCAACTACCTGTATATTTACAGCTGCCCCCAAGTAGCAGAACAAATCTGTAATTGCAGGTTTAAAGTGTCCCCCTTTCTAATAAGCCATCACATCTGCATTTATAAATGTTGATAATCCATAAATAATTTCTCACTTAGTGAGAATCAGTTCTGCAGTAACAAATGCTATGCTAAGGTATTGAGAAGGGGTCATAGGTTTCTCACTTTCTAATGTCTCTATGTATATGTGCGTATATATGTTGGTGTTAAGTCATAAAAAAGGGTTATTGCAGTCATTCATCAGGTCAGCGTCAGCAGTTGTAAAATATTAACAAGTTGTTAATGAATGGATTGTGGTCCACATTCCCGGCAGGAAGGTCTGTCCAAAAAAGGTAAGTGGATTAAATGTTCATTGGTGAGCCTTCTTGATAGAGGGATTTTTCACAACCTGGCAACCCAAAAGTTAAGAATTGATCTACACTAAATGATTTATTAACTTTAAGAAAACAGTTACAACTTAACTGCTCAGTAGTCACAGTTAACACAAACCTTTAACTGGAGTGGAAATAGCATTCCCATTAAAGGTGCTCACTGAGTTCGGTTTCTACAGTGGGATGGGGCTCCTGGTATGACCATGTGAAAGGATACTGGGTGGAGAGAGAGAAGAGGAATATCCTTTACCTCTTCTACGAGGACTTGAAAGAGGTAAGGAGAGCCTTCCTATAACATATGGACCAAAGCATGGTACGCACTCCTACCATCATATTTACTCTCCCAGAATCCTCGGCGTGAAGTGGAGCGCATCATGAGGTACCTGGACTTGTCGGTGTCTGATGAGGTCATCAGCCGAATTGTGGAGCTCACATCCTTTAAGAACATGAAGGAGAACCCCATGGCAAATTACTCCTGCGTCCCAGCACCTGTTTTTGATCAGTCCATCTCTCCCTTCATGAGAAAAGGTGCGTCTGTCTCGTCCAGAAGGGTAATATTGATCAAATAATAAAAGATGAGCAGGGCAGGGCATGTACCAAGGTTTCAAGTAAGGCATACAATATCATGAACACCTCGTCTCACTTCTATAAACACACAGGTTGACCATCTTATCATATCTTCATATCTTATAATGAAATATAATATTATAATGCAGTTAAGTCAACCTTTCTGTCAACAAAAACTCAACAGACAGGAGCTACTACCACTCTGTTTTGTTGTTGTATCATGATATTTTTCTCCTTGTACTTCACATTGTACAGTGCAGTGGCGCCCCCTAGAGGTCCCTGAATTTCTTGCCTTTGCTTCTGTTATTTTAATAGACTATGAAAACTTTATGCGAAATATAGCTGGAACGATTAGTGCAGTGGTTCTCAAAATTTTTCACATCAAGGACCCCTAAGCTGACACAAATTAGACCACGGACTCCCACGAACAGGATTCTTGCTTTTTGATGATATATAACAGAAAATGTATGAAACCCATGACACAAGTAGTCATAAATTCTGTCATTGTGTTACTTATGGATGGAATTACAACAAAAATAAATTATTCCCCTTTTTATTGGGGACCCCCTGGTTTTCCAGTGAAAACAAGTTATTTGAAGCTTGGGCTCTTTCATAAACCAAAATTAAAAAGTTAATTGAAAAATAATTATCAGATTGAATAAACGTAAAGAAAAATAATCATTAGTGGCAGCCCTAATGGTCAATAATAGATTATTTCAGGAAAAATAATTTGTGAACTTATTTCTTATTTACTTGCTAATTTCAACATGGTATATGGTTATTGATTTATATATCTAACATGGTTGTTTTTTCTTTCTTTACAGGTGAGGTGGGTGATTGGATGAACCATTTCACACCCGAGCAGTCAAAGCTGTTTGATGAAGACTATGAAAAGCAAATGAAGGAAGTCAACATACCATTCAGGACCCTCATCTAACGGATTTGGGCTTTTTACAATTTTTTAAATTGATGCAGCTCTGTGAACCAAAGATTGATGAACTAACACTGTGAAGCACTAAGAGAGCAGAAATACTGTCAAGAAAATTGACACGAGCTAAAAACCAAAACAATAAAATACATTTGTTTGACTCACTTCTGAATGCTGGATGTTAAAAACTATAATCAGTGCACCTCCTGACGTGTAGATTAAGAGGAAAACCATCCTAATGTGTTTAAAGGATCAATAAAAATGTGCTCCACAATACAAGTACTTGAGTTTGTAATCACTTTATTGCAGCTTATCAGGTAAACAATATATAAGACCAAAAGTGTTGTGACTGAGTGGACATGCCCATTTTATGTCATGGGACCTCCAACAGAGACTGCATGGAACCTATAGAGAGCGCTGGCAGCTGGAGGCATGTGATTTTTCTGCCCATATGAAGTCATTTTGCAACCCTACACCACACTGTACAGAGCCCAGCCAAAGCAGGGAGGCTGCACGAGACACTAGCAACAAAGACTAGAATAAAAATAATGAGCTGGAAAGTCAATCATATGAAAATGGACACAAAAACACAACAGCTGAGAATATCCAAGTTTAACAAAAAAAAATCACTTTTAATACATAATTTATTTCTTAGAATAAAATCTTAAATACTGTGATACTTTATCAGCAGGGATGCTTCCCTTCATCTTAACTAAATCTCCTTCCTTATATAGAGGCTATTTTTCTGTAGAGTTTTGACAAGTTTTATTGTTATTTTTGTCAGTTTTCCTGTATTTTCTCCTCTCTCTTCAATTGGTTGGCTCACTATGCCTGCCCTCTTTGGTTTTGATCTTCCTCTCTCTCTCCTCTCCGCCTCTTTCTCTCCAACTCTTAAGATCCTCTTCTTCTACTTGTCTATTTAGCTTCCGTATCTGGTAAAAAGAAAATGGATAAATCAGGGAGGGAAAGGACGTTTGGACACATGATTTGATCAATGGAAACACAAATGAGCGAGCCTTTAAAGAAACAAATTAAAGAGGCCAACACAGACAAACATATCATTGCAAAGTCAATTTTTTGACACTTCCCAATCTAAAACTAATCTCACTACAAAAGCATGATGTAATCTAATGAAAGCAGCGAGCAAACTAAATCAGACTTCTTGAGTCTGGGACTGAAGAAGAAGAAGAAGAAGAAGAAGAAGAAGAAGAAGAAGAAGAAGAAGAAGAAGAAACCCTAAGATTGAAACTCAATTGGGATTGAATTTTCAGTACGTTTAACTTTTGGGGAGGCAGGTTGTTTTTCACAGGATGGAATTTGGCCCGGTGATAAAGATCTTTAAATGGGACAAACTGTAACCACCTTGCCCTTAAATGAAATGGCAAATTTAGCTTGACAGGGCCTGGATGATAATCAGTGTAATCACAGGAGGGAAAGTATCTTTTCAAGAACTTGTTGATTTTCCCAAGGAGGTTCTTGGACAAGAACAGCATAAAAAGTTGGTAACACTTAACTTGAACCCTTATACGCAGGGCGTAAACATATAATAAACTGTTCATAACACATAGTGTAGTTATTAGCAGATATAAGGACGCATTTTTATTAATGTACAATAATTACAACAATTATAACTTCTCCTATTAAGACATATATAATTAAAGCTGTGTTATATTAAATTGTCATGCATGATCTACATATTAAGAGAGGCTAACTACATCAACAAACACTTAAAACATTTTTATCTGCTTACAACTTCATTATAGTGTGTTATGAACCATTTATTATATGTACTTATACACTGCTTAGAAATGATAAACGGGAGGGGTAAAATAAAGTGTTGCCAAGGGGTTTTGTGGGGCATTGACAATATCAAGCCTTTTTATAAAAGTGGTACCAAAACAGGCGTTGATCACACCGCGGACAGAAAACAGATCAACAAACACGCTATGTTGAGGCCAACAGCAGCAACTCAGAGGTGATAAACATGACTTCTGAGCTTGTATGAAATCAGAAATAAGCTCAGAGGAGGACATCAGGGACAGACAGCAGCACTGAGAGATCTCCCTATTCCTTAGTGCCACTGTCCCAATTTGTGACAGAGATCAGACACATTTTTTCAGATTAAGTAGTAGGGAGAACCCAGAGTTGTACATCAACAGCAGCGTGATGATTTTTACAGTAGACACCACTGAAGACAGATTTGCACAAGAACAGAAACATATGAGACAAAACTAAGGAAACACAACCACGTACACACAAACTATAGATACAAAGTGATAGCCATTAGCAGATGTGCACATTGTGGAATACCTTGCTTTAGATACAGGCTAATGGTGGTGGGTTGACAGAATTTAGACTGAAAATCAACAAAAAGGGTGAGTTAGTGAGAGGAGGGAGGGGGGGGAGAAAGATCAGGCAGATAAAAACTGGCATTATAGAACTTATGACAGATTCATAGACAGAGGAAGAGATGATGTGAGGTAATGGAATGACAGTAGTACAGGATGAAGAAGGATTACCATTTGTTAAAATATTAATGAATAGTTAACAAAAAAGAGATGAAAGTATTAATCAATTTGAATTATATTAAAGCTTTTAAAAGAGATAAGATATTTTATTTTAGGTAATAAGACAGATCTTTATATTTTTAATATGTTAGAGTGAATGTGAAAAAAGTGCAGTGTTACTTACTCTCAACGTAGTTACGGGCGATGAACTTCAGAACCTCATCAATGGCGATGACAGGGAAGGAAAGCTTCAAGACTACAATCCACTGGTCAATGGTAAGGTGGTTCAACTTGAAGATCATCTGCGGGGCAAAAGAGTGGGAGTCAGAACTGCAGCAAAACCACAGCGACTACAACAAAAAGCGTCGAGAGGGAGCAGTGGTGGCTGACTTACGGGCATAGGGTCAACATAGATGATCAAGAAGTGCAGGGACATGGAGAGGGTCATTGCGGCAAGCAGCCAGAAGTTGCTCCATGGGGGCATGCGCACCAGAGACTGGTTCTCAGACAAGCTTTAAAAAAGATAAGAAAAAAGGAATTATGAGAATAAATATCTGTGTTACCTGAAGAAACCACTGGAGTCATCATCAAAAAAAGAACTAGAAGCCTGTTGCATTGCCATTTCAAAATGTATTTCTTTTTTTTTTGCTGACAAAGTGTTTTTCTGTACTAGCTGTAAAACCCAATTTCAACACAAGTATTACCTGTTGAGAGCGTTGCACATCTCAATGGTGACCAGCACAGACAGGGCCATGGTCATGGGAGTGCAAGCCTCAAAGATCTCGCAGTCAATGCCGGTGAAGTCTTCGTTGTCTTCATGGCACTGCATGAAGTGGGACTGTACAGAGGAGAGGTGAGGTTATGCAGTGTCTGCATGTAAGTGTTTGTGGAAGACAAACAGGAAAGAAAGACAGTTACTTACCAGCTGGAAGTAGGAGACACCGGGGCCGGTTGGATCATAGAGGAACCACCAGGCAGCACCACCAACAGTGGCGGCACCGACGTATCCTGTAAGGGAAAGATTACAGTGTCAGTGTAGGCAGGTGCTTTTCCTGTTTTCAAATAAAATCCAAACACCATGTCCAAAATCCTACTTACCACCAATAGCCATGTATCTGAAGAACAACCAGCCAGAAATCAGGGGCTCTTTGGGGGAACGTGGGGGCTTGCCCATGATGTCCAGATCAGGGGGATTGAACCCCAGAGCAGTGGCGGGCAGACCATCAGTGACAAGGTTGACCCACAGCAGCTGGACGGGGATCAGAGCCTCGGGCAGGCCCAGAGCAGCAGTCAGGAAGATACTGAGAGAGTGAAAAGGGAAATAATAGAACAAACGGAGGGCCGAGCTTAGCCAGAGACTGAGAGAAAAATGGCTGAAAGGTGGCATTCAGGTGTGGGAAAGAGTGTGTGTCACATAGGCCACTCACCAGACGACCTCACCAACATTGGAGGAGATGAGGTAGCGGATGAACTGCTTCATGTTGTTGTAGATAGCTCTGCCCTCCTCAACAGCAGCCACAATGGAAGAGAAGTTGTCGTCAGCCAGGACCATCTCAGAGGCAGACTTGGCAACGGCAGTGCCAGAGCCCATGGCGATGCCGATCTCGGCCTTCTTCAGGGCAGGGGCATCGTTCACACCATCACCAGTCTGGGGTGGGAGGAGAGGAAGCATAAGTTTAACTATTCTCAGAGCCACACACGTGTATACACAAATTAACATAGACATACTGCAAATACAAAATCACTAACACTACACTAACAGCCGGAAAACAAAAAGACAAGTACTATGTCTGTGTCAAGTTTAGTTTGCATCTTATGCTGCTGAGCTCTTACCATAGCAGTAATGTCATCAAAGCCCTGCAGGAACTCAACAATCTTGGACTTGTGGGATGGTTCCACACGGGCAAAGCAGCAAGCCCTGCGCACGGCCTCGGCCTGTTCATGGAGGGGCAGATCATCAAACTCACGTCCAGTGTAGGCCTTGCCAGTTACATCCTCATCCTCACTGAAGATGCCAATGCGACGGCAGATAGCAATAGCGGTTCCCTTGTTGTCACCTGAAATATGGAGATGGAGAAGAGGGTCAGTGAAAAGTTCGGTGGTGTAAAACACATGTTTTGCACCACAGGGGAGTGGATACATCATAAAACTGCAGGAGAAGATGTGTTTTTCATTGTGTGTATTGTAGATATAGATGATTACAGTGGATTTTTTACACAACAATAATGGTATCAGAACACAGGCATTTCTGTGGCATAAGATATACTAGGATCTATCTAGCTGGAGAAAATTTCCCAATAAAATGTCAACAGGCCTTTTTAAAAAAGAGGGAATATACAAGCTTCTTCTATATTATATTATTAAATACTTAATTAAATTTAATTTAATTTGATTAAATCAAAAACTTTATACAACTAAACTTTTGTTTACATTTAGATATCAGATTTCCCCCTTAATGGCCAACTCAAAATTATTGCCAAAAAATACAATGTATTTATTATGTAAAATACATAATCCATAGAACACATCATACATTAAAATGTATGATTATGTTCTACAAGAGAACACATTACAGCACGTTCCTGCACTGATGATTCATCCCACCCCTGATACTAACCAGTGATCATAATGACACGGATTCCAGCATCTCTGCACAGCTGAATTGAGCCAGTGACTTCCTTACGAGGGGGATCCAACATACCCACGCAGCCAACAAAGGTCAGGTCAGTCTGAGGAGAGAGGCGGGAATGGAGTCATTCAAAATTTTTTACATGTAGTCACAGTATCTCCATGCATTTCAATATCAAGTCCATGAGATTGTTTAGTTCTCACCTCATAATCGATAAACTTGGTTGAGTCCTCGAGGTTCATCTCGTCCATCTTCAGTGGGGTGTCACGAGTGGCCAGTGCCAGGCAACGCAGGGTGTCGCGGCCGGTACCCCAGTCCCTGATAACAGCCATGATCTTATCCTTGATGGCGTTGGTCAGGGGCACGCGGGTGGTGCCAACACGCACATATGCGCACCTGTCAATCACTCCCTCAGGGGCACCCTGTTGAGGTAACAGGAGGATTATTTTATGTTATGTTGAGTGCTGCACAGTCAAAGTTGCGGGTGTCTGACCAAAGGCTGCGAGAAGGAGAAAAGAAAGAAAGAAACTAGCCTTCACAAACATCTTGGCACCACCATCACCCTTCGCGGGAGTGCAGTACACGGACATGGACTTCCTGTCACGGGAGAACTCCAGAGTGACGTTCTTCTTCATGAGCTGTTTGATCACCTGTTGGAGGACACAGATAAAAAGGTTTTTTATTAGAAAGGCAGTCAACTTGCCATAGGATGGCCCTAATTAAACACTACTAAGTGAACTAAGACTGATTCAATAAACTAATAGCTTCACTGGTTCACAACTAGCTGTACAATAACAATAAAAATGTGATCCTCAACATGTAGCAAAAGGCAGGAGGAAACTTACTGAGCAGCAAGCGTTGGCTCTCTCAATCTTGGTCAGGCTCCTCACGTTGGTGTTGAACACGTTCATCTTCTCAACCAGGCAGGACAGGGCGGTCTCAGTAGCCTCACCAACCTTCTCATAGATCTTCTTGGTCTGGAGAAAAAGAGGGTGAGAGAGAGAGAGAGTTGGTAAAACTGTGGAAGACCACAAGGTTTCAGTGTAGCGAATAAACTGCGAGACTTTACCTCGTTGTAGTCCAGAGAGGAGTCGTTGCACAGGGCGCAGATGGTAGCCAGCTCAACAAGGCCGTCGTATGCGCTGCAGTTGGTCTTGGCACCTCCCTGGGAACTGAAGGACAAAGAGAATTACAAATTAATGAGAGACGGTTTATGTGTGCTTGTATGTATGTATGATAGTACAAGTATGGATGATATGGGATTTGAATGACGACAGCCAACTTACACCTCGCCCTCTGGGGTGTACTTGGAGCCGGAGATATCAAAAGCATCAAGATCAACATGGTCGCCATCGACACTCTTGACAATGAACATCTGTGGCAGAGGAAACAAAGAAGGTTTTAATTGTGTCTTAAGTAGGCTAGTTTTGTAGACAAACACAATTTTCTTTTTGATACCCACCTTGGTCACACACATCTGGTTGGTGGTGAGGGTGCCAGTCTTGTCGGAGCAGATGACAGAGGTGCAGCCCAGGGTCTCCACAGAGGGCAGGCTTCTGACAATGGCGTTCTTCTTGGCCATACGGCGGGTACCGAGGGCCAGGCAAGTGGTGATGACAGCGGGCAGACCTAAGGGACATTGTGAGTGTGTTCCCACACGTTGAGTGTGATGAACAAGCAGAGGAGGAACAGTCTTCTCATAGACTAACTCTGACTGTCACTCTCTGATTTCAATGGCGTGCTGCCTTACCCTCAGGGATGGCAGCCACAGCCAGAGCAACGGCGATCTTGAAGTAGTAGACGGCACCACGGAGCCATGAGCCACCGTGGACGGGGTCGTTAAAGTGGCCAATGTTGATGGCCCAGACAGCAATACAGATCAGGGTGATAACCTTGGACAGCTGCTCGCCAAACTCGTCCAGCTTTGCCTGCAGAGGAGTCTTCTCCTGCTCGGTAGCAGCCATCTGGTCACGGATCTTGCCAATCTCAGTGGCGACTCCGGTGGCCACAGCCACACCGATGGCCTTTCCAGCAGCGATGTTGGTGCCCTGCAGAAGAGAGAAGAAGAGAAAGGTAAGAAAACAGGTTTAACGGGATTAACAGAGAAGTGAAGAAACAATACTGATGTTATGGCACTTACAGAGAAAAGCATGTTCTTCTTGTCCTGGTTGACAGCCCTGGGGTCTGGAACAGCTTCAGTGTGCTTGATCACACTGACAGACTCACCTGAGAGAGAATACAGGAAATGACCTCAGAACTGCAAATAGAGTGAGGATGGAAAAACACGTATTGGCAGATTTTAAGGTTTCTTGAAATCTTACCAGTAAGGATGGACTGGTCCACACGCAGGGTGGTGGACTTGATGGAAACAATCCTGATGTCAGCGGGGACTTTGTCACCAACTGTGACACAAATCATAAAGTAGCCATCATTAAAATGTATTCTTGTTATTATTTACTGAATTGTCACAGAATGCAAAATATTTTTCTTCAATTTATATAAAACATCAAATAAATGTAGTTATGGTGACTGTATATATTAGTAGACTACTTTTTTTCGTCTCCATAACATTACTAAACTGTATTAGTCCTACGAAGAACAATTTATGTCAGCCATAATGAAATCCTTAACTGAAAAATATTTAAAAAACATTGTGTTAGAAGTTATTCCAAATTTAGGGCCCAGTGCTCAGAATAACTTTCTATACTTTGTCCATAATGAGACAGAACCTAAAACTGACACATGCATTGCCCAATGAGAATGAGCTACACATGGTGGGGGGTGGGGACAGCCAGCTAGAGAGGCAACAGGTGTACACTGATAAATGAACAGAAGTGAGCAATGGCAGGGAGGGGAGAAGAGGTGGAGCAGGTGCTAGTGGGGGTATTTATACTCATGATTTTACTTGTCTTCCATCAGCATATTTTCATAGCAGTGCTACTCCATCCTGCCTCACACACATTGCCTTAAAAAGACACGGGGCTTTGCCATCAGCCTTTACCAGACACATATCCTGAATTTGTGTCAGTCTTTCCCTCAACAGAAACTTAAGTCTCTCACTGGATGTTTCTTTGTATCTTTTCAAAGTTACATTTCCACCTTTAAAAAATAATTAGCAATCAAGAGCCAGCCAATGAACGATGTTGACATTTCTTACCGGACACCTCCACAATGTCTCCAGGGACAATTTCTCTGGCCTTGATCATCTGCACACTCTTTCTGTCAGAACGGTAAACTTTGCCCATCTCAGGCTCGTACTCCTTGAGAGCCTCGATGGCATCTTCAGCGTTACGCTCCTGTGGCACACACAGACAAGAAGCCACAAACAGTCATTAAAAAAGTCCAAATGAGAAAAGGGGGTCAGCAAAAATAAAAACAGCGATGCACATTCACAAAGTTTGTGCCAGACATGATGGACAAATAAATGTACTGTACACTCTAATAATTATCTATAAACTGATGTCAACATGCCTGTTTATCCTTGCTCAAATGTAAACTATACTCATGTTGACCTTGGCATGGCACTGGGAATGTCCTCTAGCAGGCTCTGAGTCATTACACACTGATACACAACCTACTGATGACATATGAGTAGGTCAAATCCATGATCTGGCTTGCGCTGTTGCTTCTGAAGTTACCATATATTGTTATAACAAAGTCTTCTTGGTTTTTTCCCCTCCCAAATAAATACAAACTGTTGTGTGGAAAGTGGACCATGGATCTATCTACATCATCATTTAACTGAGGGATTTATATATGGGGAATATTTGTGATAACATTTAATTTGGGGCGGACAACATAAATCTTCTAATAGCAGGTTGCCGAGATCAGATCTGTTTTCACTGAGAAAAACAGGAATGAAGCAGCTGATTTACACACGTCGGGGAGATGGTAACAACAATGTTCCCATGGTGACTTATGCCTGACAGCAGTGCCAATTACTTAATGGCGTGCATGTAGAAGAGCTAGACTTGCATAACGTGAATAATCCAGCCGGCTTGCAGTCAAAACATACCATAGGGTGTGCAAATTATGGCTAAAATAGTAACTAATTTAATTTATCTTCTTGACTGGAATTGAATAATATTGTTTATTTAAGATTTACTCTATGTTGTAACAGCAACTTTAGTGCACACACTAACTATTTTGAGCTTCAAAGATGTAAAAGTGATAATGTTACAGTTGCACAACTACGTCTGGGTGGAACACATGGCAGTAACTGGAACCTGAGTACTTTCTGTCATCTTTGCAGTGGATATATCTTATTGCTCAACGTGCTGGGCCTCACCACTAACCTGCCACACTCCAACAATAGCGTTGGCGATGAGGATAAGAAGGATGACGAGCGGTTCCACAAAGGCGGTGATGGTCTCCTCACCTTCCTCGAACCAGGCCAGCACCTGAGGTCAGAGGGGTAAAGAGCAAATCAGTGTTAGTGTGAGCACAGAAGTGGAGGCAACAGTGACAGTGGGCGATACTGTTCCTGAGAAACAGCATGCATATATGTCTGAACCTCTGTATTTAAAGTACTTGAATAATACTTGCATTGTGCCTGAATGAAAAGATTCTTCATATGTATACTGACTAATAAGAGGGCCATGGATTGTGGAGGCTGCCACGGTCATTTAAAATGTTGTATGCATTGTTTCACATAGCTTTTAGTATATAATAACAAACAATGTGATATAATGTACAATTGATTTTAAAAGCTCAGTTATACAGGCCATGTTCATGACCTTGTGATTACATCATTTATATTAATTTGATCCCATAACTCCTTATTCCCTCTGACTTTAACCCAGTTTCTGTGGAGACCCTTCATTCCTTCCTTCAGGCTTGACCTTTCCCGAAGGATTCAGTTTCTCTCCTCAGCTTGGGGCCTTCTTAAAATAAACCCCTACCCTTCAGCCCCCCTATACTTTCCTGACCCCCGTCTCTCACTGGCTCCTCAATATTCGCCTTCTAAGGCCATCATGACAGCTGCCCGAAGGGGTGAAAGCTGGGCAAAGGAATTAATACACCTCCGACAAGCCCTTGCAATCTGTCTCTCTGCTCTCAAGTTGTCGTCCTTAAAAAATACACGGAGGGGTGGAGGGACTTGTGGGTGGGTGAAGTTATCTTGACAAAGTGACCAGAGAGAAATGCTCACAGGATGAGTTGCTGTGATGGGTTTTAAAGTTAAATACAATTAATTACCTGTTTCAAGATGGCAATCAAGAATGGAAGAGGGGCCAGAGACCATTGTGGCAAAAAGTAAATGTGAGAAAGGTTTGTGGTTGATTGCCAGGATGTAATCTGAAGAGTTTATTCTTGTAATGAGATTTGTAAAAGTGTGCACCTGTTCTGTCTTAGAAAAAAAAGTCGAGTGTCTCATCCCTCCGTGTCTCGTGGAATTTGTTGCTACTATTATGTCCGCTGCAAATCCTACCACTTAAAAATGATTATGACAGAGTTCACCACAATTTTAAATTACTCACATGATTAAAATGTTTTTACAAACACTTGTTTACTTACAAAAGAGATGCAGGCAGCCAGCAGCAGGATCCTGACAAGCAAGTCCTCAAACTGCTCAATGATCAGCTCCCAGATGCTCTTACCTGAGCGAGACAAAGAGATAGAGACAAAGAAAAAAATGTCATCACAAAATATAAATCTAACTACCGAAATGTGTAAAGTCAAATTGCATTTCAGTGTAAAGGGAAGTGTTTACAGTCGATAGTGTAGATTTGTGATCTTTGCTGCTAAAGATGATGGTGAAAAATAGCCAGGAGAATGGCATTTGCATGTGGGCATCACACAATCAAAATACTGCCTGTATGTATTTACTGTTTAGAGTTTAGATAATTAATGGTGGTCTTCCCATCTGGGTCAAATCAGGTAGCTGGATGTTCTTGGGTGGATAAACACTTACCCTCCTCAGCGGGCAGCTCTGGAGTCAGACACAAAGGTGAAGGAGGACAACAAGTATGGAGACAGAAAGACAGGGAAAAAGGATGGTTAGTTCAAATGATCCATGGAGTAGAAAAGAAAAATGGCATTCATCGAGATTTGTTTTCAACAAACGAAGACAAGTTATACTTCTTGGTGTGGTATAATTGTGACCTATCTTCCACCACTTAAAAAAAACCCTGTGTGTCTTACACTTGGTGACTTTAAGGCCTGACGTTAAAAAAACAAACAAATGTTTTCACTTATTTGATACTGAATCAGTTTCCTTTGACTTCTAACATTTAGTGACTGTTCATTATTATGTTTAACAGCAGCTGGCGCCAGAAACATCACTGTGTGCTGCTTTTGAACTTTAATACCATATTACAGAGCGTTTGCTACCTATATTGCCATTCCACTGGTTATTGATTAGCAATCATATTACAAATCATTAAGCTATAAGCCATCTGATGACCTCCCCTTTTTACCCGGTCTAAAATTATCCACCTCTCCTGTTAGCGCCCGCCCCATATTTCACCCAGGAAGCTTCTTGAGCCATCACCTGTCTCTCTCGCTCTCCAGCCATCTTCTTTGGCTATCTTTAAATAGCTCTTCAAAGCCCTCAAAGTCTGCTTCTCAATGTCTCTGCATTTCTACCAGCTGTTGCAACTCCTCTCTGAAAAAGCATCCCATGCAAAAAAAAAAACCTCGACCCAGCTCCACTCAACAAAGTATCTCTGAAAACTCTGCTGGTGGCGACTTGGGAAAACAGTCACTGTACTTTGTTTGGAGTATTTTGAATGTAAATACTCCGATTTCTCTTTAAATGTGATGTGAGACGTTTCTCTATGTGGCCGAGTTACCAAACACTGACTATGTTTGTCTTTCTTCTTTGAGTAGGCCTCCCACCCCATCCCATGATGCCCGCACTCACCATTGAAGCCATACTTGTCCAGGTTCTTCTTGAACTGGTCAGGAGTGAGACCGGTAGTCTCATTCACTCCGAAGTAAGCCAGGCATTCTGCCGGGCCCTTTGTGTGTGCGTTCTCCATCCTTTCTGGATAGACAAGGGATGTCCTGTCTAACCGTACCTATCCGCGCCCTTTTACTTCTTGTTGTTCTCTGCAGTTTTTACCCTTGGTCCACCACCCTCACCTAGAAGTGTGGCACTCTCCAATTCAGGAGTGCTGGTCTGACAGAAAGAGCGAATAAGCACATACATGCTCAGGGTTTTATATCACCAACGGGCTCGGGATTGGTGGATACCCCACCGACACACGCCTCCAAATTCCAGCATTGGAGTACATTGGGGGTGGTAAGGGGGGTCGGTGGTGCGGGCGGGGGCTTGAGGTGGCGCAATGGGGAGGTGAGATGGTGGACAGGAACTGGGGACAAGGCTTGGATTTGGAAAGGAGGCAATGCAGGAGAGTGGTGTTGCAGGGGCAGGAGGGGGTGAAGGGGGGGTCGCACCGTGGATGAAAATGAGATCTGTTTTTGGAACATGCATGGTCAGTGGAATAAGAAGAAGGGAGAAGGTGAAAGAGTGAGGCAGGAGATCATCGGAGTGGGGAGGGGGGTTGAGTGACGGCTCAACTGGTTTCTGCTGAAGAAGGTGGCCAGAGAGAGAGGAGTGTGAACTACACACAGAGAGAGACAGACGAAGGGAGATGGTAGATGAATAATCTTGTACAAGAGTTAGCTGGCATTTTTACAAAAAGACTGTGAGCTGGCACACTGACACACAAAGTTCTCAGCTCAAACCAGAAACGAGAACATTCTGCTGTCAACAACATGTGCATACTTATCTAAAGTTCTGCTGAGCCAATAGTCAGTCATAATAACACCTGACCTGATAATTAACCTACTTAAGACATGGCAGTGATAGAAGAAAGCGAGCGTGTAGTAGAGAAATGATCGCTTGGAAGGCAGGAATGCCAAGAGGACAGCCAGTATGTCATACTATCACACTGCAGAGGAAATGCCCCGGCTGCAGATACAGGAGGATCAGGTTTTATTTCTCTTTTTTTATGAGGAAGAGAACGCAGTGGGGAGATATGGTGCGGGCTTAAGTAGATGCACCACCACAAGTTGCTATTCAGAGAGACACAATGGCCTCTTGTGGTGGATTCAGAGAACTGAATTTGATATTGACAAGTAAAACTACATATAATTTAACAGAGAAAATAAAATGTTTCCTTTTTATATACTTGGGTTCATTAGCTTGACTTTCATTTTTATTCATAAATCTGTTCGGTAACTAAGGACTTGATCGTTTATCATTTGTTCTCTTGTTTCTGACAACAGTACATCTGTAAAAACTCAGATGTTAGTTGGAAAATTCAGTATAAAACATAATGCTGAGCACATACTGTACTGATTTACTGTTTGTTTTAACAGCCGTAAACTGGTGGTGCCGAGTCCTCTGTAGAGAGGAATTCAAGATGCCGTTGCTAATCAATACACTGACAGGTGTTCCTATAAGAACAGCAGTGGTCACTGCTCACCGCGTTTGACAGCTACTGGACACATTTTTGCTGCAATCTATTTATTGCTGCGTTACGCTGCTTTGCTGAGTCACAGTTCTGTCACAGTCAGAATCATCAAGTTGTCTTCTGAGTGAAATAGGCTTTACTCTAATAATACACTTATTGGTACTTACTGTATGACAGGTAACATTCTGCAAAGTTTTTCATCAAACTGCTCCAAAAAAATGTAACTGCTTTCAGGGTACGCCATCTGGATCATCCGTAGTGTTTTACTGTGTGTTGGTGACTGTGTCATCTTTCATTTCAGTGCCACAGATGTGTTCGGCACAGAGCCTACTGAAATACAATGAGATGATCGATATATGGGTTATACATGTAGCGTATGTAATATAGTATGTAATTACTACAACAAATAAAAATAAAACATGCTGGTGATGTTGTGTCATTTGAGTCCATTAAAATATACCTTTACTATGAATAACAACAATAATAGTAACGTGACCTTTTGCAATGTCCTGTTTTTGATTTCTAACTTCTTTTATAGCTGACAAACACAGCTAATTTCACTCTGCTATGATCCAGCTTTAAAGAGCTGTTATTACACTTTAGTTCAAGTGATGATTTTCACAACTGCATTGTGACCATAATGATTTACACGACCTCACATCAGGGTGTGAACGACTATAAAGTGAGCTTAAGGACTCCCCACTATCCAGTAAAATTTATATTAAATTACTAACATCACTCCAATGGATAATTTATTTTCGCCTTGATATGTGATTTATTTTATTTCAGGTTTAAAATGCTTTTCACTGAGGTCTTTCTATTACCATGACAGATATGAAGAAATTGTTTGTCTGTTGTCTTCAAGGGTTGCAAAGGAATGTTGTTAATACTCATGTGTTTTATACAATGTTAATGTATGAATGGTTATTAATATTGTATGTACAGTAAGAAGAGAATTAGTATAAGATGAAAAATAAACAGTGGCAGCCATGAAACATATTTATTGACTTGCTCAAGGACACTCCACCAACGTGGATGCGTAATTGGAGGCCTTAACTCCAGCTGAAGGATTTCTGTAGTCACAAGGACCCTCATGGACTGTAAGTAAGTCTGTCACTCATTTTGTGTGGAAATAAAGGAAATGAAATGTTCAAAGTAAAGAGAAATTTTTACAACTTTTCAACTAAGTACTGCTCATTACTTTATGATTTCTGTGATGATGCAGCAAGGTTTTGTTGTGTTTGTGAGTCTGTTCCCAAACTAATGGGAATAATTTCTCTATATATATTTACATATATACAACATTTAAATATATATGAATATACACATCATAAATGTGTTTATATATGTCACGGATCTAAACCTCATAGTTGCAGTACTTTTGGAGTACATTGCTGTTGATACTATACTATATGCTGTTGATACTATATACTTACTATATAACGCACAAACATGAGCTTCTGCTGCTCCTCCACAGAGAATTTCTAAAATAGGAAATTGTTTTTATGGCAGCTTTCAAGTTTCCAATAAGCTGCTGGTGACCAAATGACCTCTGGCTTGCCGGTGAGGAGCAATTCAAAAGTGGAAATCAAAAAGAGCAGAAAGCCCCTAGTTTGATGGATATTTTAAGCGCTCAATTACGCCCAGTAAAGCACTAAAAAAGCATCACACTACAACAGACCATTCATTCGTTCTCTTTTGAAAAGCTGTGTGCAAAGCTGTTCAGTGTACACGCGCATATAATGATATAAATATTTATGCTGCAAATATATCTCAATAACACGCTTTCTATTAGGATTGAAGAATTTTATATAGTATACATGTATATAATCCTTTTCTTAGATTTCACTGGCAGTGGCGAAATCTAACTAAGTACATTTACTCAAGTACTGTACTTAAATACTTGAGTATTTTCATTTCATGCTACTTTCTACTTATACTCCACTGCATTTCAGAGGGAAATATTGTACCATTTAAAGCACTACATGTATTTAAAAGCTTTAGTTACTAGTTAGTTTTTATATTAAAAAAAACAAATGATGAAGTACTAAAGCCTATTGCTAATCTATAATAATATAATGCTATGAAAGGACACATTCTGCATGAGGAGTACTTTTACTTTTGATATTTTAAGTACATTTGCTGATAATACTTCTGTACTTTGGCTTTAGCAACATTTTTAATTTTTACTTGTAATGGAGTATTTCTAGACTATGGTATTTCTTTTACTTAAGTAAAAGATCTGTGTATTCCTTCCTCCCCCGTTCACATGGCAGAATGATTAGTGTGATGATGAGTGTGCAAACTCGTGTAAAGCTAAAGTAGCACACACTAAACACTAGTTAGCAAGATATCTACAGCCCATACAAATGTGTAGGTAAGCTGAACTGTAAGTTAAACTTCATGGGGTGAATCTTATTAATTTCTCCACCATCTACAAGTGAAAGGGACTAACATTTTGCACTAGCTTGTTTGTTCTCAGACATGTTGCTAAAACATTTCATTTTTATTCTGTTCTGTCAGTGTGTCCCCATCTCTGTTTCACCCAGCCGTTCTCCAGGCCTCAGCTGTTGTGCAGTCGTTCTGACCTCTGAGATTTGGAGACTGTTATAGGGGTCGGCCTGTCAGTGTTTCCCTCAAGGCAGAGCAGTGACATTTAACTCAATATCCCAGCAGGATAGGGTTTCTCCCTCCCCACCATCTTCCGCCTCAGTCTATCGCTGAAGTGTCAGTGGCCTGTGGGTGCAGGGAATACTACAACGTAAACCCCTGAAGGCTGGGACACCCATCACCTCCAACTCCCATCGTGGTGCTAACATGCCACGCCCTCGTACCAGGCTGAGGGATCACCATGTGCCGCCTTAGCCCACCCAGCCCTCCCTCCTTCCTCCTCCACTTGTGAACTATGTACATGTTCCCAGTTCTGTACAAGTGTTAAGTACTGCGGTGGTGCAGCTGTATGCACGCCTATCTTATGCAACTAAGTCTGTCTCTGCTGACTTGCATGGCACAAGCAAAGTGAGAGGGACAAGGCGGCATTTGTCACTTGAAGACATGGAGCCAGGAAACACTGATATATTTCCTAAAGAAGGTTACTGTCATTAACAGCACATTCTAAGGGTTGCACATTGTACTGTAATGCTGTCCAGCTGATCTCTATCACCCATTTGTGGGTGAAGGAAACCTCATTCAGAGTAGTTGGTAGCCATAAACATGCTTTCATTCATCTAGTCTTATGAAAAACAGCCTGAACATTCCTTTTTAGCTACGCAAGTCTTCACTAATATTTTATTTTATTCTTACTTATTTCTTTATTTTCAACTCACGTGTCTTATTATATTTACTGGTCGGTTGCTGATCTTTATTATTTTATTCATTAATTTTATTCCAAATGTCCTAATGGTTTTCATCTCACATGTTTATTCATGTGACTGTTTTGATTGTGTTTACTTCTATTTAATCTTTACATTATACAAAAAGTTTCCCTGACCAACAGCATAAAATGAAATAACATTAGACATGTGTGAGTATTGACAGTGAGGACATAATTAGTACCGTGCAATAAGGCAGCGGATAAAAGAGCTACAGTGTCATGTTAGCTGGGTACTT
Source organism: Micropterus dolomieu (assembly GCF_021292245.1). Taxonomy (NCBI): domain Eukaryota; kingdom Metazoa; phylum Chordata; class Actinopteri; order Centrarchiformes; family Centrarchidae; genus Micropterus; species Micropterus dolomieu. Next base: position 13,070,769 of record NC_060163.1, read on the forward strand.
GTTACAGCATTAGCTAATAGTAATAATAGAAGTGGCAGCTGAGTCTCTGAATCCAGAATTCCTCACAAGATATAAATAGAGCAGGTGACACTGGTGCTGCAGGGCATGGCACCACGACAGCTTTGGAGCTTTTTTATTTCAGAATGCTGGACATTTAGTTCAGGCTCGTAAGTCCAACTTTCATCTATTGGGAGAAAATAAGATAGGGAGGGCACATTTGCCTCCACAGTGTCATCAGTATCCACGTGGTATACCGGGACGAAGAGGTCCACGTTGTTCACACCATTCCTCACACTTAGAGCTGTACTATATAAGCCATGGGGGAGCCGAAAGCAAAATAAGCCTGTTGATCAAAAGTGGCTTTCATTTTAATGATCGGGTGTCATTTACTTGGCTGGCGCTGCACTTTTAGACGCTGATGTTTTTAATTCACTGGCAAAGACATTTTAGTGGGAAACTCGAGGTCTGAAGAATCAAGCAAAGCATCTTGTTAGTTTGAGAGGCTGAGATCAATTCAGACTTGACTTCCAGCTGCTTCGAGTCAATCAATGTAAAGTCCATTTTAAGAGGCATTCACAATACACTATTTACATAAAAGCTAATTCTATATTCAAGTTGCAGAGAAGTTTCATCCACTATAGTATCAACAACAGAGGTGTGCAGTAATGACTTGCATTTACTTTGTTACATGTAGCCTACCTTTTTGAGTAAACTGTAGGCTACTTGTAATTTTAATGCACTCTTATTCAAATACATTTTGGGATGAAAATCTGTACTTTCACTTAGTTGCATGTGTTTACACTCACTGTGCTACATCTATTTATTAATTTTTTTTTAATTATGTTGAAGTATGTTTTTTTTTAGGTAGATACTTTTGTACGCTCACACAAATAATTATTTTGATGACTAATTTTACTTCTACTTGAGTCCTTGTTTTTTAGAAGATAAAAATAATTTCATTTGAGTGCAATTTTTTGATGAAAGAGTGCATTTTTCTCACTCCAAAAGCACTTTGGACCATACTGTCAGCCTAACGACACATTTACTGGCACAATTTCATCTATTAAGGGGATTATTTTTCATAAATGAAAACATGCTTTTATGTTCACACTGTGGAACATGGGAAATTATGTTTTCAAAAGGCCGGCTGCACAGGTTTCTTTCTGGCATGTCTGCACATGAACAAAATCCTTCTGGAGTTTCATAATAGCAGTCATAAATTACACAGCATAGTATTTCAGGCCAGCATAGCTTTAAGAAGTAATCTGTACAGTATTTGATATCATCTGAAAGATGAACTCTTGGTGATATGCTACATCTTCAATGTCTTGAGTACTCTTACCTAACCAGGACATTCTTTTTGGGTTGATAGCTATGACTGATGAGTATGTAACAGCCACAAAAATGGACTGAACTCCATATAATGTGAACCAAAGTTTGATTTTCACCCTTTTATAACAGTATTGAATCCAGTAAACGTGAGCACATCAGAAACAAGGTCCTCAAGACTCACCGACCAACACCAAATGTAGAAACTTTATCCTATGGAAATGGCACAGTAAAAATCACATAGCCAGTGACAAATTGTGACAACCAAGTGTGACTTCAGTCCTCAAATCGTTCTGCTATAAATGCATGGAGGAGAATGAGAAAGGCTGAGGCTCCCAGTAGCGAACAGATATCAGAGCAGTGAAAATGTGGTTTCTGTCAGAAGCAGTGCAGCTTCAGCCTACATATATCATCATCATCATCATAAACATCTTCTAGTCTTCAGAAAAAGTAATTGTTTCTGCATCAGGTTATTAAGAAATAAACAATTTCCTTCATTCTGAATTCTTAAATGTGTTTCTGACAAAACATACTATAAGTACAGCCCTCACCTTTCACCTTACTGGTCTTTTGAAAGGCTGAAACAACATTATTCATATCAAACTACAGGGCAGAACTACAGAAAATTTATTTCCATTTTTAAAAACCTTCAAACCCAACCCCCTCAGCTCTGCCCTTCATCTTTCACCTCTTTAGCCCTGTAAAAGGAGGGAAAATGATGGACAGAGCGCCTTGAAGACAGGGTGTTGATGACAGGAAGATGAATGAATGCCAAAAAAGAGCCAGAGAAATGCCTAAGGAAGAAATGGGATCCTTTTTGATAAAAATAGAATGAGGAATGTAAAAGAGAGGTACTGAGTCTTCATCAAGGCCACAGCATAGCAAGAAAAGGTGATTACTACTCTTATTAAAAACATTTTATTTAAATCGATACCAACTAACTGATGGCATTAGGATCTAACATGTTATACAAAATGTTGCAACTACTGCCAAAGTAGACCACCACAGTTACTTGTATGCATACAGCCAGCACTTATTAAATGTAAATCTTTCCTTTCCTTGGGAAAACCAATGGGCATTATGCAAACCAACACTCAGTTTCAGCTACAGTGTTTCTTTCTCTGTTGTGTGATCTTTTGACCAGAGGAATCAAAAGAGCTCAACAGCACCTCCCTGTGGATCACAGCTGAACCGATCTATCATTTGAGTAGTTTTGATTCAGTTCAGGCTTAATTACCCCCTGCACATGACAGAACAGCCTCCCTAAGTATTTTACTTGACCAATCTGTAGTTGGAGTCTTGGTCAAATTAGAAATTCAGTCAGTTTCTTACGGTTTTATTGGGAGTGAGCAATTAGCCACTAACGAAGAACTTTGAGTCTGATTAGTTCATTTAGTGGGATAAGTTAATTTTACAAATAAAAATTTTTTTTATCCAAGCACGTAGTACATTAAAAAAACATTTTAGATTATTTGTAAAATGTCTGCGTTCAAGTTAATACATTTCATGGAGGTGCAAAGCATTCAATATTAAATAAACCCTATTAAAGTAATAATCATATGAACAAATATGGACAAAATATGCAACCATAAAATTGTGAAAAACATTTACAGCTGAAATGACCAGTCGATTGATTACTTAATCGACAGAATTGCCAATAATTTTGATGAGAGCATAATCAACCTGCAATAAATAGTCACTGTATAAAGATGCAGGATGAAAACATTATAGCTTATCCAATTTAATCCTATTCATTCTTAAAACTCAATGATTACATATTTTGTAAGGTTATTTTTCCATTTTATGTTTAGACTTTGGGTCTCCATACTACTGGTGCTTTAAGTACTGTGAAGGACTGTTTACCAGATATATAAAGGGCTATTTCTAAATTCCATGTCTATATTATATATCAGAAACAAGCTTACAATAAAAGTGACTGGTCGACATTGTAGTTCAGATTCTCGCTTTATTGGTCAACTTGATGAAAGACTACAAAACGAATTCACAAAAAATCTCTTTCAAGTAATCAAATCTGTACAAACCTAAACTGTATGGGGTTTTTACAGCTCTGGCTCATATGAATCTGAGACGAAGAGTCATACGCATGTGTGTGTGTGTCTGTGTGGGTAAGCATGCGACTGCTCATGGTGACATACTTCTTCCTGTTTTTTCCCGGATACTGCGACATCACTCAGATGGGGAAGACACCGCATGTACACACGCAGACACACACGCACGCACACACCTGTTTTTGAGATTTTACAGTACAGAGGACAGGGAAAACAAAATACTTCCCCCCTCTACAAGTACACACACATCACCTGCTGGCAGGGCTTTGCTGCTAAATTCATTATGTCAGCAATCTCCCTCTGTCTCCCAAACCCTGCATTTAAGTCAAAATTACTGTACAGACAGACACTGTGGTTTCAACCTTTCCAAGGGAAGAGTGGTAAGAGAGAGGGGAAAGTATAAATCTCTAATACTCTCACACAAAATGTACACGTGCACACATGATTTTAATGCTCACCGGCAGACGAGACGTGTTCGTCGCCTGCGCACGCACACGCACTCACTCAGACAATTCGTAACATTAAATGTTTTTAAGAAGTACAGATAAAAAAGGAAAAAAAGCCCTGGGTATAGGTTTGATTTCTGGCTGTTTGGTGAAAGAAAGGAGAAGAGAGGTAGAGAGGGCAGGAAGGGTGGGTTGGAGGTCAAGGGCAAACTACTGGTGTCATTTCTTGGCTTTCCTAGGGGGAGTGACTGGGCGACCAGAGCCCATGCCCCCTCCACCTCCATAGAACAGCTTCTTGTCTGCAGGCTTGAGAATCTGTGAAAGGGAGACAAAGCCGACAAAACTAAGCAAAAATAAATAAACAAAAACTTTTTAGTTTTATTTTTTTTCAATATGTAAACAGTTTAATCTGAATTTTCTGGTTGGTCTCTTGCTTACCTGGAATGAGCACATGAGGGTCTCGTCTACGCTCATCATGGCTCCGGCATTGTCGAACTCACCGCAGTAGTTTGGGGCTGAGAACAGCGTCACTAGCTGCCTCTTTGCAAAGAACTCATATCCGTCCTCAACCACCTGCAAACAGATAAATGGCAGTTTGACAACTGAGAGGAATTTCAGACAATTGCTTCTCACCTGTACACAATGAATCAGACACAAAAAACAGAACCAGATTCAGAGAATTTTATATTAACAAAGGGCTTACACAACAAGAAAATACATGATAAATACATTGCTGTTGCTCGAACTGCCTACCTGGTTAAAACTGGGCTGAAATCGACCTTTGCTGAAGTGGACAAGAGCTATCCAAGTATTTCAGCAGTTCCACCTGACTTTTCCTCAAAAATTCACTGAACAAACTTTTTTTGATCAATGTGCTATCATTCCGTGGGAAATACTGAAAACTGCTCTAAGTACATACAGACACTCTCCTTTCATCCCATTACAAGATCCATAGCCAACTCTTAACAGTTTAACCAGAACTAGAGCAGAGAGGTGGCTTACCGTTTAATTTAGTTACTTGTTTCATTTATTGCCTTTCATTCCTACTGCAAAAGCATCTTTAACCTTAGGATCAGGGTAGTGCACTGACCTGATGGGCCCGACAAATGAGGTCCATATCGTGTTTGTGGAGGAACTTGGTGACCACGTCTGCGCCAAAAGTGAAGGAGACGCCGCGGTCGTTCTCACCCCAGCCCAGCACATCCTTGTCCGGGTCAGCCCACAGCAGGTCGCAGAGGAGGCCCTGGTCAGGCACATCAGTGGGGCGCATGACCCGTCGCACCTGCTCCATAGACTGGAGGTCTGGGGATAGGCCTGGAGATGTTCAGTGTATAACAGTTACATGTTAGATTGGCAGGAAAAGTTGAAATTAGCATCTGTGATTTTACACATAAGAGTATGTTTGTGGTTTTAGATGGAAAATCCTAAACCAGGCAAAAAGAGGGGATTTTAGAGGATCTGAGGTATGACAACCAAGGAGTATCCATGTTAGCACAATGTGCAAGGTTCAATATCAATATCATAATTTACACGCATGTCAAATACATTCTCATATAATCAGACCTGCAATCGAAACCTCAATTCTGATTGACAGGTCTTTTATTACTGAGAAGTACATTATTTAGTTTTACTGTGGCGCTTGTTCACAATCAGTAATGTTTATAAACACAGAAGGAAATCAGGCCTGTGCATTAATTTATAGAGCTAAAACTATATTGCTGCTTTTTTAATATTAGTTTGAGTCGGTTTAGACCAAACATTCCCTATTTACAGCTTCTCAAAGGAAGACTGTAAACTGATCATCTCTGGGTTTTGGATTGTTGGGTTGGACAAAGTATTTCTTTCGGGGAAACAGATGGACATTTCAGTATTTTATAGAGTAAACAATTAATCAAAAATATAATCTGCAGATTAATCAACAATAATAATCATTCTTAGTTGGAGCTTTATAAATCATGACAAAAAATGCAGATTTTTCATCAACTCATTCAACTTTTAACTGTATGTATGCTTAACATTTATGGGATCAAAAATTATGGATTAGGGCTTTAACTGCTGTGCTCAACAGATAAACACTAGCAAACATACCATATCCTTTCTGTGTGTTCTGCCTTACGTAACTTCATACGTTCGAAGAGAGAGGTGGTGTTTATCCTGATTATCAGTGCCTGTTCACATATTGTGTGTAGTGGGTCTTGCAGACATGAGATAGCTGTGACTGTTGGTGTCACATTGTCTGAACCCTTATGTCAATTTTATTGTTCCGTTTTCTGTATCACAACTGCTGCAAAACTAGTCAGAATTGTCAAGCATGCTGCAGAGATCTGCGTCTTTAATTTAGCTTCTTTCTGAGCTGAGCATTTTGTTAGTGATTGACTGCGGCATTTCCTTGAAGTTGAATTCCAAAACCAGCTCCCATATCTTAATGTGAGAAATATAAACTATGTTTAATCCTGCATGATAAGAAATCATTAACTGTATTGGACAGAATGCACTGCCTGTGGTAACTTGGTACACATTTAGTCCAGCGTGTCAGTCATAAGCACAAGTGCTCTATAGCTCTGGCAGTTGAACAGGGCAAGGCTTCATACATATTCTCAAAACAAATTAAGATCCCACAGTCCCGCAGGTCTTCGATCATAATGTTGTGCAAAGGTGTGTTTGTGTGGTTGTGTGTACTCTGGACAGAAGCCAAAGGAACTGTTTGATGAGGATACCTCCATGGCAACAGAAGATCTTCTCATCAACAATGGCTGCAACAGGCAAACAGTTGAAGCAGTCAGTGAAGGTCTTCCACAGCTTTATGTTGTATCGCCTCTTACCTGTGGGAGGAAACCACAATTACTTGGTCACAATCTAATCTTGAGATCAATAAAAATCTCAATAGCTGCACCTGTTGCATCACATTACAAACACGCCATTTTACATAATCCAGGCTCTGAATAGCAGAGAAAGGCATGTGATTAATCACTCCTGCCTGATCATGCTCCTTAGCCCGAAGCCTGGTGTACTATTGCTTTTTGCATTTGTAGACTCAACAAAGAGAAGCGCACATTTTTGTTGCCAATACAATCCCAACAAACTGTAACAGTGACAGCTGATGCACACAGGGAAGGATATTTAAGTAATGCTGGTAAATATTTGCTCAACAATAACTTTGTTTGTGAACATTTTATTTATCTTTAGATCTAGATAGAATTATAGATGGTTAGTGAACTTGCTAAAAGCCTTTATATGCTTATAAGGCTGAATTATAAGTGTTTGTCTTTACTCCAAAAAATGGACCCATCACAAAGACCATTATGAGAAAAAAAATCATTACTTTTTCAAGATAAAAAATACATTAAAATAACTACAATCTTGTACTGTACAGACATAAGTTTTTGTACACTCATTAAGCTGCTCATTTCTTTTTTTCTCCAGTTTTGACATTTGAAAAATCTAAATGAATATCACTGACTGTATTACCTAGACTATGCAAAGCCTACAGACATGGGCTTACATTTTTAGCAAACTGTGGGAAGCGTAGATAGGAGTGCAAAGATTAATGTCAGTCTGTATCTGTACGCATACCATACGACTTACACTCATCGTAGAAGCCATATATTCTGTTAATGGAGGCGCACTCATGGTTTCCTCTCAGCAGAAAGAAGTTTTCTGGGTATTTGATCTTGTAAGCCAGCAACAGGCAGATGGTCTCCAGGGACTGCTTGCCTCTGTCTACATAGTCCCCCAGGAACAGGTAGTTGCTCTCCGGTGGAAAGCCCCCATATTCAAACAGCCTCAGCAGATCATAGTACTGCCCATGGACATCACCTGGTGAGACAAGGGGTATTAGAGTAGAAACAGCAATGTTGGTCAAATGTGTGTGGTGTGACCAAACGTGTGACCACACTGCCTGTATGCGCACAACAAAAGGCACTTTGATAGAAAGGTACAACAACACTTAGCAGCCTGCAAATTAACAACATTTCACACCATGATTGTCCATGAATTATTTTAAATGAATGCACCTTTATTTAGGTGTGGCTTCACTTGTGTTTTGTGATAATGAGTAGGGCTGAACGATTAGTTGTTTTCAAATCAAAAGTGCAATTTAAAAGAACGCGATTAGCTAATCGTGAAGATGGCGATTACAATCTAGGATAATTATACAGCACATCTGACCCGTTTTAAACAGTCATGCAATTACAAATTCATTCCATTGTCATCCTTGTGTGACAGATGCTCGCCAATCACAAGCGCCTCCTGTTATGGTCTTACTCACCAAACAGAGCGGGCACAGGGCCTGTACATTTCACAAACAACAAACAAAACTAGAGGAAATAGTGGCGCCATCATCCCACAGGCAGCGGCTGTGCCGCAGTTTTGCCCAGGGTCAACCCACACTGAAGTGTTTCAGCAGCAGATCGTTTAGCCTACACGTTGTTGACGTGTTGTTAATTTGTGTGCTTCAACTACTGATAACAGCTCTCTATGAGCCCATTCCACTCCGCTCTCTGCAGGCATCCACATGGAGCATTTCAGAATAAGAGCGTTTTGCTGACTTGTTCAGATTTTGCTTATTTGTTCAGTTGTCCTTGATTTTTGTGCTTCTACTATGGTTAAGTAGGTTATGTAGTTAAATTGTTTCTTTTTTGTTTGTTTTAACTGTGTTTATTGTTGAAGTATGATCTGGAGTCTGCAAAGGGTGTTTTATTTTGAAAATCAACCGGGATCTCTATGCCATTCTGTGTCTGACTACCTGCCTGGTTCATCTGCTCTGTGCTGCTTGACGCAGCTTCTGTCAAAAATAGACTGGCAGTGAATATCAAACTTTAGCGAAACTTCTAAAAAATTGAATAAATAAATATCACAATTTGAATTGTAATCACAATATCTGGCAGAAAAATCGCAATTAGATTTTTTCCCCCAAATCGTTCAGCCCTAATAATGAGATAAAAAATTTAGTGTGAGGATGCAGATGATGCTCACTGCAGCACCAACTTGGCTAGTTCCTGAAATGTGGAGACGGTTCTTTTAAACTAGCACTCTTCATTAAGTGGTATCAGCAGTATGACACAGGGGGTCAACTCCTGGGAGACTTGAAGAGCAAAACAGCACTGCACTGGCAGGCCAATATTATCACTTTATCCCTATAGGCCTGTAATTACGTGGCAAGGTCACAGCCATACAATGTGAATGTAAGCTTTCTCCTAAGAGTCAAGCACTATAAGCTACAACAGCTCTCTAAGTGTGTTTGTAAATGCTATGCGACCACACTTAAGAATTCCCTCAGCTCCAAAGAAACACAACTAAGCCTCACCACAAATCTTGAGGGGTGCCTCAAGTTCGAGCAGGATTGGCTGGCTGAGGAAGATCTCCCGGGATTTGAGGCAGAGGCCACGGATTTCATTCTCTGTCAGCTGAACATTTTTGCCAGGTCTGGAGCCTTTCACTGTGAGGGAAAATGGAAGAGTGAGAAATAGCGCACTGGGAACAAAAGATCATAAAACACAGCAGAGTTTTTTATTCATAGTCACTTGTTATACAGAAACTTGTAAAAAATAGTGTGCAAAAATAGATGTTAAAAATATAGCAGTATTTTGTGGAAAACACAACAAACATGTTCAGAGCGAAAAAGGGCAGACTGCCATGGACAGTTGGCACATTTTAGTATATAGAGTGCTCTGCGTTTAGTATTCAGTCATGACTACCACAATCAGAACCTTCCTGGATTATATAAAATGTTTTATTAAAAGATTGAAACGTGTAACAAAAAACATGAATCTGTACAGTGGACATTTTTACAATGAAAATCTAAATGCTGAGTACTCATCTAGAACCAAATGTCAGAAATTTAAAATGTACACTTTTTAGCAATAAGAATTCTCCTACATCCCTAAATTCTACCAAAGAACAGAAAACCGACAGACTCTAGATCAGAGATATTTAGAGACAAATCCTCGGTTTTGTCCCATTAATAGTGCAAATTGTATTTTTTGACTATATGAGACCATCCAGGGTGTTTTTACTTGGATATGGGGCATTTTCAAAATTAAATCTCAAAGCACGCCCTACAAATATAACTAGCTTGGAAGTAAATACCAAGCAAAAAATAGTACATTACTACAATGGATCTTTAAAGAATGCCATCTGGTGACACACAATAATACATTTAAGCTATATTTCAATTTCCAGTTCAGTGTACTTTTCATATTCTGACCGTACTGCCCAAATGCATCAAGTTACCAAGGAAGTAAAACAAAGCTTCATTGCGAGCAACGAATTTACACAACGATTTAACTTTACATTGTGTAGATACTTTCTCTGGCAGAGTAACGTTAAAGCATACACATAAAACCTTTACTAGGTTTTAATGCGGGCGAGTAGGAACAACAAATGTTAATTTGCTGCGAGGATGCTAGTGACCAGACATGACTGACGGTCAACCTGCACAATTCAAGTCCAGTGTTCAGTTAGCAAGAAGCACTAACTTAAGTGAAGTTAACTGGCTAACGTAGCATAAGTGGTTATCGTTGTCTAGCCTCTGTTAGCTAAAATGGCTACCTCGGTGAATAAATATCGAGCGAAAGCCTTACCTTCCAGCAGACGTTGTATAATGGAGTCGATGTTCAACTTATCGGCTTCTGCCATGCTATTACTCTATTTTTGGTCGTTTCCTAATAACCCCAAGGAATTCAAGACGTTGTAACTGTTAAATAGATTCCTAGTTGTCGTTAGCTCAACTAGTTAAGCGTTAATCGGCTATCGTTAGCCCGCTAGCTAGCCAACCTTGGAGCAGAACTGGCAACCTCAAAATGTGAGGCTGGGTGCTGAACTGTTAAAGATGTGATGGCTGTCATCTACTACAGAAATCCACCTTACTCAACTATTTTCCATTAGCTATCCGAATTCACTTTAAAAATTCTTATTTTCTCGTGACAACGGTGTTTCTGCCGTAGCCACTAGCACCATGCCATCGACAAAAAAAAGGCTAGGCAAGCGTTAGCTCAAAGCGAGGTTGGACGGAAGAGAGAGTGACAATTCCCGCGCTCCCATTGGTCAGTTTTTCCAGTGGGCGGTGTTTGGAGAGCTATTCTTCTCTGGGATTGGCTGTTTTCAACGTCGGTCAGCATTTACTTATCTCCAACCACAATGTTAAAAGGGCAATCATTCTCGTGTATATCTTACATTTTGCTGGCCTTAAGTGGAAGATTTTATCAAACAATGCAAGAGAGTCCGTGTTTGAACAGCAATTAGTCAAATTTTCGTGTTTGTAGCGCTCTGTATTTGTTGCGCAGTAAAGCGACACCCACGGAAGTGACCAAGATGGGAAGAGTTGTCGACGTACGTTGGCATGACGTAATGTCCTAGCGCCTGGCAACACGCACCGACTGATTCATTCTGAAATAGCTAGTTTGCTTATTCACTGTCAGATAAACATGACTCTCACTCGGACAAACGTTAACCTCTCTACTTTACGCTAATAACACTCTTGTTTATATTATACAACAATCCGACCATGAAGTTGCTCCATAAAGACATCGAAAAAGATAATGCCGGGTGAGTGACTGGCGATAGTTACTGCTAGCAAGCTAAGCAGCATGCTATTTTGTAGGTGTCAACAAAGTCGTGGTAAATGTCCATATGTGATTTACATTCAAGTGTACTAGCAGATTAGTGGGGGTTTTGGATTAGTTCGGGAAAAGGCACTATAGTAGTTAGTATGTAAAAACACACAGGACACCAAATGTAACTAAATGAGCATAACGTTAGATTGTATCACTCCGTGGGTAATTATACGACGCCTCAGCGAGTAAAACAAACCCTTACTGTGTTATAATTGGTATACACCCAAAAATGACTGGAGCAACGTGTATGGTGCTCCTGCGTCATTGCACCATCTGTGTCATTGCCCCCAAAAATGGCTTGAGATCTTAAAGTAAAAGCATATCACAGTTTTAACACCTGATTAATCACTAACATTAGTGACACCAACTCAGAGCCTGGCATACTGATTGCTACTCTCCTTCAGTCAGGTGACTCTGATACCAGAGGAGGCGGAGGATATGTGGCACACCTACAACCTGCTGCAAGTGGGGGACAGCCTGAGAGCCTCCACTATCAGGTAACTACTAACTTATATCACATAAAGGTGACAGTTGAAGCACTGTAGTGCCCACACCCAACTATGTGGCAGTTTTTCAGCCCCATAGAGAAGGATGCTGGCTTTTATATGTTGTAGCACTGCAGAATTGCCAATTCATTTGTCAGTCATTTGTTATTCCATTAGCTGGTAAGGATTAAAATCTTCCACTCTTGCCACGGTATGCATTTGTATTGTATCAAGTAAAGCTACTCAAAGTTTAGCTTCCATCCACCCTCATTACAGCCACTGATCAGATTTGATACACACCCAATGCAATCCATGCAGCCAGCTACATGAGTTGACTCAGACTGAGTCTGTGTTTGGAAATGATGGTGCTTGTTGTTCAGGTTTCCAACATTATCTCTCACATTTTCTGACTTTGTATCACTCAGTGTTTTGAACTCAAAAACAGACACAGAAGTAAAGTCCCTTTCTCCTGTTCACATAGGAAGGTGCAGACAGAATCCCCTACTGGAAGTGTGGGTAGCTCCAGAGTTCGGACTACTCTAACCTTAAGTGTGGAGACCATCGACTTTGACTCCCAGGCCTGCCAGCTGAGAGTAAAGGGCACTAACCTAGAGGAGAACCAGTATGTCAAGGTCTGAGATTTCTAAGCAACTTGCCGAATGGAGTCATGTCACATTTACATAGAATTGTTAAAGCGGAGCTGAGAGACTAGAGTAATACAATTAGGGAAGCAAGGATTGAAATTAAGATTTTAGGAGTAATTGGAGGTTATTATACTCGTAGATGGTGTCTAAGAGGTCAGTTTTTGTTAGTTGCACAGAAAGTCAGTTTCATTTGTTCTGAGATCTAATCATCAAAACAAATTAATAAGCTTTTTAACATTTTAAATGTTTATCCAGTTGAGACACAGTAAGTGTATTTAACTGTAAAAGGGTTTTTATGCAGGCTGGTCACTGTGGCCAGGCAATATGTACTATATAGAGTGTACTTTATGTGTTTTTCACATAAGCAGAATTGTATGTTAAAGATTTACAGTGTGACATTATTCTTTTTTCTACACAAAGATCTATGATGGTGTTTTGCTGCAGTTATTTTTTTGTCATTTCCCAGCCTTACTCAGCATTTTGTCTTAACATTAACTCCTGTTTGATATAAGTAGTTGTGATTATGCTCTGTTCTTCACTCATCAGATGGGGGCTTACCACACTATTGAGCTTGAGCTCAACAGGAAGTTCACTCTAGCTAAAAAGAGCTGGGACAGTGTTGTGCTGGATAGGATCGGTAAGCGGGCTCTTCTGTTTACATTTGACTGAGATTACAACACAGCAGAAAATAACACTTTGTTTCTTTCTTGTGTTTGGTTCATTTAAGCTCCCACTTCTCACTTGCACGTCAACCAAGACTTGTAAACAGTAATCAGTCACAAGTATGTTGTTTACCAAACAGAATTTCATGGGTTTAAGCAACTCCCTACTCAGCTGTCAAAATCTTAGCATGTATTTCCTTATACCCACAAAACTGCATGTTTTGGTCATTCAGTTCAGATTTGCTTACACTCCTGACATAGCCAACAGTTCTTTTGAAAGAGGACTACGATATACACTTCAGCCAGTTATTTGATGAGCACCCAAGTGTAAATAGCATTTTTCTCTACTGACCAAATGAGCCAAACTATAGAAACAAACTTTTGAGTTCGTATCCCATATTTGGTGAAGTTTTCTTGTTTTGATGACTCTGGGTTACTTTCCACATGGACTGTTCCGGAACAATACGTTTAGTTTTAATACTGTTATTAACCACTGTAATCTTGGACAACTGAAGCACTCTGCCAGATAGATTCACATGTTTTCACTCCCACAAAACACCGATTGTTGCCTCTTTCTGTCAAACAAGGTATTATGAAGTGAGGCAGCGTTAAAACTACACAGGGAGTCCAAATGTCAAAAAAGCGCTTAAGGTTGAACATTTTTAAAAGTGAACATTGTTTGCCTTTTTACAAGTTATTTCAATTCCTTTCCTTGAGGAATATCAGATTACATGTAGGCTGTTCTTTTGTTTTGACTCTTTTTATGTCAGTTACTGTCTTACTTGTTTTAACTGAAGGTCATAATGACTTGCTCCAGATACGAATAATCATGACTTAGATGTGTACACTCACCTAAAGGATTATTAGGAACACCTGTTCAATTTCTCATTAATGCAATTATCTAATCAACCAATCACATGGCAGTTGCTTCAATGCATTTAGGGGTGTGGTCCTGGTCAAGACAATCTCCTGAATTCCAAACTGAATGTCAGAATGGCAATTTTGAGCGTGGCATGGTTGTTGGTGCCAGACGGGCCGGTCTGAGTATTTCACAATCTGCTCAGTTACTGGGATTTTCACGCACAACCATTTCTAGGGTTTACAAAGAATGGTGTGAAAAGGGAAAAACATCCAGTATGCGGCAGTCCTGTGGGCGAAAATGCCTTGTTGATGCTAGAGGTCAGAGGAGAATTGGCCGACTGATTCAAGCTGATAGAAGAGCAACATTGACTGAAATAACCACTCGTTACAACCGAGGTATGCAGCAAAGCATTTGTGAAGCCACAACACGCACAACCTTGAGGCGGATGGGCTACAACAGCAGAAGACCCCACCGGGTACCACTCATCTCCACTACAAATAGGAAAAAGAGGCTACAATTTGCAAGAGCTCACCAAAATTGGACAGTTGAAGACTGGAAAAATGTTGCCTGGTCTGATGAGTCTCGATTTCTGTTGAGACATTCAGATGGTAG
>NC_060163.1:13085590-13111297 GCF_021292245.1 Micropterus dolomieu
GGATGTTTTCTTGGCACACTTTAGGCCCCTTAGTGCCAATTGGGCATCGTTTAAATGCCACGGCCTACCTGAGCATTGTTTCTGACCATGTCCATCCCTTTATGGCCACCATGTACCCATCCTCTGATGGCTACTTCCAGCAGGATAACGCACCATGTCACAAAGCTCGAATCATTTCAAATTGGTTTCTTGAACATGACAATGAGTTCACTGTACTAAAATGGCCCCCACAGTCACCAGATCTCAACCCAATAGAGCATCTTTGGGATGTGGTGGAACGGGAGCTTCGTGCCCTGGATGTACATCCCACAAATCTCCATCAACTGCAAGATGCTATCCTATCAATATGGGCCAACATTTCTAAAGAATGCTTTCAGCACCTTGTTGAATCAATGCCACGTAGAATTAAGGCAGTTCTGAAGGCGAAAGGGGATCAAACCACAGTATTAGTATGGTGTTCCTAATAATCCTTTAGGTGAGTGTATATGAAAAGCTTATTTTGTCAGCATTGCCTGACTTTCCTTTACAGAAAAACACAGTCCTCTTGTTAATTTATTTTGACCAACAAAGAGAGTGTGTTACCATGGGAACAAAATAGGGAGAAACAGGAGCGAAGCGCCTAACTGACAGATGGGGTTTGTGTATTTGAAGGAGTGGAGGGCCACTGAGTCATTGCTGCTGTAATTTTCACCACAGTAACTTAGATTTAAGTAGAAAGTGCTCAACTGAACTTCAGGCACAAAGTATTATCCATTCACCAGTAATATAAAATTATTAAAAACACATTTGTTGATAACTTCACAAAATACCCACTACTTCATGAGGTTCATTAATCGTTGCCTTGTTTGCCCTTTAGAGCAGGCATGTGATGCAACCCAGAAGGCAGACGTGGCAGCTGTGGTAATGCAGGAGGGTCTGGCCAACCTGGTGCTGGTGACCCCCGCCATGACGCTGCTTCGTGCTAAAGTGGAGGTCACCATTCCTCGCAAGAGAAAGGGAAGCTGCACTCAGCACGAGAAGGTAGGTCAGCTGTCTGTGACTGCACAACCGTAATGAGCTCAGGACTTTCAAAGCAAAGGAGAGGAAATACGAAGATGGCCAGCTCAACAAAGAATAAGCATCAAGAGTCAGAGAGTGTGTGTTTAAGTGTGTTTGTTAATGCATAATACACTTTTTGTTTAATCATGAGTGTAAGACAAACTCGCTGACTTAAATTTGGTGGTTCATACAGTGACTGGATGTCACAGTCCCTCATTATTGGGACCTGGTGTGTTTGTTATGTAGGCTGATGTCAAACTGTCTGTCTTTTGGTTTGCAGGCGCTGGAGAGGTTCTATGAGGCCGTGATGCAGGCAATCCTTCGCCACATTAATTTTGATGGTAGTGTTGCTGTGCAGACCCATGACACACTTACACATTCATACAGAACTGAAGAAGTCCCTTGGATGAGGGACGAAACGTCTTCCAGTATTTTCAACCATGTCCAGTTGCCCTTGACTTTAACCTTTGTTGGATAACTATGACCTGGATGACTGAGAATCTTCACACACATTCATAGACATGTTCCTGTTTTGTGTCACACGCTTCTCCCTTTTTTAATTAGTTGTTCCTGTCACATTTGTTGTTTTGCTGTAAGCCTCTGTGTGTCATTTTTACGGCACCATTGTAGTTTATTATTGTTGCATCATAATCTTTGCTTGTTTTTTTCTGTTTAAAGAAATTCAATTAAACGTTAGGAAAAACTTAGTTGATTTCTTATTCTTGCCTTCTACTAGTGGTGAAGTGCATCCTGGTTGCCAGTCCAGGGTTTGTGAAGGACCAATTCATCACCTACCTCTTTAAAGAGGCGGTGCGACAGGACAACAAGATCCTGCTGGAGAATCGACCCAAATTCATGCTGGTCCACTCGTCATCAGGCCATAAGTACTCACTCAAAGGTAGGAGCTGGTTGGCTCAGTTTAAAACAAACAAGTCTCCTCACAAGGTGAAAACTTGTACAACAACAAAAACGTCTTTTTGTTTTGCAGAAATCCTCTCTGATCCCACTGTCACAAGTAGACTTTCTGATACCAAGGTGAATATGGTTCCTGTGATTTTTCAGCTTGTTTTATTCATCCTGTAAACAAACACTCTCATAGCGAAAAAGGTGGCTAACTGGTAATTGTGTGTAACTTTCAGGCAGCAGGAGAGGTGAAAGCCCTTGAAGATTTCTATAAGATGCTGCAGCATGAGCCTGACAGAGCCTTCTATGGGTGAGCAATGATGCACATGAAGAGCCAGCAAGATGCACAGAGCCCTCATTCATTCACACTGATAATCAACATTTGCATCCTCACAGACTGGCTCATGTGGAGAAAGCTGCTGATGCCCTCGCCATTGATACCTTGTTGATAAGCGATAAGCTTTTCAGGTACATACGGAGAGATACTGAATGTTTTCTGGCACAGATCTTTAGGTTATCTTTTACAAACATGCAGTGCAGGTGAATTTATGCTTAGCTGCTAGCAACCAATCAACAGTTCCCCTGGGTTGTCTCATTTTTGTTATAATCAAAAACTTTGATGCCACCAGAATAATTTAAAATATAGTATAACATATGAAAGTTGCACTCCTATTTCCTTCACCTATTCCTGCATCTCTATTGGCTTTAAACTTATCAGACAAGGGACTGTTAGTGATATAAACAAAGTCAAATCTGCTTTGTGTATCAATACATGCTTTGTTTTTCTCCACGTGTACGTCCAGACATCAGGAAATTGCCACGAGGAGTCGTTACGTTCGGTTGGTGGACAACGTGAGAGACAATGGCGGCAATGTCAGGTACCAATTATCCTTTAAAAGACTGACTGTGTTAACGTTCACCAGGAATTGGCAGAATGTGCTTTGCCAAGCATCCAGCTGATGAGTTTTCTCTCGCTTTCTTTCATGCAGAATATTCTCCAGCCTCCATGTGTCTGGTGAACGTAAGTTATGAAACCGTTCTGTTTTTATCAATTCTACTTTTAAAAGGACATTTTTTAAAGAACATCTGGGGTTTATTCCAGAAAGCAGGTCTAGTGAAAACTCTGAGTTAGTTAAGCCTAAACTGAGGGAAACTCTGGGTTTTCCATTCCAGAAAGAGAAGTAAGTTTAAACTCTAGGTAACTGACCTGCTCGCTGGCTGAGTTTCTCTCTGTGTCCTCCCCCTTACAGAGCCAGACATGTTGTTTCATGTCCTCATTGATCCAGTCCGAATCGAAGCAAATTCGTTAGCAGAGGTTTACTGTGTGTCAGAATCTAAATCCTGGTTGGATATTAGTTTGTTACCCAGGAATAAAGTTACAGATATTATGCGTCAGATCAGTCATTTCACACCGGTCCTCACATTCAAATATTACACAGCATCAAGTTACTCTCAGATCAGAATAAAACCTGCATGCCCTTGTTTTAATTAAACTGTGACACAAGATCTCTGTTTAAATAAAAAAAATCTGTATGAAGCTTTAGACACGTTTGATCAATGGATAATTATCTCTGTCACTCATGATGTGATTGGTCGCGCTGATAACCAATAGTGGAGATTATATGTGAGTAAGCAGGATCGTGGTGGAGCTGCAGAACATAGTGAGTTATTTTTAAATAGGCTGCAAATAGGTTTTTACCAGCATTTCTCTGACTGTTTAAATTTACTACATTTGTTGAAGTAGATTAAATAAAGCTACTGAATGCTATTGAGCCAAGATCCAAATGGATGTCTAAAGATTTAAAATCTATTTTTAACCTCAACACTTTTTCAAGTGCAAATTACCAAACTCATTATTACTGGATCAGATTGTGAGCCTACAGTCATGTCTTTATATCTGATAGATCTGTATATTTTCATTTTCAGTTGCTGGCCCCTGTTTTTGTCACTTTTTTTGTCGTCAGATTAAAGCTGAACAAATATATTTAAAATGTAATTTAGGCTACAGCTTAATACACAGTCAGATTTCACCAATGGTAAATGATGAATTAACAGACAACACTGAATAAAACTTTGTGTTAACTTGTAGACATGCACAATATCTCTACATCCACTGGGTTGAAATCGAGGCTCTATTAAAACACGTTGGGGGCGCATTGCTACTCTTCTCACCACAATAACTAACAGTTAGTCAACAGAATAATAGATTTTGCATTATGCTGCATGATAAAAACAAACAGGGACCCACCCACAAAACATTGCTCCATGGCGCTACTAGTGGTTAAAATCTCCACAAGGTACCTTGAGTGCAACTCCGTAGGGTTTGTTACATATTTCTGGCTAACTTGTAGTGACCAGTGTGAGTAAAGTAATGCTAACATACGTCAGGTCTGAACTGTAAATGTTTGATGGCTGCGACTGTAGGAGGAATTTACTGGTGTCAATTCAGCATGTTGATTAAGGCCCTGACTTTAACTTTATTATTTATAATGACATTCTCAGTTTAAGAAGTCAGGAATGGACAGAGGCAGTTGCACAACTACAGTTGTGTTTTTTGCACTTCTTTGCTGTGTGCAATCAGCCTGATGTTCCCACTGTGCACTGTCGTCTTTTGATTTATCCTTGACTGTCTCTTTAGAACTGACTCAGCTGAGTGGAGTGGCTGCCGTCTTGCGGTTTCCCATTGCCGACCTATCAGAGGCTGAGGACGACAGCAGCTCAAATGAAGACTGATCTACAGAGCTCTTTTTGGCAGAAAACAAGAGGAAGGTCGTCCAGTGTTGCAGATAATATGTGGTCTACATAGTCCACCTCTGCAACATCCACACCTCTTTCAAGTCTAATCTACACACCTGTTTTCTTAAAGTGGCCATAATCTCAGATAATTTGATGCATATTTTTGGGGGGAGGAAGGTTTGAAGGTGACAGTGTCTTTGAAATGTGCAAGTTAAGCATTCTTATAAGTTCATAAGATTGCCAATGAAAAGGAATGTATAATTATTTGCCAAGTCCAAATGAAAACAGTTATAATTTTGACTAAATAGAAAAAAACGTTGATTTTTCGATTTAAGTGTATATAAAATTTACCTCTCTAGCAATTAAACAGAAGCATTCAACCATTTGCATTATTTCACTTTGTCACAAACCATTTCTTCGTACATGAATGACATCCAAGCTGGAGGAAGATATAAAAATATATAATTTATTACATACATTTTATTAAATTTTTTATTTAAAAACAATTTTGGTTATGGGTAATATGACCAAAAACTACTGCACTAAATATCAAGTATGCTCAGGATTTTCAATTTCATATAGTGATAATTAATTGCAAACGTTCCTTGTGAAGAATTTCAGCAGCAAGCATGCTAAAGTGCATTTTGAAACAACTTGCCTCCCTTTTCTTTATACTTTTACTCGACCTGCCACATTCAATCCTAAATCTCATTTCTATCAGCAAAGCACATAGCCTAGTAACGAGTGCATGCATGTGCGTACATGATACACCTGGTATCACTCAGCATTACACTGGTAGGTCTTAATCCAGTCTAAATCCTCCAGCGTGCCCCAGTGCAGGTAGATAATTGAGCAAATAACCATGACATGCATGATCTGGTGGCTGTTGCCCCAGTTGTCAAAGAAGCCTGGGATGAAGCGCTCAGGGATCTGGATTATGTTGACCAGCCCTCCTATAACAGCCAGACAGTCCATGATGACAAAGAGGCGCAGGGAGTTTGGGCTGCCCACCCCGCTGCCGTACACCCGGAACAGGAAGAGGCTGAAGCGGAACAGGCCCTGCCAGATGAAAGCTCGCAGGCGGTGAATGTTAGAACGGGCCGTGGTGGCATAGTAGATGCCGTGGGCTGATAGGAGGATGTAGGCCAGCAAGGCAGCCCTTCTTATGGCCGGGTAGCAAAGAAGGGTGATGTGGATGATGGGGAGTGCTCCTGGTGACAAGAGGAAAGACAGCAATGTCACTAAAACTAAGTCAGATGTTACCAACTTGGTTGTTGTCAGAGTTTATTTTAAGAAGTTCAGACCTGAGACTTGTACTGGAGTCACTAAAATTACTGGCTTGCGGTTTTACTGAGACTTGATATAAGACTAAAATCATCGAGCCTTTAAAACTTCGGGCCTTCTCTGAAAATAATGAAAATAAAAAAACAATAATGCTGTCTGGTAAATATAGACTTACAGCCAGTTAGCTTAGCTTAGCATAAAGACTGGAAACGGGGAAATCGCTAACCTTGCTCTGTCCAAAATTAAAAAAAAACAACAACAAACAAAAAAACAAGCTGGACTATTTATTGGCCAGAAGCAGTGACTTTTTGGAGTCCCGCACTGGCTGCTTGTCAATGTTAGCCACAAGACCTCGGGAAGTCACTGCTCCCAGCCAAGAAACAGTTCAGTTCAAAACGCAAATTTGTTGTATATACACAAAAAAACAAGAAGAAGCTTGTTAATTAGTGAGCTTTAGAGGTGCTGGTAGGTGTTCACCTTTGGACAGAGGCCAGGCTAGCTGTTTCCTGTTGTTTCCAGTCTAACCATCCCCTGGCTCCAGCTTCAGAATTAATGGCGAGATATGAGAGTGGTAGTGATCTTCTCATCCAAGTCAAGAAAGAGCCAAGAAAGTGAATAAGCATATTTCTATTTAACTATTTTGTTTAGATGCTTTGAAAGGAAAATGTTCAGATGTCTTGGCATTTTATTGGTCAGAATTTGAGAGAGTTGAAACATTTGTAATTTGGTTATGAAGACATAAGACTTGACTTGGATCCAAACGACTCAAAAACGTAGATGAGTTCAGACTTTAAAAATAGTAGTCTGACAAAACCTTAACTCAAGGTCCACTTACTAGCATTTTTCTATCTGGCATTTTGAGTTGGCATGTAATGACACCTGAGCCATCTCCATACGCTGAGAAAGACTGTGAGGTGTGGCTTAAAGCTCCAGAAAAATGTAGTAAGTGGACCTTGAGTTAAGATTAATTTGTTAGACTTGAAAACATCTGATTAGTGAGAAATCGGAGAATTCAGATAGAAGACAGCAGAGCCAATTAGCATCATCAACCTACCCAGGGTGTTGACTAAGCAGACCCCGAACATGTCCAGAGAGAGCAGAGTGTCATAAACATGTTCTCCTCCCACATGGTTCATGAACACATGGTAGACCACCGAGCCCACAGTGGGACAGAGGCAGGCCAGGTAGTGAACCACACAGATCCAGACACTGTCCACCTCCATCCAGGGGATACTAAAAGGCAGCAGCACCAAGAAAAGGAAAAAGGGGATGCCTGTGGTGACCAGAAGATAAGGAGTTGGAAAGGGAAAGAGGATAGGAGAGATGAGATGAATGAAGAAATGAAATGTTTTAAACCTACAGATGATTGCGAGTGCTTTAGAAAGACCTCTAGTTATAAACCACTACCTTTTAGTATTTTATTGTAATAGTGGCAATTATTTCTTCAGTATATACAAAAGTTTTATTTAGGCTTTGTCAGGCTGGTACCTGTGTAGGAGGTTAATAACGTCTGTTTTCATAGCGAGCAGGTGCAGTTAAATATCACTTTAGGCAGAGCAATAAGAGGAATTTAACAGTTTGAAGTTCCTCTGTTTCTTTACTAAGAACAATGTGACAGTACGGCTGTTGGCTACATGCTTTGGGAAACCTGACTAACGCTCTGAAGCTAATACCCTTCACTTCCCCTTAGTAAGAGTTTTAGTCTTAATGAACTTATGGGATAACCAAGGAGAAAATGGAGCGTTAAGACGATGCCTTCGGATGTTCAAGGCTGTGCGGGTTTCAGCTCATGCACAGTTCAATTCTCATCTTTTCTTCTGTTTGCACAACTCAGTCAGCAGTCAGGTTTGAATTTGTAAACGAAATATGTTAACATACTGCAATCCTGCACCTGCTTGCCATCTAAGCAAACATTTGTATCTGCAGGATGCATTGCCCATACACGTGGCCATTTACAGATGAAAAGGTTCACCTAACCTCACACCTTTAAAGACCTTGATAACCGGAGGATATTTCCAGGGATTCCCAGGACAGATTAAAACTAATACCCCACATCCTCATTACACACCCTTGTCAAGTAGGCTTGTAACTGGCCATAAGTGAGAGTAGTGGACATCTGTGACCTGCTTTGTTTTAAATCTATACAAGGAGAAGAAACATTTGCTTTGTGTTTTTAACTGTAAAGATATATTTTAATGAGATAATTCAGATGCTGTTAAAAAACACCTTTACAAACATGTTTACAATTTGTCCAGAAAGCAAATTGAAAGTTATTTTCTGGACTTACCATGAGTGTAAATGTTCCCCAGTTCATTGTGCATGTAGAAGAGGCTCCTGAGGCACTCTTGCGCCGTGGATACCGGCCGGTAACCTGTCAGGACATATTTGTTGAACTGAAGGTGTGTAGGGGTCTTTGCAAAGTCCAACAGCCGCGGTCCTTTGTAAAGCACCATGATGAGTTCCCGCAGCCGCTGCCCTCACATTTAGTCGACAGTACAGCTTCCTCACCATTTACATCCTAAAAGAGGCCACACTGTGGCACGGTCATGACAACGACCAGCCGGAAATTCTTCTCCTTGAAATCCATCGTTGGACAGGTGTAATTGCATGCAAGCAACCTGTTGAGCTGGGCAAGTGGCATGCTTTCGGTATGACCAATCAGCAAAGGGCTCTTATCCCTAAGCTGGGGCAATCCTCACAAAAAGCCATGTGCATTATGGCAGCTGCTCCTTGTCAAAGCTCATAACCGCCTCACACCTCACGTTGTGCTGAATATAGATAGATTCTGCATTTCCCTAATTTTGGACTACATGCATGTTCCTATTCCTCATGTACATATGTAACTGTGCTGCAGTCAGGATAATCTGGGGGGTACAACACTTTAAGAGGTGGTTGCTTTCCTTAATGACACAGATTCACTGGCACTGATAATTCCTCATCATATCCATTTAAACATATTAATTGGTATTGCCTATTATGTAACATACTAAATGTGTACAAACACATAAACAAGTGAAGCACAAGTTTCCACTGTTGGTGTTTATTGATGGTTTTATTCAATAAAATACTGTACAATAATAAACTCATGATTGCTACAAGTAGTAAAAAACCCTTTCCCATGCAAAATAAATTAGACTGAATTACGTTTTACAGGATTAATTAGAGTTGATAACGTCAGAAAAACTGACTGATTCAATCAAAAACACTGACCGTATGCATGAGACAAACTCCAGCAACCAATTGTTTGCATGTACAGTGAACAGTAAGTGCAGGACAAGGTAAGGCAGATTAAAAATATACATAAACAGAAAACCTAACAACTCAAAATGTTTAAATGTTGTTTTATCGCTAGACTTACAAACACAAAAAACATCACTTTTAGACAGAAGTAAATTATAAAAATAGTGAACAGTCAAAAATAATATACAACGGCAGAAATGAAGATTATATTTGTCGTTGTCAGCAGTGTTAACCTGTGCGGAGAAAAGAATGCAGTACAAAGATGAGTGGGGTGGTTAAGACAAATACAGCAAACTGAAAATTATGTATTTATTTATTTTTTTAACCTTGATAGCCACTATTCCCAAAGAAGCCATTCACATCATATTTGCCATTCTTTGCTCCTGAAGATACAGAAAAGAAACAATGGAAAAACAAATTTAAACAACTTTTATACATAACATACACTTTTGTACATCACATTACATATTATTTCAAATCACATACCACCTCTGCCCAGATTTTAATGTTTGGCATGGTTAACTTAAAGGAATAGTTAAATTTTTGGGAAATACACATATTTACTTTCTTGCCGAGAGCTTAATGAGACGATTGATACCACTCTTGTTTGTAAAATATGAAGCTTTAAGAACAAAGTGGAAGAGTGGAAGCGGGGGGAAATGGCTAGCCTGGCTATTGCTAAATTGGCTTTTTCAATATTTACAGACTTTCCAGACATTTAAGGTGGATTTTCTATATAGCTACTGCAGGTATAATGACATGTGCAGATGGAGTTACCTTGAGAGTGAATCCCAGCCAGTAGTCATGATTACAAAATTCTGTAGAGCTACTGTCCACCCTGTTGGACCCCTGTCCACTGTTATGTTGGTATTTTTCCTTCATAGTTTATTGAAATGACCAAATATTAAGTGTATATTTGTGTATACGTTCCCCTTTTTATAATGTGTGCTTGTTTTCTCAATATGGGTCTAGCCTATGCTGTTTAAAAATTATTTTATTGTAAAACAAACATCTGATAAGAGTGAAGAACATATGATTTATATAAAAATGTAATTTTAGTAGCAATCATGTCCTGAAAACACTTTTAAACAGTTGTGTCTAAGTCCTTAACAGGGTGGACATGTCCTGCGTGTCACATGCTGTTAATATATGTAAATTTAATACAATATGGGTGCCTGAGATCGAGCAATATGTTTTTCATAATGTTAGATATATCCTTTATACAATAGAACTTTAAAATACAGGTAAATCAACTATTTATTTATCCCAATTTATGAAGCCCAAATGCCACCCTATAAAAAAAGATTACCCTACAATGGTTTGTTTCTGTGTTGCATGCTATCTTCACAGTTGTCTCATCAAATTACCAAGAGCTTAATAATTGTTTATAACTAATGTTTTCTGCTGAAATGCTTACCCAATAGCTGGAGGCTGTTAGCTTAACATAAAGACTGGAAACAGGGAGAAACAGCTAGCCTGGCGTGTACAACCACTTGTCATTCATACACTTTGGTTTTTGGACGGATTAAACAATTTTTATTTAATGAGCTTAAGAGGTTCCGGTAGTCTTGTTACCTGTGGTCAGGTTAGCTGATTCACACAGTTAAACACTTTGTTGGTGTCTAGATCATTTAGGTAGCAGTGCTTTTACCTCTCCCGGACTTGTCTTGTTGGTGAAAATGCAGTTTGAGATGCTGCTGAATGTGTATCTGACGTGGCAGCTGCTGCTGAAGCAGATCATCAGGTTCTTCAGGCACTTGAGCCCCACCCTGCCTTTCTGTAGCAGGCGCAGAGTCAAAGGCGAGGCTAGCAGTGCCCGTGGGATCGGACAGGTCCTCACCTCCTGCTTCCGGCACCACATCGGGTGTGAAGGAGGACTCCACAGGCAGGTAGGATGGGACAGAGGGGTAGGCCAGGGAGGAGCTGTGAGTGGGAGCTGCAGGAAATGCAACAACTGGGGAGAGAGAGCAGAAAAGGCAGACAGGATAGAGGGTAAAATAAGCGTATTGTGTTACTGTAAGATTTCAATGTTGTCATTGTCTGTACTATGTATGCAATCAAAATGTTTGGATGAAACCAGTTTTCCTGGTTTTACCTTCTGGCTGCACTTGTCCATTTATATAGCCCACGTTATCTGAAAGCGACAAACAGTGAAAAACTACCTGAATACAGTGGAGCCACAAGACACAACCATGCAGAAATACACACTATAACTTACTGTATCTATCAATGGGCATCCCCTCGCCTTCGACTTCAATTGCTGGAGTTGGTACTTCTCCCTTCACTAAGAGATCAAGATAAGAAAAAGATAAGATAAGAAGAAAAGCTTGGGGCCTGCAGTATATTTGTGAAGCTCTGTACCTGACGCACCATAGGATTTTCCAGCTGTATCTGGCTCAAGAGGCAAGGGATCATAAGGTAAACCAGCTGTATCTGTTTAAGGTAAAAAAGACGTAAATGTATTATGTGTGATTTGTATATTTCTAACCCAACTGGTCAGATAATTGGTAGCAATAATGATAAAATACCAAATTCTCCACCAGCTCTGCCTTCAGATACAGATTCAAGTGGCTGGGATTGGTATTGTCCATGATTATCTGTTGAGAGATTAATGTGAAACCATTTAGTAAACATGTAGAAAAAGGAAAAGAATAATTGTTATGAAAAGAACACATAAAAGGTTGCACTGTACCATATATCCCAGAAGATTTTGCTTCACTCCCAAAACCAAGAGCTTGTGGTGCATAGGGAACGTCACCACCACCTTAGCAGGTGGCAACCACATAGAGATGACAATTAAACCAACAATAAACAAACAAATAAATGAAATTAACAAAGCAGCAGTCATGTTAGCTGAATCTCACCATATTTGCCATTCTGTGCAAGTCCAAGAGGTTCAGGCTGATATGGTGACCCGGCAAGATCTGAAAGAAAATATGTCATTAAATAAATAAAACAACAAGATAAAATGTTAAATGCATACATGCTGTGTTCACTGGCTTGAGTATGTCTGTCTACAAAACAGACATTTTGGGAGGTATACCATTCTCATATCTGTATGCTAAATAGGAAGCTACTGCCAGCAATTGGCTAACTTAGCTTAACATAAAGACTGTAAACACAACCATTCGCTGAAATATTTTTGATTGAGAGAAGTAACTTCCTGGAGTCTCTACTGGTTGCCAGAAAAGGGGCTCCAACCACGAAATAGTCGAGTGCATAGCCCCCCGTTAGTTGTCATTTTTATACGTCAGGTTTTTGTACATAAGAAACAAGTTAAAACTTGTTAAAAAAAAAGTTAAAAGTGTTATTTAGTGAGCTTAAGAGCTGTTGTAGGCGGATTTCGATCCCTTTGGACAGAGCCAGACTAGTTATTTCTCCCAGTTTTCACTCTTTCTGCTAAGCTAAATTAGCTGGCTGCTGGCGGTAGCTTCATATTTACCATACCAGAAAGTTAATAAGAGAATTTCCCAAAATATCAAACATTTCCATTAAAGTTTTTACCATATGTGCCAGTAGATTTGGCTTCAGGGCCCAGTCCAGCTGGCTGAGCTTCATAAGGCATTCTTCCATAACCTGTAGAAGACATGGAGAAAAGGAGGAAGAATAGAAATAACACAAAGTTAAAGGGGCAAACTTTTACAGGACAATGATTTTGTGTGTGTATCAAGCAAATCACAGCAAGAGATACCAAAGGTATTTATTCACCATATTTGCCAGCTGTATTTCTATTTTTGCCAAGACCAAGAAGCAGCCCACCAGTGGGGAAACCACCATATCCTGAGCAGAGGCGGAGGGAAAACAGTTTAAAAGTGATCTCACGACCTCTCAAAATGGACGATCATACGAAGCCTTTTCACAGTCAAGTGTAGGTAGTGGGTTTAATTTCATCAGCCTATCAGTGCCTGCATTTCTCATCTGGCTACAGTGAAGGCAAACTATTAGCCACAGCAAAAAGCTTGTCCCGTGACCATGTAGGTAGGTAGGTAGATTGATTTATTTTGTCACAATACAACAGGTTATAGAGTGAAATTGAGTTTTTAACTCCCTTCTGCAACGTAGCAGACAATATACATTAATCTGAAGGAAATTATAAAAATGGTAAACAGAAATAAACTATCTTCATTGGAGCAGTGCTGCTCCTATGACAGCACTGCTGTGGATGTGCATATATTACTCCTCTGCCGGCACCATGACCACCTGCAAGTATTTTGAATTAATATCATCATTAATATCTGAAGTTAGATATAAAACCTTTGTAGCTCAGTGTATGGAGCAATGTATCAACATGCCAGGATTAGTTGGTTTGATTCTCACTTAAGACACAAATACAAACACACTGAAAAAGGTACCCTAAGTAGTGTACATTCTGAGATGCAACTTGTTTTCATGACTGCCCAAGTCTAATGACTCACCATATTTTCTAGATGATTTGCTGTCACCATAGGGGCTTCCACCATATCCTGGACAGAATTGAGACCAATAGTTGGGACACACATGGACTCAAGACCTACATGCAGTGTCAACATTAACAGTCTAAAAGGACAGTAATACAATAATAACATAACATACACATACCATAATGTCCTGCACCATTAGTCCCTGTACTGAGGGGTTGTCCACCAAATTGCAACCCACCAATGCCTAAATCAGAGTGAGCAGATTATGATGTCAGTTGGCACACAAATAATGAGAAACTTTCTTTGAGAATTTTAAGGTCTGCACATCACTTTGCTTTAAACTCATGCAGCTATAAATTAAACTCCCTCTTTCTTTCCAATCTTCATGATAGTGGAGTGATAGAATACCACCAACAAGCACTCACCGTACTTGGTGTTCAATTTCTCTGAGCCCATTCCCAGCGGCTGACCGCCAAAAGGCAAGTCGCCCATTCCTGTAACATTGGAGAAAGTTTTGCCTCTAATGTGTTGCATTTAAAAAAAAAATACTTAAGTTCATGTTATGCTATACAGTGGCATGTTCAATAATTATTTTTTGAGGTGATTTTGTAAACAGGGCTCTCCTAAAATGACACTGAGGTTTCTTGTGGTAATAAAGGTTTGACAGAAATAAAGTTATACACACCACCATACATGCTGCTCAGTTTTCCATTTGGAGCAAGGCCAGCAGACTGAGGTTCAAACTGGCTCACACCTGCATGAGTACACAGGAAATGGTTTGGTTATCATATCTATTGACTTTTACACCTTGAGATGAATATGCTACTAACATGCACATTAGTATTCACTAACAGACCTGGTCCTGAGACATTGAGATGGTGTGACAATAAATTGTATGAGTTAGAAAAGTTAGAAAGCTCCTCAATGGCAAAGAGTGAAAAAAACCCTTTAATTGATGCTTTAGATGCACAAAATAAACTGAAATGATACAATGCTGCCTGAGGAACAGCACTGAGCTCAAAATGTTGTGCATATCAGCATTTTGGATTTCAGCTACTGTTGTGTTTCCTTTTTATTTCAGCACAATCAGTTTCTTCCCACAAGCCATCACTCTGATGAACAGCTGATTTTTGACTCACGGTGTCAGGAACAATTCCTGTGCAATAACCCAGTAACTCTGTCTCTAATCAGCCACCTGTTTACTGGCTAACACTTATTTATTCACCATTCTCTATTTCAGTGCTGTTCATACTGTTATATTGTCATATTGTAGATACTGTATACCAATCCACCTACCTCAAGTCATTACTCCTGCACAAAATACTTATCTATTCCAGCATCCTTTGCACTATGCTTCATTGTACTGTGTACATGTATGCATGTATATGTACCTGTATATCACATCCACCTCCGACATGTACATACTCCTTCTCTGCTCACTGCACTATTTGTCAATATGTCTATATTGTTTTTGTTCATAGTGTGTATATTTGTGTTGTCTACACTGAAGTCTGTGTCTGATTTTATATTATTTTTTATTATTGTGATTTTGTATTTTTGTATGAGTAAGCACATCGTGAGCAATGTCAGAATCAGAATCCCAGTACCAATAAGAGTTTTACTGTTTGCAAGTGTTTGTTTCACTGTGGATCATGCTGCCCACTGTTTAAAACTTAATGTTCATACATGCTTAACTAGTGTTTTTATAAGATAGCAGGTCTTACCATCTAGTCCCACGGGAACCACTGGAGCTCCATTGTAAGGAATCTGTCTGGCGCCACCTGTAGAATCAACAGTAAATTGGACAGTAATGGATTATTTTCATCATCCATGTATTGTTATTCTAATTTACTTCACCCTTTTGTTTTATTTCTCTTTAATTGTGTCACTTGCCACCTATATCATACCTGATTTGCCATTAGCAGCGGATCCACCTTGGCCAAAACCTAGGAGGAAAAAAAGAGAAATGTTGACTTTTACAGTAAATCACACAAAATTAAATTGTTGCTGAATAAAGTTTCATATAATGGAGCTTACTTGCATAGTCCGGCTGTACACCAGCACTGTAGCCATTTCCATTCCCTGCAGAAATCACATCATAAACTACCTCAGTGATCCAAGCTAATTGGTCTGCAATAACACAGCAGCAACTATGGAAATATATCATCTACCAATGGATTCAATTAGTGTAAACATTAAAGCATACCTGATTTGGACTTGCTTGTTTCACCCAGGCCTGTATTTCCTGAGAAAAATGGCAGAATTTAAGTAAAACTTAAAAGACTGTACTAAGCTACTGTAGCTGTAGCTCTACTTAAAAGTTGAATTAAAACAAATTGCTTTAAAAATGCACCTCCATATGAATGTCCATATCTAGCACCAAGGTACGCTCCTTGGTAACCTAATGGAATTCAGAACAATTATCAGGACATTACACAAATTTTAATTATTCCTATTCCCTGTGAGCTTGAGATGTTTTCACTAGAGAAAGAGAAAACACTCACCAGGTTGCTGAGGTTTCCCTGTATAAGGATATCCAAGGCCTTCAATCAAAAAACACAAAAAGGCACATTGAAAACATTTTAATTAATATAAAAGCACATTACTCACTGTATGTTTATATTGACGATAAATATTACCACCTCCATATCCATTGCTGAGTCCAGGGACAGCATAGCCTCCTGCTTCATAACCTTTATATAAACAAACCATCATTGAGACATTAAGATCTTTACCTTCACACCATAGAAAATTAATTAAAGTACAGTAAAAATTAAGAAATTACCCTATAAATCTCAATGGTATAATTGGAGTATTATGAATTTTACTTTGTGAATTTTAAACCGTAGACCATGCCTTAGTTAACAGTGTGAGGTCAAAGGGAAGATATCATGAGCTATGAATTTTATGTCACAGTTGAGCTGTCCTAAATGTGCAAATAAGCAGACCATTGCTTGGTCTGAAGCAGATGATCATGCTAATGTCTCAGCAGTATGTTCTGACATTGATAGCACAAGAGAATAGGAAAATTGTCAAATGCATTGCGTTTTATACAAGACAAACTGGTTTTATCAGACTCTATACCTGGTTTGCTTGCTTTAGCTCCTCCTCCGTTTATTAATCCCCCTTTGCTGGCATCCTTTCCTAAACAATGAAATAATGTTGTCAGGCCTACAGTAATCTCTGCATGTACAGTACATAATTATCAAATATATATTAGGCTCTACTGCAAAATGCTCCGTTATGACCATTTCATATACACTGAGAATGAAGAATAAAGTAGATTTATCGTTGGATTTAGCACCATATCTGTTTGGAACACCAGCTCCTGCCCCATAACCTCAAAACAAATCAAATAAATACTATGAACAATACATATTGTTACATCTATGTAAAATACACAGGTGCTAAGCCATGAACTGAGTCACAAGTGTACAAGTACCTTTTGTGTTAGTGCCAGTGGATGCTCCAGCACCTTCATTATAACCTTAAAGGACAGAGACAAAACAATGTGTACACTTAGTTTTCATCATCTGCTGTATTTGACTGTATTATATTCAAGTCAAGGTGGTGACCAAGCTAATGCAGGCTTATGGCCTACATACGTGCTACAGACAATCAGCGGGTTAATGTAAAGTTTTAGCTCCCTCCATTATTTAACTGAACCACTTAAAAACGATCTCAATGCCTAACAACTACATTGGACATGCAGTAAAAGTAAAAATACATGCATTTTAGCATACACATATTAGACCATTGAAACTACGGTAATCATTTTGACAAATGGTTGTTGAAAACTATACAAATCACCGGTATTAAAATACAAGCATCTGTTTACCAGGTCTAGGTATTTTCATCCATTGTCCATTTGGTACTCCTGATGGTCTACAGTCTAGGACACAAATGCAAACATGTATTACCAGCAACATTCAAAGCAAAAGAAACACACATATGTACACTAACTGTAGGCTACAACTGAGCAATCAACCACCAAACAAGCAGACTTAGTTTTTTTGTAATGTTTCTGTAAAATTAGGTTTGGACAAAGTGAAACCAGTAGCACCATGTTAATCATATATTTGGAGTCTTGTTTAGGCCAACACCTCTGATTTAGTAAATGACACCTCCCATTTGTCAAATGACACACTCTCAAAAACACATGGGAGAAGTCAAATGCTCATAAAGAAATTACTATTTTATTTTTGTTAAAATGCCAATGTGCTTAAATTTTACTGACGTAACAATGCTAGCATGCTGATGTTTGGCTTACCAAGTTCACCCATTTAGCATGTTAGCATGCTAAGATCTGCTATTAGCTATGTAACATTAAACACAAAGTAAAGCTGAGAATGATGGGAATGTCATTCATTTTACAAGTTTGGGAAAAATAAGAAAATGTAAGCTGATGATGGCAATACATGAAAAGGGATCTCCAATTACACATTTTACACAAATGTCAT
Source organism: Micropterus dolomieu (assembly GCF_021292245.1). Classification (NCBI taxonomy): domain Eukaryota; kingdom Metazoa; phylum Chordata; class Actinopteri; order Centrarchiformes; family Centrarchidae; genus Micropterus; species Micropterus dolomieu. Next base: position 13,103,652 of record NC_060163.1, read on the forward strand.
ACTGGAAGTGGGGCTGGACTTCAGTTCTCAGATTATTTATTGCTCCAAGAAAAGAGGCAAATGTTTACCAGGTTTGGCTGCTTTAGCTCCCTGTCCCTTGGAGATCGAAGGTCCTCCTCCATTCTCTGAAAATCAGAGGGACAGGCTGACAGATCAGGGCTTAGTGTTGAATGATCAATGTACAATCTCTCCTTAAAGTGTTACACTTGCAACATTATAACAACATTGGTAATTTAAAAAAATAAATTAAATAAAAAACGGTGGCTTAAATTTAAAATGTACCTCATGCACTGAATGCACCAAATTGAAATATATTAGCATGTATGTGTCACAAAGACCACACAACAAAGTAACACACTTCATACTTTAAGTCTATGTCTGAACATTTTGATTTTTTTTCCATTCTCAACCTGCTCTAAATGTGAAAGGCATAGTCTGGCATTTTGGGAAATCCACCTACACGCACCACTAACATTATATTTTGTTTGTTTAATCTGTACACTGAAAGGAAAAGCGTTTCCCCTTGTTTCCATTCTTTGCACTAAGCTAAGCTAACCATCTCCTGGCTCCAGCTTCATATTTACTGGTAAGATTTCAGAGTGGTAGAATCTTCTTATTTAACTCTCAGCAAGAAAGCAAATAAGTGTATTTAAAAGTGACATTTAAATATGACAAAGTTGGGTGAGGGTTTCAACAAGAAAACATAAGACGTAAACACATATGAACACAAATTATTGATAATTTTCTGAGAAAACTCTGAAGAGAACATGCAACATAGAAACAAAATTACAAAAAAATCTTTAAAGCTAAAACAATTATAATCATGAGCACTGGCTAGGATTCACTCTCAAGTTCATACTTGGCATTTCTCCATCTTTACATGTCATTATACCTGCCAAATTAAAGCAAACGTCACCTTGATGGGTGTAGATAATCTGTAAATTGATATTGAGAATGCATTTAGATTGCCAAAGTATTACAGGTTAGACTGAATCCTAACCATTAAACAACACATATCTTGCAGTGAAAGACAATTAGAGAGATCATAATGTCCACCATGTTGCAACAGGACAAGCAGGACAAGCATAGGTTTCAGTCAACATGTACACATGCAATCCAACTCTAGTAAACACATCCAAATGAAGATTTATTTTACCAATTGCCCAAGTCTCTCCTACAGAGAGACCTTTGACCCCGAGCCTGTCAGGTCCTGCCTCAGGCTGACTTTTGATGTTTGCTTCTTCTGGTGCAACCTCAGGCACACCCACAGCCACCATTTCTTCAGGGGTGATGCTCCCCGTGCTTTTACCTGCCACTGTTTCAGGAACAGCTTTGATTTTCAGGGGTTTGGTGCTTTCAGAGGCAGTATCCCCTTCACTGGTGCCGTCTACACCAAAAGGAACATCTGCCTCTGCGCTTTTTTGTTCAGAAACAGCACTTCCAGTCACATAACCTAAAGATTATACATTTTATCAACATTTATGTATACAATTTATTTTGCTAGATGTTTGCAAATCATTACTGCTACTGCTAACATAAAAAACACATGTAAAAACACATGACAAGCCTCCAAATTAAATGTCTTTGCATTTACAAAATGTGTATACTATAAACTATAGACTAATGCCATATTGTAAAACATTAAATTGACAAATAAGTGACTGAAAACTGACACTCTGCTGTCTACAAGTAACTATGGTAGTCATAACATTTTTTTTTTTCAATTAAAAATTGCTAAAAAGTTTACAAAAAAAAAAAAAGAGAACAGCCTTTCTCTATTATCTTTGAATATTAATACCGTGGAAATTACCAAAACTTCATGATGGAAAGTTTTATCTCGGCACATCCCCTTCAACACCAAACCACAGGCCGAATGTTTTCTTACAATATATTTCATTTGCTATCGATGTATGCATTGTACACATTTGGCAACACTGCCACTACCATGCAGAGTCAGATGATTTTTGCAAATGTACAGTGCACAATTCATTTTTACATACATGAAACTAGCACAGTGACTTTCTGCTACTTTGTTTCAATGTTATTACTACAACAGTGCAAAACATACTGAACAACGCCTGATACAGAGTATATTGATACTCACTGAGGGCATTTGAAAGGTGCCAATTCCATTTTTTTTTTGGTGCCCATTCCCTGAGATACAAACCCATTATCCTCTTAAAACAAATAACGTAAGTGAGAAAGTAAGTAAAATGCAACTAGCTTTTTTCATTTAAGGCCATACGACAGTGACAGCTGTCAGCTGTCAGCTCACAGTTTCAACTTAAAACAGCTGTTATTATTTGTTACATTTGAAATAAATTCAGTATGTTGCATCAGATTACATGTCTGTGACTCTTTAATCACCTAAACTAATGTCGATCCAAAAATAATTAAAATTATTATTTGATTTTGTTGTAGAAAAAAGTCATTCCAGGTCAAACAACCAAAGCTCCACTGACAGGTTTTATGTTTTATAGGATTCACTGTAAGTCATATCGTGGAACAAATGATTCCACAAACTGCGGGGAAAATGGTGTTCCCGCTACAGAAACACTGTACAGAGTTCAGAGTACTTGCCTTGAGGGAGGACTACTGCTGGCTCATGTGCTGGGATAGTCTGAGGAACCTCTGGTGCAGGTCCAGATGTGGCTGCCTTTGGACCCTTGCCCTGTGGTCCGATGGGTGCTGGCTCAGGTGTGAATTCAGGTGCAGGCATTGGGTCTTTGGCTTGAGGAATTGCTGGTGCTGGTTCTGGTGTAGCCTGAGGGATTAGTGGTGTCTGTTTATAGCTTTTTCCTTGAGGCACAGGTGAAGGCAGCTTTTGATATTTGTCTTGTGTCACCATAACCAGGATGCCACTCGTGGGCTCAGGGGCAACCGGTGCTGCACCTCGAGTTATTGCTTGTTGAGGTACGACACCCTCCTCTGGTGTTGCACTCGTCTGCTCAGGAGAGAGAACTCCACCTTTTAGGCCCTTTTCATAGGACACACCTGCACCCTTCGTACCCTTCTCATTTGATATCATGCCGTAATCTAAAAACCCAAACCAGATTTTTATGAAAAAACACTAAGAACATAGAAGATCAGAGATAAAGCTAACACAAAACATATGCATGTACAGGAGCATTTACCTGTATTGGCTGCCAACTGTCCGTTAGATACTCCAGCAGTAACACCATAGCCTGTGAACATTTTAATAAAGACATGATTTACAGTTCAATGCAAAAAGAAAAACCAGACAAAATCAAAGTTTCTATGCATCTTTTTGTCTCTGCTTTTTTTGTTTGCTCATAAAATCATTATTACCTTCCTTCCTTTAGTTTTAGTGTGATGACACAGCGGAGGGTGGTTCAGTTTTGATATCACAAACATTACATGTGTTACATATATCATTCAGAACTGTTAAACATTGTAGCACCTTCACTGGGTGACCCTGCTCCAACAACTTTTGAGTCTTTGCTCGGCCCTCGATGATTCATAAATGTCAAAATGTAATTACAATAACACTGTTTCAGGGTAGAGATAAACTGACCCACAATTGATTAACTTTGACAAATTACATTCAGAGCTTATTAATAAATAACTCCTCTTGAATTTAATTTGATCTGACATTGGATAGCAGGAACTTACCATTGAGTTTATTTCCATACCCACCGAGTGCAGCACCATTTGTAATACCATTACCTTGAGAGAAAACGAAGGAAAAGGAAGTAAGCACGGCTGGTAATTATGGAAAGACTAAAGATTTAAAATGCTTAAATCAAAGCAAGAAAATAAATGTTATATGCATTTCCTTTTTATGTATGCATTTATTGTGGCATAAATGTTAATAGGACAGTTATTTTGCTTTTTGTTTTTAATCACTGAATTAACTGTTTTTTCATTGTGACATGAATTTTCCTGGGCAAAATCACAATATAGAAAACAAAGTAAAGAGGTGTATTATATTTCAGTTTTGTCCAGCAGAGGGCAGCATAGACATGCCACTACTAAATGTAAAGCACATGATTAGTTTTCATTTGGAGGTGCTTTTTTCCTTTTTGAAATATAAACACACTCTCTAACTATTATTACAGCATTACCACCGTTGGGTTTGGTTCCATAGATGTTGGGAACACCAGCTCCCGCTCCGGCTGCTGCTCCATAACCTGTGGTCAAACATAACATAACATAAATACACTACTCAAAAAAATAAAGGGAACACTTAAACAACACAATGTAACTCCAAGTCAATCACACTCCTGTGAAATCAAACTGTCCACTTAGGAAGCAACACTGATTGACAATCAATTTCACATGCTGTTGTGCAAATGGAATAGACAACAGGTGGAAATTATAGGCAATTAGCAAGACATCCCCAATAAAGGAGTGGTTCTGCAGGTGGTGACCACAGACCACTTCTCAGTTCCTATGCTTCCTGGCTGATGTTTTGGCCACTTTTGAATGCTGGCGGTGCTTTCACTCTAGTGGTAGCATGAGACGGAGTCTACAATCCACACAAGTGGCTCAGGAAGTGCAGCTCATCCAGGATGGCACATCAATGCAAGCTGTGGCAAGAAGGTTTGCTGTGTCTGTCAGTGTAGCGTCCAGAGCATGGAGGCGCTACCAGGAGACAGGCCAGTACATCAGGAGACGTGGAGGAGGCCGTAGGAGGGCAACAACCCAGCAGCAGGACCGCTACCTCCGCCTTTGTGCGAGGAGGAGCAGGAGGAGCACTGCCAGAGCCCTGCAAAATGATCCCCCAGCAGGCCACAAATGTGCATGTGTCTGCTCAAACGGTCAGAAACAGACTCCATGAGGGTGGTATGAGGGCCCGACGTCCACAGGTGCGGGTTATTTTTACAGCCCAACACCGTGCAGGACATTTGGCATTTGCCAGAGAACACCAAGATTGGCAGATTGGCAAATTCGCCACTGGCGCCCTGTGCTCTTCACATGTGACAGTCTGGAGACGCCATGGAGAACGTTCTGCTGCCTGCAACATCCTCCAGCATGACCGGTTTGGCGGTGGGTCAGTAATGGTGTGCGGTGGCATTTCTTTGGGGGGCCGCACAGCCCTCCATGTGCTCGCCAGAGTTAGCCTGACTGCCATTAGGTACTGAGAGGAGATCCTCAGACCCGTTGTGAGACCATATGCTGGTGCAGTTGGCCCTGGGTTCCTCCTAATGCAAGACAATGCTAGACTTCATGTGGCTGGAGTGTGTCAGCAGTTCCTGCAAGAGGAAGGCATTGATGCTATGGACTGGCCCTCCCGTTCCCCAGACCTGAATCCAATTGAGCACATCTGGGACATCATGTCTCGCTCCATCCACCAACGCCACGTTGCACCACAGACTGTCCAGGAGTTGGCGGATGCTTTAGTCCAGGTCTGGGAGAAGATCCCTCAGGAGACCATCCGCCACCTCATCAGGAGCATGTCCAGGCGTTGTAGGGAGGTCATAGAGGCACGTGGAGGCCACACACACTACTGAGCCTCATTTTGACTTGTTTTAAGGACATTACATCAAAGTTGAAAAAATCCAGACCGCCATGGGTTGATAAATTTGATTTCCATTGATAATTTTTGAGTGATTTTGTTGTCAGCACATTCAACTATGTAAAGAAAGGAATATTTAATGAGATTATTTCATTCATTCAGATCTAGGATGTTATTTTAGTGTTAGTATTTTTTTGAGTAGTGTATACCATCCCACTGAAATGTTTATCTACCTGAGTAATATATATACACAACACCTTAACACGGAATTTGATCAGTTACCATTGGGTTTAGCTCCATATCCATTGGGAACAGCTCCATTTCCATAACCTTGAGATTGAACAAATTACAAAACATCAATATCATATTTAAACTCGTCACTGTGTTTAAAACCACATTGTTGTATACAAGTATTACCTGGTTGGGGTCTCATTGCACCTCCTCTGGTGGCTCCATTTCCTGTAACACATTCATGGAAGCAAATCACTTTATATTCTGCTTGAGATGTCATGAAAATAAAACAGTATTTTGAATCATAAATATATTGTCTTACCATTGGGTTTGGAACCATACCCTAAAAGGAATATATCAGCGTAAAACTAAATCAGTTTTGCTGATTTTATTTGAGATGTTGTTTGAGGTATATTGACAACTTTGCCTGTGCTACACACAAGAAGATCCACAGATGACTGAAAAGATGGATATTGCTTTGAATCGTTTTTTTACAACAGTGAATAACAAACAACAATGGTGTTCATAGCTCACCAGGTAAAAGGGTAACAGTGGATGTTATATATAGTGTTGGATATTTTATTTATATGTTTAGCATTGGGTTTTGCACCTTGTCCGTTACGTACACCAGCTGCAGCACCATAGCCAGAAATTTTAACAATTGTCAAAACGGTTTGTGGAATTAATAATCTAAAAGCATTTGTCAAAACATATTCCCTTGACAGTAGGGATATTCCTACCTTGCTTTGGTCCCTTCATTCCTCCATTTCTATACCGAGGTCCAAGACCCAAACCAGCACTGCCATAACCACCATTGTAACCTTTAAATATGGTAAACACATATGTATATCGAATATTAGTATTTATTTTTTAGTCATGTCAGTATGGACTGACCTTTGTATTACTCACCTCCCATGGGTTGAGCACCATAACCATTATGACCATTACGGCCATATGCTGGAAGAACAAATAAACACATTATTACTGGTGTATTAGATGGCGGCTTCAGTACCGTGTCATGACCTTCACTTACCTTGGTTCCTGGCAAGCTGAGGTACTCCCAGACCTCTGGAGGCTCCCATCCCCACACCTGGACCTTAAATCCCAGAAGTACATATGTATCAATGTTGTGTCAAAGTGAATATTAGGATTACCTGGTGGCAGAAGATGAGTTACCTGCCCCGTAAGGTGGTCGGCCATATCCTTTCATAGGTTTACTTCCAGCTTCCTCTTGTCCTGTTAAAGAGAGACATTCTTACGTTACATAAGTATGTAGACAAATATATTTTGTGTTGCATAAACTCAAAAAGTATCATATTGCCCATTCCAACGTAACCACTTTACACATCTTACCATTCGGTCTTGGCCCTTTGCTGCTAGATGTCCAAACTGCGGCTCCTTGACCTATAGAACGATGATTGCAGTATATTTACACATTTCATTTATTTAAATATGTGTTCAGTTCAATTTTGGCAGACAATTCCTTTGTTTTTGCCCCCTTGTCCATTAGATACACCAGATCCAGCACCATAGCCTATCACAATTTAATCAAAACCACTTCATTTGATGTCAGGTGAGAGCCAATTAGCATGATGTGTGATCTGGACGATGACCGCTTTGGATATTATCAACTGTCCCATATTAATCCAGTGTCACAAGAATGTCACTGTCTGTGCACCAATGTTTAGTCATTTTAACTTGGTCAAATTAACTGTTTGAGTGGTTGTGTGTGATGAAAGCACAACCACTCAAACAGTTAAAAGATTGTATTATTAACATCCAATCAATAAACACAGATATTTTAAAAACAATGCTGTAGGAGTTACCCTACCGTTGCCTTTTGTTCCAGGTCCTTTATGTGCAGCAGCAGCAATGCCATGACCTACAAACACATACAACACAAACACAGTTTCCATCTCTACTCATCCTTTCTTTT
>NC_060163.1:13111397-13113146 GCF_021292245.1 Micropterus dolomieu
GGCAATATATTTGGGAATATTTTAATTGTATTTTGGGGTGCTGGAGTGCTTTCAGAATTTTTTTAATGCCTTTTCTCAGTGCTGAAACTTCCGTCATTCGTTAATGAGGAAAACTACCAACTTTTAACATTTACTTTTTAGCCTATGGTTAGCTTATATTTATTTAACAATGTGTTTTAAAGTTCAGTTTTTGCAAACATTATGATTGGTATTGCTCCCATGTCCACACAGGATCCAGCACCATAGCCTAGCATAAAGAGGAATTTAATGAATCGACTCACTGCAACATTTTGCTGCCACTACAAGATCAGTTCAAGGTCCTTCTGTAGCTTGACAGACACCATCAAATCATTTCAGTTAGGGTTTAAATTTATGGATGGTGCAGAGCTTTTAAAACAACCAATACCTTCTCACATGAGAATGTGTTGAAACCTTTAAATTCAAATCCTTTTAGACTTAAGTGTGGCTTTTGATACTATCAAATGTCTCATTTTAATCCATAGTTGCAAGCATATCACTGTCTGTGCACCAACATTAAATCAGTTCAACTTTGTTGGATTCTGGCAGTGATTTTACTTTCAAATTCCTTCTTCTTACTCTATTATGAATCTTTGAAAGTCTTTACTGTGTTCATCACGGTTTTTCTCGCACCACTCTTAAGGTTTGTATATACTGTACAACCAGATTGTTGATTGGATGTTAATAATACAAACACAGACATTTTAAAAACAGTGCTGTAGGAGCTACCCTACCGTTGCCTTTTGTTCCAAGTCCTTTATGTGCAGCAGCGCCATAACCTACAAACACATACAACACAAAAATGTTTTCCATCTCTACTTATCTTTTTTCTTTTCAAAACGATAAATAGCAATGAAAGTTAATAGCATTTCTATCATACTATATTTAATCTTTCTTTTTTTAAAATGTAACACGTATGTATATCAAATCAACCCCATCACCACATCTAAAATACCATTGCCTTTAGTTCCTTGTCCGCCATATCCGCCAGCTTGTGCTCCGTAGCCTGCAAAATACAGAAAATATAAATTGATTGTTGTTGTTGCTCAGTGTGTGTGTGTGTGTGTGTGTGTGTGTGTGTGTGTGTGTGTGTGTGTGTGTGTGTGTGTGTGTGTGAGAGAAAGAGTGTCCTCAGTGAGAAGATGTGTTTCATACCGTTGCCTTTCATTTGTTGTCCATTGGTTGGGCCGGCTTGAACACCATATCCTGCAACAAAGACCACAATGTGACTATATTACAGCGAATAATCAGCAAGTTAAATTGCAATAGATGCAAACTAGTGGAGAGATGCATTAACATCTACCATTCGATGTACCTCCGTTTCCATTAGGTAAAACTGCTGGATTTCCTCCTGGATTACAAACAATGCATATAGAGATTGAAGAAGTTAGTGGAAAACAGTGATTCTGATACAGAACACTGAGTACACATCAGAAAAAAAATCTACAGCGGTTCATCACCTGTGCAACCCCATTGCACCTGGGTTCTTCAGAATAACTTACAGGGCTCTGTGGCGATATATTTTGCCATTAATGTATTTATTACATGTTTATTTATTAATCATATTTTGGGATGCTGGAGTGGTTTCTGTACAACCAGATTGTTGATTGGATGTTAATAATACAAACACAGACATTTTAAAAACAGTGCTGTAGGAGCTACCCTACCGTTGCCTTTTGTTCCAAGTCCTTTATGTGCAGCAGCGCCATAACCTACAAACACATACAACAC
>NC_060163.1:13113968-13158488 GCF_021292245.1 Micropterus dolomieu
AGCACCATAGCCAGAAATTTTAACAATTGTCAAAACGGTTTGTGGAATTAATAATCTAAAAGCATTTGTCAAAACATATTCCCTTGACAGTAGGGATATTCCTACCTTGCTTTGGTCCCTTCATTCCTCCATTTCTATACCGAGGTCCAAGACCCAAACCAGCACTGCCATAACCACCATTGTAACCTTTAAATATGGTAAACACATATGTATATCGAATATTAGTATTTATTTTTTAGTCATGTCAGTATGGACTGACCTTTGTATTACTCACCTCCCATGGGTTGAGCACCATAACCATTATGACCATTACGGCCATATGCTGGAAGAACAAATAAACACATTATTACTGGTGTATTAGATGGCGGCTTCAGTACCGTGTCATGACCTTCACTTACCTTGGTTCCTGGCAAGCTGAGGTACTCCCAGACCTCTGGAGGCTCCCATCCCCACACCTGGACCTTAAATCCCAGAAGTACATATGTATCAATGTTGTGTCAAAGTGAATATTAGGATTACCTGGTGGCAGAAGATGAGTTACCTGCCCCGTAAGGTGGTCGGCCATATCCTTTCATAGGTTTACTTCCAGCTTCCTCTTGTCCTGTTAAAGAGAGACATTCTTACGTTACATAAGTATGTAGACAAATATATTTTGTGTTGCATAAACTCAAAAAGTATCATATTGCCCATTCCAACGTAACCACTTTACACATCTTACCATTCGGTCTTGGCCCTTTGCTGCTGGATGTCCAAACTGCGGCTCCTTGACCTATAGAACGATGATTGCAGTATATTTACACATTTCATTTATTTAAATATGTGTTCAGTTCAATTTTGGCAGACAATTCCTTTGTTTTTGCCCCCTTGTCCATTAGATACACCAGATCCAGCACCATAGCCTATCACAATTTAATCAAAACCACTTCATTTGATGTCAGGTGAGAGCCAATTAGCATGATGTGTGATCTGGACGATGACCGCTTTGGATATTATCAACTGTCTGTGCACCAATGTTTAGTCATTTTAACTTGGTCAAATTAACTGTTTGAGTGGTTGTGTGGGATGAAAGCACAACCACTCAAACAGTTAAAAGATTGTATTATTAACATCCAATCAATAAACACAGATATTTTAAAAACAATGCTGTAGGAGTTACCCTACCGTTGCCTTTTGTTCCAGGTCCTTTATGTGCAGCAGCAGCAATGCCATGACCTACAAACACATACAACACAAACACAGTTTCCATCTCTACTCATCCTTTCTTTTAAACCTAATAAAATACATGGCTTTATTAGATGACCAATAAACTGGTTTTCGTCACTGGTTTTGACAGCAGGTGAAAATATATAAAAATGGCATCTTCAAGATCTTTTGTCATTTTGAGACATTACTTTGGGATGTGGTACAAGTGATGGACATTTTCAAATTTTAATAAATATTTTGTCAAACTAAGTGAATCATTTATGAGTCAGAAAAACAATAGATGAATGAATTGTTAGTTGCAGCCCTAACTGGGGATTTACCACTTTGTCTTTTGGTCAGCTGCAGTTTCTGGAAATGTAGCACTACCGTAAAATGACCTAAAACATTTCCAGCACTAATATAATGTGCATACAGCATACTGTCTGTCCTCACAAAATGATTACTACTACTACTAGACTTACCATTCAAATGGCCACCGTTTCCATTTGGAGCTACAGCAGCAGGAGCTCCATAACCTGGAAATGATTAAATTATACAATATTTTAAAATTACAATCATATAAAATATTTTTGTTGCTCAGTGTATGAGAGTCCTCAGTGAGAAGACGTTTTTCATACCGTTGCCTTTCATTTGTTGTCCGTTGGTTGGGCCAGCTTGAACACCATATCCTGCAACAAAGACCACAATGTGACTATATTACAGCGAATAATCAGCAAGTTAAATTGCAATAGATGCAAACTAGTGGAGAGATGCATTAACATCTACCATTCGATGTACCTCCGTTTCCATTAGTTAAAACTGCTGGATTTCCTCCTGGATTACAAACAATGCATATAAAGATTGAAGAAGTGTGCAACCCATTGCACCTGTGTTCTTCAGAATAATTTACAGGGCTCAATGGCAATATATTTGGGAATATTTTAATTGTATTTTGGGGTGCTGGAGTGCTTTCAGAATTTTTTTAATGCCTTTTCTCAGTGCTGAAACTTCCGTCATTCGTTAATGAGGAAAACTACCAACTTTTAACATTTACTTTTTAGCCTATGGTTAGCTTATATTTATTTAACAATGTGTTTTAAAGTTCAGTTTTTGCAAACATTATGATTGGTATTGCTCCCATGTCCACACAGGATCCAGCACCATAGCCTAGCATAAAGAGGAATTTAATGAATCGACTCACTGCAACATGTTGCTGCCACTACAAGATCAGTTCAAGGTCCTTCTGTAGCTTGACAAACACCATCAAATCATTTCAATTAGGGTTTAAATTTATGGATGGTGCAGAGCTTTTAAAACAACAAATACCTTCTTGCATGTGTTGAAACTTTAAAACTCAAATCCTTTTAGACTTAAGTGTGTCTTTGGATACTATCAACTGTCTCATTTTAACCCAGTGTCACAAGCACATCACTTTTTATGTTCAAATTCCTTCTTCTTACTTTATTATGAATCTTTGAAAGTCTTTACTGTGTTCATCACGGTTTTTCCCACAACACTCTTAAGGTATGTATATACTGTACAACCAGATTTTATTATTAACATCCAATCAATAAACACAGACATTTTAAAAACAGTGCTGTACGAGCTACCCTACCATTGCCTTTTGTTCCAAGTCCTTTATGTGCAGCAGCAGCAGCGCCATAACCTACAAACACATACAACACGAAAAGTTCTTTAAAAAGCTGTAAAAACCAACAAAAGATAATAGCATATTAATCATACCAATCAACCCCATCATCACGTCTAAAATACCATTGCCTTTAGTTCCTTGTCCATCATATCCTCCAGCTTGTGCTCCGTAGCCTGCAAAATAAAGACAATTTAACTTGAACTTTTTGTTGCTTAGTGTATGTGTGTGAGCGAGAGCGAGAAGACGTGTTTTATACCGATGCCTTTCATTGGTTGTCCATTGGTTAGGCTGGCTTGAACACCATATCCTGAAGCAAAAATCACAGTGTGACTATGTTATAGTGAATAATAAGTAAGTTGAATTACAATAGATGCAAATTGATGTAGAGATGCATTAACATCTACCATTTGATGTAGCTCCATTTCCATTGGGTAAAACTGCTGGATTTCCTCCTGGATTAGAAACAATGCATATAGAGATGTTAGTGGAAAACAGTGATTCTTGAGATAACTGAAGATAAGCTCTGAAGCTCCACCAGAAGCAGTTAATGCAGATATATTTGGGAATATTTTAATCGTATTTTTGGATGTTGGAGTGGTTTGAGAACTTTTTGAATGCATTTTCTCAGTCGTAAAATCTGTTCACCATTCATGAAAGAGGAAGCAAACTTTTAACATCCACTTTTTAAGGCTACAGGTTGAGCGTTAGTTTAGTGGTAAAAAAGAAGCTGAAAATCGTGGTTGCTGTAGAGCACCTACCCTGTAGTTTGCCACCTTGTCCATTGATTACACCAGCTGTGGCTCCATTGCCTTAAAAAACAAGATGGAAAACATAACCAAAAGATCCAGCATAGTTATATATATCCACTAACTAAAGCTTTTACAGAGAGATAAGTGACTTTTGTGATTTTGTTTAAGCAGGTACTTGGAAAACTTACCTTTCATCCCTCCTTTATTGGTGGAACCAGCAGCTGCACCATAGCCTTAAATAGATTAGATAAATGGTGGGAAATGGTTGTGTGTAGTTAGAATAAGCTTTAAATTTGGACTTGAAACACATTTACCATTAGATTTAGCTCCATTTGAAACACCAACTGCTGGCCAAAAGTGTATAATTTGTGTGTGTGTTTTGCAAACATTCTGTAATCACTAACCTATGCCTTTTGTGGGGTATCCACCATATCCATTTTGCGCACCCATTGCTTGACCCACACCTTAGAAAGACATAATTAATAACAAAATACTCTCAGGAACAGAGGAATGGCTGGAGAAATTTGCTGTTAATTTACCTTTTGATGGCATCAGCATTCTTCCTATACCTCCACCGTTCTGAGGTTTCTTTCCTAGAAAAATCCACATGACAGTTGTAAACAAATGTTTTGGCTTGTGTGGAAATCCCACAAATGCAATAATTTCCATGTTTCAGGTGTTTAAAAGTGAGCAGAATGTGATGGGTTTACCATTAGGTTGTGGCCCGTGTCCATTGGATACTCCATATGCAGGACCATAACCTTTAAACACAGCACATTTATTGTAAAACTACAGTCCATATTAACTACTGTTAAATAACAGGGGAAAACATTTAGCTTTGCAACATATCCACCTGGCATATCAGTTAAAATAGTAACATTAAAGATATGAGCTGATCTACATTTTTGTTTTCTTTGGTCCATGGGAGATTTCAATTTACACAATTAATATTCTATTCATCCACAGTTAACCCAAAATATAACCAAGAAAGCTGTTAATAATTCTGGAGAGGGCCTTTCTTTTTAATAAAATTAGGTATAATGTTTACCAACACCTCCTCACTCTAATAATTTTCAAACAGACTCTGGACAAATAAGAAATAACTTTTTTCCCCACAAGTTTGGAAATGTATTCTTACAGTTTGGGTCACTAACTGATATAAATTTGCAGTCATCACAAAATTAACTCACAAATCAACACACTGAAGAAGTCTGAAAATGGTTTTATGATTTAGATGATTGTCCTCTTGCTCAGGCAGACATAACTCTATACAGCTGCCTTATATTAGGTAGACTCATGTTAGAGATGATATCAAAAGGCTAACAGGGGAATTGAAAATGACACTTGTAACCTGTCTTGACCACTGAACCGACTCTAGACCACTAAATAACTGCAGCATTATTATTATTATTTACAGTCTTATATCAAAGATTAAAATCAACCAGGAGGCCAACTGAAATCAATATCTCATTGACAAATGTCCATCTCATTTTAGAAACTGTTTCTGTGAGTTTGTACAGGACTGAACAAATGTTTTTATTTCAATTTAATTTAAGGAGGGATACTCTGACTTTCTTCGAAAACAGGAGAGCGTTAACTTTTTTCATCGCAGATTTATAATTTATCATTATTTTATTATTATTTTATTTTTTATTTGGAATCTGGGTGTGGGGTGAAAATATTATGGAGCTCAGGTTCATTCATTTAATAATAACTATTTAGAAGCTCTTTATCCAAAAATTGAGTGGCAGTAATATTGTGTTGTGTCAAACAAAAGGTTCAGCCCACCTTCCCACCCTGATCATTGTCATACAGTCCCTAAATTAGCAAGTACACACTCCTGGTGAGTCATCAGTCTGATGAACTTTTTCTTTTGGGAATTGATGAGCCTCGACTCTAAAGAAGTCAATGGAGTGACTGTGTACAAGCAGTAAAACTATTCTCTTCCCTTCTCACAGAGGGATGTTAAATTTAGACTGCTGCTGCCACTAAAGCCAAGCTGCCTTTGATTTTCCGCTGGTAAAAAGAAAAGAATATATAGCTGCTTCGCATCGTCACAAGAAAGGTTGGCAGAGGGCCAAGCACATGTAAGGGACATACAGCGAGCTAAGATATCAGTTTAACATGATCGTTTGAAATTTGACAGGCAAACCCGAGCATCTGAAAGACATTTGTTTCATTTCTTCAGGACTCTCAGCAGGTTGTACTCTTTCACTGCACAAGACTGGAGCATGCAGTACTGTAACACTTTTACACAGTTTGGGAGTCTTTAAACCCCAACAATATACAGATACAAGTAGACTGTATGTTTTCGCAGTTTGTTCTGTACAAACATTTACATCCTCCCATTTTTAAGAGAGAAATTCAGTAATTTCAATTAATGATGTCAATTCAAATCATTCAAAAGTATCTTAATTTCTGACTTTAGTATTTAAAATATTTTAGATCTCAAGGAATGCAAATCTAACAGCCATTTCTGTTTAATTTTAAACCAATTAAAAGTTAAGATGGTAGAAGCCATCACTAAGAGAGACAAAATACTGAATTTCTGAATATTTATATTTGTATGTAAAGCAACAAGAAGGGAAAGTGTAAAATACAGTATGTCACGCACACAGATAGAGAGCTGACAGATAACATCTTCATTGGCAGTATGTCAGTTCATAACTCAAGTGTTTGTCCTTCTCTCTACAACAGACTCTGACCACATAACTGACCACAGTGACTCTACAGAACATATAGGAAACACATTTCTCCCCTAAATAAACTATATAGATGAATTCCAATAACAGTGACCAGAAGGTTTAAATTGGCCCATTTGACTAACCCTCCCTAATTTCCATTATATAACAAATGAAGGTCCTTAACACAAGGTGGTTGCTGTATATTGAATTGATAATGCTGATTCATGGCTTCTGTCATAAAGGCAGTATTTAGCCATGTTAGATAATTTTAAAAGATGAGACAGTTGGTTATCACATTATTTTGGATATGGCTGACTCTCAGCAGGTGCCTCTGCACTTCACTCACCCCCCGTGTGTGCTGTCTGCACGAGCCAAAGGATCACTGCACCCTGAAGTAGTAGTTGCGCCAACATATTGGACCTGGAGAAAAAAGCCCAAAATGTTTTAGACCCAGCAGCAGGAGAATGAGAATGGTTAAGCAGATGATCTGGAGTGGGGAACACACCCTGATTGTGGGGGTCTTATATACACTCTGGTCTGAGGCGCCCCTCCTTCTACTTATAGATGCAGCTATTATCAAGATCCTCCCCCGCCGGCTGGGAGAGACACCCTAGGTGCACACACACTAACTAAATAATTGGTCACTTAAAGTGCATTAACACTTAAGAGAGAGATAGCAAAGAGAGAGGGTTCACCAGATTGGACATTGACTGATGAAGACTGGACGGTGCATCACACAAGCTGGATTAAAGGAAGGCATTTTACACTTTCTTTGCACTAATTTGTGATCATTGTCATAGTTGAAGTTGTTAATACGGACCATATCATAGACTAATAATTTCCTGACTGTATATTGTTATGCAGTATTTTATTTGGGTCAAGGTGTTGCCTATGATGATGCTGGCTAACACTTCCTAATGCCATGCAGTGCTGCAAAGCATAAATAAATGTGTTTCCCTTGTAAACAGAGTCTGCTTTAATTTATTTAAATTAACTGTAGTCAAGTCAAAAATAGCATGTAGAGGATGACAGAAGTCATTCTCACATAATAACATTAAACACACTGTAAAGCATAAAAACACCCCTGAACAGTCCAACTGTGGAAACATATACAGCAGACATGCTAAGCTAAACACTTGCAGACATAAATCATTTTTAATGATTGTAGTCAGTGATAGAATCCAATGATAAAACTGTACATACGGTGATGTGAATAGGCAGCAGCTTAGAGCAATATTTGGTTTTAAAGACAAGTTTTTGCAGGCACTTTTAGTCAAATGTTTCTGGAGACAAAATATTATTTGTGAATGGACTTGATGACAGAAATGACATCACTTCAAAATGCAGAGGAGCCAGTTTAAAGAGGGAGATGATGGAAACTGAGTGACCGTTATCCTCCACTCATGCCTCTTTAAGTCCATAATATCTCCATGGTCCCAGCACACAAACACACACACACACACACACAGTTGGTGGGTGAGAGCAGTCCCTTGTATATTTAAAGAAAAAAGCAAGTAAAAAGGGAAAGATATCTCACCTTTCACATAGATTCCTCACTTAAAGTCCAACTCCTCCTCCTCTTATGAGGTCAAGGAGAGGTTAACGTCTCACCACACAGCCCACCCAGACCTCTCACATACTTGGCTTCTCTACAAACACTCACAGCACCACTGCTGCCACTGACAAACCGTCTGTCTTAACTTTTCACCACCCTGGAAATAAATGTGTCTTTCGATTTCCCCTCTGATCTTTCAGCAAAGTCATGACTTTAATCTAGCATTCAGGGTTTTTAAACAATCACTAGCCTATGGGACAAAATCTTGTTTTCTAGTAAAATTATGTTTATGCAGGATGCCATGCAGATCGTCTTAACAGGCAGCCAAAGGGATGTGTTGATTAATACTTGATGTAATAACTGTAGAGGTTTCTGTTGGTCACAACCACCTGATCGTTTGATGGCTCTAAAGATTGCAGTGTTGGTTGACCAACTTTGGTCCAGACTGAAATAACTAGTGGATGCATTTGATTAAGATGTCATTTTGTACAGACCTTCGTTCCAGAGGATGAATCCTGATGATCTCCTGACTTTCCTCTAACACCATGAGATTCACATTTGTGGTTTTGAGCGAGTCATCTGGACAAGTATTGGATGGATTGCCATGAAATTTGGTTCAGACATTCATTTCTCCTCAGGATGAATTGTGACAAATTTAGTAATACCTAATTTTTTAATCTAACACAATGATCAGGGCAAAATCTAAGTTTGTCCAATTATTTGCTTTGTGACCAAATACCTGCAAAACTAATGACATTCCCATCAACCTTACCTGTATAAAATCTGCATGTTGACTTTAGCATTTAGCTCAAAACAACAGTGTGTCTATGCACAGTCTACCAGAGCTGCTAGCACAGGCTGTAGTTTTGCTTAAAGATGCCCTGCCTGGGAACAGCTTTTATATGTATGTGGGTTCCTGTGGCTGACAGCTGTGCTGAGTGGAAAATGTATGTCTGTACTAAAACTGTTGAAGGGTGGAGAGGTCATTGTGCTTAAAAGCCACATGCAATTCATATATTTCCCCACAAATATTTACAGAACACACACAATTACATTAATATCTTATGTTGACCTTCCATACAAGAGAGTACACACGTCATCAGGATGGTTTTCAAAAGAAGTGAAGACAAATAATCAGTCTGGGTTTCAGTCTCTTGTGCTTCCTGACTGACATGTGTTGCCTTGTATACCTATGCTATCAGTATTAAACCAAGCTGAACACCAAAACAAACTATTTTAAACACACAGATGACGTGAAGTGATGCAATGCCAAATTGTATCCGTTAATATTAGCAGACAGCTAATGCTGAGGCTGGCTTCACTGCTCTCCTATGGTGGTGGTTTGCTTTGAGGTGGTTGTCCGGATGTTGTTGTGTCACTCTGTGTACCGGGAAAAAAAACCTGGGCTCAAGACCACAGTGCAACCACTGTTCGACAAGGATTCTCTGACTCTGCATAGGGATGTATTACTGCCCACATGTGTGCAGCTGGCCAACAGGGCTCTGACTTAGTGCTTGGTTGACAGTCATTGGATCCTGACAACTACTGGAGTGTTTAGTGCTGGCTGGCGTTGGAAATACAACTTTACTTGACGATGTTACTTTAAACTTGCTGCAAATGATTACATGATTTACCAACCACTGTATGAAGAACCCTCAAGTGAAAAGAATTTATAGTTATATGCTCTTAAAAACAACAAAATCAGATTTTTAAACAAAATTCCTAAAGATTTAAGAGATAGTCCAGGGGTTGTCTAATTGTATTGGATTAACAGTGTTCGTTTGATATATTGTAACAGTGATAATAGACATGCAACTATTTGCTGGCAGGGGTCCTGGGACAGATGCAGAAGTGGACATAGGGGCTTTAACAGTCAGGAGGGAGCCATAATTTACACCATGTTATGGTTCAACCAAAAGACTTAAAAGTAAAATATATTAAAAGCTCTTGTTCTTTTAATAATCTTTAGATTTATACTGCACCGTTATAATGCATTACTGTTGTTCTTAGCAATAAATCGACTAAATTTTCACATTTAAATTTAATCCTCCGTATATTTCACAGGGCTGGCAGAGCACTGAAGTCATGCATATAGCATGAGCTGAACACTTTCAAATAATTATATTGATGATGTAGCATTAACTACAGTGCGCTTCATGTTACTATTTATTCTCTCTTCAGCAGAGCCTCCTTCTGTTCTAGTTTTACTCTGTCATTAACAAAACATCTGCTCTGTATTAAAAAAATAAACTCTGCTGTAGACTACCAGTTTAGAGTTACATCATGTGCTGCTGCCAGTTCCTCCCTTTAGGAATGTCACACACTGGCGTTTCAGCACAGAACAGGCTTATTAGTTTGCTTAAATCTCAGCACCTTTAACAGAAAACACAGGAAATCTGGTTTGGTGAGATTTGGTGTGATGTTGTGCAGTCAATTCATAGGCTAATGATCAGAGTCAGACATGGCCTGCATTGATGCTGCCTATTAATCCTTGTGTTTTATTGATACTGGCTTTACTTCCCATAGACAATACTGTTGTATCAGTAAAAATAATAATTGCATTTGTTGCCTTCCCTGACTTTAGTCAAGTATAAAAATGGTAACCATCTGGCATTTCCTGCAGTAGACTTCTGAAACATCAATTAAAAATTTGGTAAGCAATTTTTCACAAGTTTGGAAAAGTCATTAAGAATTTAGGTGATAAAACAATGTTAAAGCAACTACAAAGGGTTTAACTGATTATGAAACAGTCAACACAAAATTGATGCCCGTATACAGTGGGGGAAATTTGATCCCCTGCTGACTTTGTACGTTTGCCTGCTGACAAATTATCAGTCTATAATTTTAGTGGTAGGTTTGTTTGAACAGTGAGAGACAGAACAAAAAATAATAATAATAATAATCCAGAAAAAGTTTATAAATTGATTTGCATTTTAGTGAGTGAAATAAGAATTTGACCCCCTATTAGTCAGAAAGATCTGTCTCCCAGGTATCTTTTATACAGGTAACGAGCTGAGATTAGGTGCACACTCTTAAAGGGGGTGCTCCTAATCACATTTGTTACCTCTAAAAAAAAATTAAAAAAAAAAAAAGACACCTGTCTACAGAAGCAAGCAATCAGATTCCAAACTCTCCACCATGGCCAAGACCAAAGAGCTGTCCAAGGATGTCAGGGACAAGATTGTAGACCTACACAAAGCTGGAATGGGCTACAAGACCATTGCCAAGAAGCTTGGTGAGAAGGTAACAACAGTTGGTGCGATTATTCACAAATGGAAAATACACAAAAATAAATAAATAAAACTGTCAATCTCCCTCGGTCTGGGGCTTCATGCAAGATCTCACCTCATGGAGTTGCAATGATCATGAGAACGGTGAGGAATCAGTCCAGAACTACAAAGGAGGATCTTGTCAATGATCTTAAGGCAGCTGGGAACATAGGTACCAAGAAAACAAGCGGTAACACACTACGCCGTGAAGGACTGACATCCTGCAACGCCCGCAAGGTTCCCCTGCTCAAATAAGCACATATGCAGGCCCGTCTGAAGTTTGCTAATGAACATCTGAATGATTCAGAGGAGAACTGAGTGAAAGTTGTGGTCAGATGAGACCAAAATCGAGCTCTTTGGCATCAACTCAACTTCGCCGTGTTTGGAGAAGGAGGAATGCTGCCTATGACCCCAAGAATACCATCCCCACCGTCAAACATGGAGGTGGAAACATTATGCTTTGGGGGTGTTTTTATGCTAAAGGGACAGGACAACTTCACTGCATCAAAAGGGACGATGGACGTGGCCTTGTACCGTCAAATCTTGGGGGAGATCTTCCTTCGCTCAGCCAGGGCATTGAAATGGGTAATCCAGCAGGACAATGACCCAAAACACACAGCCAAGGCAACAAAGGAGTGGCTCAAGAAGCAGCACATTAAGGTCTTGGAGTGGCCTAGCCAGTCTCCAGACCTTAATCCCATAGAAAATCTGTGGAGGGAGCTGAACGTTCGAGTTGCCAGACGTCGTCCTCGAAACCTTAAATGACTTACGAGAAGATCTGCAAAGAGGAGTGGGATAACATCCCTCCTGAGATATGCGCAAACCTGGTGGCCAACTACAAGAAACATCCAACCTGTGATTGCCAATAATGGTTTTTCCACCAAGTACTAAGTCATGTTTTGCCGAGGGGTCAAATATTTAACTCATTAAAACGCAAATCAATTTATAACATTTGACATGCGTTTTTGATTTGTGTTATTCTCTCACTGTTCAAATAAACCTAACACTAAAATTATAGACTGATAATTTGTCAGTGGGCAAACATACAAAATCAGCAGGGGATCAAATAATCCCCCCCCCCCGTATAGCAAACATTAGCAGATGAGAATCATTGGCCATTTATAGTTATTCTTAATGCCTGTCCGATTCCCTGCCAAATTACACGAATAAAATCTCATGTCCAGGACTTTCACTTTCATGAAAGTGCATTTTCTGCAGACTCAAACAGCTGAGCATTTTTGAAGATTTTTTTTTTTATTTGTGTTGCAAGTGCTCTACAAGGGTGAAATTTAAGTTATTCCTGTTTCCAAATGAATACAATAAATAAATCTTTACAACTGAGATATCTAAGATGGAAAATTACATCAAATACATCATTTTAAGTATCAATACACACGTATACACAATCTCTTTTTACAAAAACAAAAAATTGCATGACCTATGTTGATGGACCATGCCAACTTCCTTAATGGTTATTATAATCATGAACATAGTTTGAGCTCATAAGTTACTACACAATCCTCAGTCTGGTAACCAATATACGAACAAACATTTCTCATTAAGTGATAGCTCAAGTTTCTTGTTACTGAATGTAACTGCCATTAACTGATGTGTGGAAACATGCAAGCGTGGAGTGGTTAGAAGCCACATAACTCAGTCAGCTCCATCTGCTAGTTCATGTAATGTTACAACTCAGTATATGGTAATCTGATGGCAACACTTGTTTTGGAAGGTAAAAAAAAAAAAAGAAAAAAAAAAAAAAAGCAGCATCAGGTTTGTGATTTCAGAATAAATTGCATTCTGATGTAACCTACTGGAGACCAAAGGGAGGAAAGTAAAAAGATCAGATAAAGGAAATAAAAAGGGAAACAGTTTGAGTGTGCAGAAATGTGAGGGGATGAGGGGGGAAAAAAAATAAAAATAAAGCAAAAGCATTTTGAACGCAGGTCTGAGAACATTACATAGCTTCAGTTATAGTGAACAACGAGGAGTTTGTCAGGGCAGTGCTTCTGCTCCTTTCACTCTAGTGCTCACCACAACCTGGTCATTAGCTGAACATTTCATCAGCTTCCGTCCATCTTAAGATGGAAGAGCCAGGAATCCGGTTGCAGACCTAAAATCGATAAAAGTAATGATATTTAGGTCTACGTCCACTATATACGCACAGTAACAAATATCTGCTTCTTGTATTAAAACAAACTTACTCCATGTTGCTTTTCAGCTGATACACAGTGCGCTTGTCCAGGTAACGGCAGAAGAGAGTGAGCAGGTTTGAGGGCATGAGGAGCGGCTCCACCAGTGAACATTGTGAAAGCTGTCCCGCCACCTGGAATATTGTGTCCGTCCTACGAGACAACAGGAACACTATGTCTGAACCTCATAAGGATGTAAAAAGGATCTCCCATTATGGAATATTAGGTTTAATATCCCCACCAGGTCTCAAAGTCACCGATGCTGGGCTCTAGAGGAACGCCTGAGGACAGTAGCTTCTCTCCTTGGGACAGGAGAGCATACAATAAGGACAGTCCAAACTGAAAGAAAAAGAAATGATGAGACAAAAATAGTTCCACACAAAAAAGCCCAACAGCAACATAAAGCACAGACCTTGTTCTGACATGCCAGCGTGAGGGAGTCATGTGTTGTCAGAGACTCTGATGATGTGAGATCTTTGAGGACCCCAATTAGCTGACTAAATGTCAGGCCTCCAATCACATTTCGTAGAGGCGGGTAGAGCACTGGTAGGGCCTAGATATGAAGAGAGACGAGGTCCGTGATCAGATTAATCCCATAATTTTACATTACGTAAAACAAGCATTCATTTCCTTTTATTGCTACAACACCACAACAGGATTTGCGTTTTTGTTTATGTATAAAGATGAGAAATATACCTTCGAGTTTAGATCTGGTTACAAATACAGGAGGAAATCTGTAAAAGCAGCACTGCTGAGAAATTACATTTAAAACTTTAGGGCAGAAAGCTACCCTACCTCTTCTGCATCTCTGCTCATCAGCATAGGTAGTTTGGAAGTCACAATGCTCAAGATTTTCAGTGCAGTATCATGTTTCAGGAACGGGAGCAGACGGGCAAGTAGCCTTTTGCCTTTTGAGACCAGCAGGAAAGGAAGAAACTCCCCTCCTGAATCCCTACACCAAACATTGGAGAAAATTAGTTGCTTCAGTATCCATCAAAATGTTAACTAGAAAGGTATAGCTTCATTACAAACTAAAAACAAGAATAAGCCCAATTAATTTTCACACAATCACACAAGACGCATCACTTCTTGTATAACTCACAGGGGATTGTGGTGTTGCAGCTGGGAGTAGATGTGCTCCACTTTCCTCTGTCTCTTCTCCATCAACCTTCTTTCTTCAGCTTCAGACAACACAGTGGTTTTCATTCTCTCCGTCTCCTCCACCTCTAATAGTACTATGAACAACTGCAGGGTAGAACAGGCAGGTGTGACCATGTGTTGGAGAAGGCAGAGGAAAACACAAAAAGATTCTCACTGCATCTAAATACGTAACCAAAAGGTACCTTTTCTATTTTGCTAAGGACCTCTAACCGCTGTTGTCTGATGTCTTTTAGTTCCTGTTAATTGGAAAAAAAGTCTCAGCATCAGAAAAGGCAGATTACTGCAAATAATGCACCAAGATGCCAGAAGTTGTCTCAAAAAACAGTTACCTCAAGTGGAGCTTGAGCTTGGACTGCATGAACTGCACCGATGGCACGACGAGGAGAGTAACATGTGGACACAGCAACTTGACCCAAAGAACCTTCAATGTGCACCACTGGAAGAGGAAAATATTTTTACATTTGTTTTTACATTTTGTTTTCATGATTGGGGATGGGGTGCACATTGAAGTAAATTAAATAAAAATGAACAGAAAAATAAGGTGTCTCATGGAGATTAACTGCAAATAAAAAACTAAATTGGCAGTGCTTTCTTCCAGTGCCTGCAGGCATTCCTTTCTGGCTGCATACATCCCCAACAACCTGCACCACCAGAGTAGGGCATCCTGTATGTAGCCTGAGAGGCAAAAATAAGAGCTAAAAAACAAATACCACACCCGCTACTTCTTGGTAACCTTATTGTTCATGGTAATAACTGAAGGTGACCGTATCAAGATGTGTATCAACTGAGATCTTCTCTCATTTGGACTATGGCGGATAGACAAAAATCTTCAGAGACTTAAGAGTGTAAGAAAATCAACCGGAAACAAATTACACCCTTTGTTTCACAACAGTAGCAATGACAGTATTAAGAGTATGGCAGGATTCTAGGCAACATCAGGTACCAAAATAATGTGGTCTAATAGCATGAAAAGGTGAGGAGAGAAAAACCTGGTGTGTAGGAGTCAGTTTTCGTGATGTAAGGTGTGGTGAGCTTGGGTGGCTCCCTCTTGCCCCTGATGCCCAGCTCTTCCTCTGCCATCTTTGCTTCTATTCGCCGATAGTACTCCTATGACAAAGTTTCAATACGCTAGTCATTAAATGCTCAGTCTTTGGTCATGTACTCAAGAATTGGCCTATCTGATACAGTAAATACAAAAAAAAATATTGGAGGAGCACAAGTTGGTTATTTGGAACGAAAGTGACAGTGACTGGCAATAGAGCAAAGATTTCCTACCTGGTAATAGTAGTCCTCAAGGTATGGATTTTCACTTTGCAGCTGAATCATCTGCAGCCTGGTGATCCACTCCTTCTCTTTCCCCGTCATAAGATTACAGTAAGGATCCCAGGCCTCAGATTTTCTACAATCCGGTCATATTTTTTTCTATAAACAAGCTTATTCCCTCTCATAACATACTCAATATGAAACAGGTTCAAAATCTTTAAGTGATGTTAACACCAACCTTTGGAACATGTGTTGTTTTTGACTAAGTAGTCGTTTATGTTGGGGGTGGAGCTGGGTGACAGGACCCGGGTACCTGTGGGTCAGACAACTTCACATTCAAAAGCTCCATGGATGCATTCAACGCTCATCAGTTTCCATAAAAATTGGATGGAAGGCTCGGTATACATGTACAAAGTCAAAGATTAAAAGATGCTTGCTTATTATGACACCAAATGATCCAATAATCACAGTTGTACTACTACATCTTCGGAATGTGGTCTTTGTATTAGTTCAGTTTGTCTGATTTTAATCATTTTCATTTAGGGTTTCATTTGTATTTCTTTTAGATGCTTCTCTCATTCGATCTTCACTGTAAACTTGCACTTTAAGAAGCTGTCAGTTTTTCCTTTTATCTCAAGAGCTTTGGTAAGAGACGCATCAATAAATTGAGTGTACAGCCTACATCAGTCTGCAGTCACGTCCTTTTATGCCAAGGTGGGTTATGTTTAGGCCTCCAGTAAAATCACTACTCCGCTTTACCCTTAACATAAAGAATCTGTTAATATACTGCGATACGTTTCAAGTTAATACCCAAGTTCAGCTGGGTAGTTTTTGGGTGTGTACAGCTGCATTTTTTTTTTAATCTCCAGGAGGTAGTAATTGGTGGGATTGTACAAAATTTATGAATGTCAGGTCGATTAAGAGTTGTATATATTCATGAAGGGATGAGCAAGACTGCCAAAGACTTAAATATACTTGATACTATTTGCCGACAAATACTTCAAACATTCCTGCAAAGCAGCGAATCGTCACACACCTGAAATGTTGCACTGAATTAGACGAGGGGCTGTAAAAGGGGGACGGTCGTGGCGAGTTGGCGCCAAAGCGAAGTTGCATCATCTTAGGAGTCAGAGACTGAGGAGTGGAGGGGCAGGGTCGGTTTGTAGGAAACATGAAGCCCCCTGTCTGAAACAACACGAAAAAAAAAAAAAAACATGGCTTGAGACAGACACGTAGTTGCACTCAATTCTAACTCAAAACACTTCATGTATCAAAATAGTCTGATTTATTACAGAATAAACCTGATTGTAATGTTGCCGTGGGGTTAAGGGTTGACGTGGGAAGATGGGTGATCCTGGTACCATGGGTGCATGCATCTGCAAGAGAAAACTAAGATTCAGTGAAAAAAATAAATGCATAAATCCATACGAGTGGTATCGATCCTCATCCAACTCTCAGCAAGAAAAAAAATCCAAGATGTTGAACTATTCCTTTAAAATAAATGATTATCTGGTAAAATGAGTTCTCCACCTGAGGGGGACCTCTTTGGCCAAACAGTCTTCTGGAGTAGGATCCTCTGGGTTCCCCTCTCCTGCCCCTGAAGGAAGAGACAGGATAGGGCAAATCCAGGAAGTTGGAGGTCAGGTCCTGACCTCTGCCTCTGTGACCATCAATCACACACACTATAGCACTGTCCTAAAAACAGAATAAAAGACGACATTTGTTTGAGTGACCCACTATCATAGAGATCATAAATATGTTCATTAGTGATCCTAACCTGAAGTATTGATCCTGAGATTCTTCTAGTCTTTCTGTAAGAGGGTTCCATATGCTGAAGGAC
Organism: Micropterus dolomieu; assembly: GCF_021292245.1. Lineage (NCBI taxonomy): Eukaryota > Metazoa > Chordata > Actinopteri > Centrarchiformes > Centrarchidae > Micropterus > Micropterus dolomieu. The sequence goes on from NC_060163.1 coordinate 13,131,515, forward strand.
ATAAAAAAAATAAAATAAAAATCGAGCAATGAAAGGAAACATTAGCAGTACAAACAAGACGTGTGATAAAATGTCTTTAAAAGTTGTCACTTACATTATCCACAAAGGTTTTGTGGTACATGGCATTTCCACAGTCCACTATGGCACTGTCAAGACTCTTAAAAGCAAAATCAGATCACAATGAAGACAAGCTGCTATGAGGAAAACTGTCAAATCCCAAATGTCAGACAAATAACATGCATCACCTTGAGGCTTGGGCGCCCCTCCACTGTCCTAATCACAGCTGGGTCTTCAAACATTTGGCCCCTACCCAGCCCTCCTCCCCTAGCTCTGCCATGCCACCCTAGGGGAGCCCGGGGCAGATACTGTGGCTTCTGTCGGGGAGGGGAGGGGGAGCTGTGGCGGGAAGGTGGTTTTGGGTCTGGTGGTGGTGGTGGTGGTGGTGGTGTTGTTGGGGGTGTAGGGGGTGGGGGTGGCGGAGGCAGCAGCTCTCCAAACTGAAGGAGACTACTGCTGCGGCCCTCTGTAGTCCCATGTGCATCAAGATCTAAGATACAGGTACATATAGAAATACAGTGACAATGTGTATTCTTTAGCGTTTTTAGGCCAGAAATATCAATTATCAGCATTTAAAGCCCAACTCAAATCATATTTAGTCATCCTTTGTTGTAAAAACATGTTTAATTGTTTTCAGTATTTTTAGATTAGAAAAAATGGTATCTGGACAAATATCAGAAATGCTCCTTCTCGTCTTGGGTGGCTGGAGGGACCGGTCTGTGTTTGAGTGCTGGTGGAATACCACAGGAAACTTATCTGACCAGACCAAAGTGACATTTGCAGGTATCTTTAATGTACTTTGCAGCTGAGCAGCTAATTAGCTTTCTAGCCTGCAAGCCGACATTGGAAGAGCACTTTTCCTGAGTGAATGTTCGTTTGGTTACTCGTTATACAAGCTGTGGTGAAGGACAAGACATTTTTAGATAAGGACACTTTAGCGGGAAAGCTAATGTGTGTTGCTGTTTAGAGTCTGTGGCTCTACTTTGCCTATAATAGATGCTGCTTTACGTAGACTGATGCTGAACGGTATTCTGACATTAATGTAAAACTGGGGGATGCCATCAATCAAACTCCCTTTTGGTCTCTTAATTACAGAGCTGGTTATGCGTGTATGCTGTAGCACGTCAAAAAATAATAATTCCGCTTGAATTTTAATGTAAACATTGTGGCAACAAACTACACCAATCTCTTGCTTCAACAAAACTGAGGGGCATCCTAACTAACCAGCATTATGTGTGATCCATTACAAAGTGAGACAGTTTTGTTAATTTGTGTTTATTTTTAGTTGTGAAATGCTGGAAAACCAATTTTCAGAATCCCCTAGACTGTAAAATCTCAATCTGTTAAATTATTATTAAGTTGGTCATCTCTTGACTGATGTTTATGAATCTGCTTATTAACTTTAAGCAGATAGAATTGAGTAAAACTAAGTTGTATATTAACAGAAATGAGAGAGTTAAACAATAAGAGTTAAAGATAAGATAAGAGTTAAACAAAGGCAAAGCCAAAACTTCAGAAATTAAGTTAATTTGTCTATATGAAGCTGGAGCCAGCAGCCTGTAAACGTAGCACATGGAAAATGTGGAAATAGCTAGGCTGGTTCTTTCTTAAGGGGATAAAAATCTTGAGATTTGGCATTGAAATTCTCATTTAAGTCTTAGGCAAGTATTTCCCAAAATGCAGAACCTTTAAAATTTCAAGTTCCCTCTCAGTTTTCTTTACGGTGTAGAAACAGTTCAAATGGCATCAGCACACCTGCCGCAGAAGCTGACAGAACAGTTACCCTGTTTGAGGACAAAATGAATATACTCATTTCAGATAGTCTGGGAAATGATGAAAAGTAAAACATCAACACACCCATTCCAAATGTCTCCTCATTGTAGACATTTATCTCCTCATCCTCCTCGGCCATGGCCTGCAGAAGCCCACAGTCCATATTCGTCCCATCCTCTCCATCACTCCACTCATCTCCATTCTCAGGCCACTGGGGCTGAGACACCTTTTCAGCCTGCTGGGTGGGTGGAAACAATGTGGGGAGTGAAAAAACCCTGACAAGAATATATAATGACCACAAAAAAGCCAAAAGACACAGAACAAAAAGAACAAGCCAGGAAATGGTATTCATTGTCAAGAAAAATCACTGTATTCTATTTATTTATGAAAATGTAAGGTTCAGCAGCCATTGTACAAGCGTATGGCATCAGACCCATATGGTTATTTAGCATGCAGTAAATATCTTATAAGCTTGCTAGCACGCTGTGTTCGCCCCAAACTGAGGCTGCAGCTTGCTCAATACAACTATTTAAACATATTAAAACTTACTTTTTGCTGTTCTGAATCACACATTGTGTATTTCAGATGTGTGTTTTTTTTGTTTTTTTTTAAGCTTACAGTCGACGAGTCACGGTGACTTCCTTCCCAAGGTTACCTGCTTTCTCTTGTCAGACAGCGAGGGATGCTCATTAACTTTTAAATGAACTCACCTGTGAGGTGCAGAGGCGTGAACACAACACGCTTCACGAAGGCTACTTGTCGACTCGCGTCTATCGTGTGCCACACTTGTGTTAATATTTTATTGGGTTTTGAGTCTGTTGAATAACTTAAACTTACTAATTTTGTTCTTTTCAAAACCCGGAGACATTCAGGAAGGAGCCATTGATTGTAAAATATTTCGAGCTGAATACGGGTGGTCTGGTGAAAACAGTGAGCAAACAGCGACATTTAGTGGTCACAGTGTAAACTTTGTACTTTTACTCCACTTTTTACTCCACTGCATTTCTATGACAGTTTTAGTTACTTTTCAGATTACAATATGTTATACCTTTTCTGTCCAGTGAAAGCCATGTATCTACAAAATTGGTGATTTTGACTCTGAATTTGATCTGATAAACTGAAGGATTAAGTGTTTATGGGATATGACATTCTCTTACTTCTTGAGCTACATGAACTATTTAAAACCACCCTTGGATTAGCTGGAAAATGCATTGCTCACAGTGTAGCACTGCTTTACTGGTACGGTCTTTACGTAGAGGATCTTAGTACATTTTCACCACTGCTGATCAGTAAAACGTTGCATATTTATCATAACTGTGTAGTTTGTGGTGATGATATAGAAATAACTGATCACTTATTTTTCTTCTGTAGTTATTAATCAACTGTAAGACTTTGTATTTCATTAACAAATGTGGGAACTAAACCTTCTCTGTGTTTTTTGAAAGGCCTGAGATGCATTTTTCCCTTCTTTGGAGTGTGTATAACAGGAATGGTATGAAATGTCTGGCTTTATGTCATGAATTCAACATCTTAAGTGAACAATAACCTCTAACTTTCCCCTCACCATTGTCATTTAAATGTATTTCTTTCTACTGACTCTGTCTTTATTCTACATTCTTTATAGACTCTGTTCAGATGTTTCTGTTATTAATGTTACTTGTTTATATGGGCTGACCTATGTCTGTACAATGTCAGTGTTTATATGCTTCAAAAGGAATTTCACTGTTTTTTCCTATTTTCTCACATTTCCCAGTTGATCCTTTGATTAATTCACCAATGAAACAGCAAGACAAGTCGTGTTCTCCTTTATTTTCTTTGGAATTGTCTTTGGCAAATTGCATAGAGCGATAGTGAAAGAATAATGCAAAATATCTGACATTAAACACATGACAGTTTAGTTTGTTATACAAAAACATATATAGCAGTCAGAATACAATATATAAATGCAGAGGCAGTGTCACTTATATGTTTTGCAATATAAAGCAAATATATTAAAGGGGATTTCCTTGCACAACAGTCCTTCACTGAAACAATAAATTTGCTCTCAATGTACTGCTTCTTTTCTACCTTTGGCAAAAGAATTCAATTTTCAATATTCAATTTGAATCAATACAGCATGTAATAGATTTACATACATAACAAAATCATTTGGCATCATTTTAAATCCCTCTAACCAATGCAAGAGTTACATTTCACACTGCCAGTCAAAATGCAGTCTTTTTTTTGTGAAATAAACAGAAATGAATTGGGCTGGATGATTCTCTTGTTATCCCCTCCCTCTACCAACTCTAATATTCTTAAAACCAAGTAAGAGACCAGCTCAACCCTCATTCCCGCAGTAAAAAAAACAAATTGAGAACTCAGATAGCTTCTTCACTTGGGGTCAAAGTCCTGCTGTGTCCTCAACCAAAGAGTTTGATGAAGCAGGGGTGGCAGTAGGGCTTGTTCTCTTGCTCCTTGAAGCAGCCTTTGCTCAGGGGCTTCAGGCAGAAGTGACACACCAGGTGGTGGGGGTGGAATTTGGCCCCCATGGCGGTGACGCAGCGGCCCAGGATTGGCTGCTGGCAGGCCTGACACATGCTGCCACGGGACTGGTGGTAGTGGGCCTCACACAGCGGGTTACCCTCGTGTTCGAAGAAGCTGCCGTTGACGAAGGGGCTGTAGCACTCCTGCAGAAGAGAGTAAAGGAAAGATGCAGTGAGTCAGCAGAGAGCCCTGACTCATGGAACTGTAATTAGAAAGTTGTTTTGTGAAACGACAACTTTCTCATGACATAATCCCAACTTTAAATTTATTTTTAGATTTGTGAGTAGAGCTTTTTTTCAGGAACGCCCTGCACACAAACACACACACACACAGTTACACACTCCAAGTTACACATCACGAACACTGTCGGATCTGGTCACTGTCAGAATTGTGGGTTAAGTGTCTTGGTCAAGGAAGAGATCATATGAAACAAACATCTGTTCATTGGTCTCAGAAAGATCCCATCACCAATTTCTAGTGCCACAGCGAGGCTATTAGAAATACTGAGGTCATAAATCCAAATTGTCAGAGCAAAACCCCACCCACTTACAAAAAAGGAACCATCTAAACTCTGTTTAATTTAAAAGAAATACAAAATTTCACATTTTACTCATAAATTTACATAACTGTTCAAATGTTTTTGTGAATTTTATGTCCCTACATTGATGGTGGTCTGGTGCCCAGATGTTATTGTGGTGGAGTATACTACATTTTAAACTTTTATTGTACTTTCATTAATTTACTTAATTTTTTAATCAGCCTTTAAATAAGCCCAACATATGCAATATGTGTGTGTGTGTGTGTGTGTGTGTGTGTGTCATCGTACAATGTTAACTTTTCTTCATGCCATTATAAAACTCTAAAATTTCCATAATGGCCCTGAACATCTGCACATTACATGAACTTACATATGATCATGACCCCAAGATAAATCTAAAGGTACCCTGTGGAGTTTTTGACCGTTATAGAGTAGTTGTTTTATTAGTGGGTCCTGTTTTGTTTGTCTCGCAGGTGACGTGATACACATTCCTGCCAGTGGTTTAACACCATTCCACTGATCTGCAGGTGGTGGAAACATGCTAAAAAAAACACGGCAATGTGTCAACAAAGGCAGCAAAGAATATTGTTAACAAGTAAACATAGATGTAAAGAATACAGGTTTCAAAATGTTAAACAAATTTAGCTTTGCTAATGTTTGGAGGGAAATCCATCCAACATGTTTGCAAGACTTCAAGGATACACACGAATGTTAAATTATGTGAACATAACTTTTGTTTGTTTGAAAGAAAACTCCACAGGTCCACAAGTTTTAAGACTCTCTCCTGACTCTTTCTCAGAATAAGCCTGTAAGAAATGCGACCACAACACACCAGGGATCAAACTCTTGGTCATTTTACCAGCATTGGTACGGCCTTCAAACCCACAGAGACAAACTCACCCTACATACGAAGCACTGTGGGTGCCAGAGAGAGTTGAGAGCTGAGATGTAGTTTTCCAGAATGGGCTGGCTGCAGCCTTGACAGCGGGAAGCAAACAGAGTCAAGAAGCACTGCTGGCAGTATTGCTGGCCCTCACGGTCATGGAAACCTGCAGACGATACGGTCACAGCTTTACACAGTTCAAGAGTTTCTTTGATAAATATTAAATGAACTGGATAATGCGTTGCAAAAAAACTTTTCCATGTGACTCTGGTCTGTGAAACATCAAACTTCACTCAGTTTATAATTGTTTACGGTTTTACTGAATTATTAAAGGCATCAGTATTTGTGGTCTTGAAGCTTGTTCTGCTTTGGCCATTTTCATGCCAAAGATTCAGTGTTTTCCCTGAATTCTTGGCAGGGTGAACCTGCCTTCACAACAGAACATTAACTCACTTTTGAAAAACATTTAAATTAAATGTTTCAAGGGGGTTAGCAGCTGCTTAAAGCAAGGTTATGGTATGTGTGTTCAATAGGTTGTGTAGTGTATTTTTAGGGCTGCACGTACGTATGACCCTGCTGAAGTTCACTGTTAACAGTTGTGTGTTAAACCCAGACAGGATGCAGTGTGTGCCGCCCATTACCTTCCTCTCCAAAGGCCCGGCTGCACTTCACACAGCAGAAACACTCTGGGTGCCAGTTCTTATCCAGAGCGGTGACCATTTTCTAAACAGCAAGAGAAATGGAAAGTTAAATGGCTTCAGGTGGTTTGGGGTATTCATTCGAGCTGAGAGTTATATGAAACAGGCAAGTCTCTCACATTTAAAATGGGCTTGTTGCATTGCGCGCAGTGAGGGGAAAAGAGTGTGAAGTAGTCCGACTCGCAGTACGGCCGTCCATCCTTCTCAAAGAAGTTGCGACTGCCTAACTCTGTCTCGCACTCAGTGCACACAAAGTGCTCTGGGTGCCACACCTTTCCAAGAGCCGTTACCACCTGCATGAGGAAACAAAAGTTAATAAATGAACAGCATCCTCCAAAGGTCTTCTTTATGAATGATGCTATACTTACTCTCATGAAAGTATTAAGTAACTGATATTGCTGGCAAAAATTATTATTACAGTAACTGTAACTGGAATCAAAGCTTTTACCAGTTTTCCTAATTTTTGGAACATGTGCCAGCGGTACTATCAAATATTAGAAAAACTGAATAGTCACAATCTTAATATACACTTTTGTGCATTTCTATATGGACTTATTCTGATACCTCACCTGTCCTACTACTGGCTTTTGACAAGCTGAACAGTTTCCCTTGGAGGATGTTTGAACTCCTTGTCGGCTCAGGTCAGACTGAAGCAGCCCCAGCATGCTGTCCAATGAGCCGCCAGATGAGGGCTGTGGTGGGGGGGTGGGCTGCTGTGGTGCTGTCACCACTGGACTGATGGTGACTGGTGCAGCTGGCTGGGAAAAGAGAAATAAAAACTATGGATGGCACATCTGTCTTTGGGATTCAAATTCTCCAAGGGTTTCTCATCAGGCTGCAGTTGGTCTGAAATTAATGTGCCCAAATATGTAGTGTGTTTGGTAAAAGAGAAAGAGGTACTCATTTTGTTGCATGATAGTGTATCTTTATAAATGCCTGTGGATAAGTGGCGAAATACAGGCAATGTCAAAGTAAAATTTGATTTTTAATCATATAATGATGTGAGAGAAAGTTTTTTTCTTTTTAAAACATATGTCAGAACAGCAAAAGCTTGTTCAGTTCAAACTTAACATTTTATCAGAGTGTTTAACAATTAAGACATAAAGATAAAATTCCTCCATTAATAGTGACCTCACTTGATAGGAATGACATGCAACCATAATGCCAGTTGCATGATGTGAAGGAAGTGGCCCTGGTGACTGGTGATAAACACACCACAACATTAAGGAACTATAATAGGCTGGCTCACCACGAGCCCATTCATCGCTGTTCACTGGAAGTTGTCTGAAGTATTTCTGGAAAATGTAGGAAAACCCTAAAAGAAGGCTTAAATGTGTTTTTAAAAAAGACTCAGAGTCTCTGTGAGACTATAGGTACAGCCTCCTGATTTATGCCACGAGGCATGTGCTGTGGCTAGGCCACACATTAACAATGAAGTCATCATGAAGTCAAGTGAACGTCTTCATAAATCCACCATGAATCAGCGTGAGCTGTGTTAAAGCCTGGAAAAAATGGCCTCTCTGTGTCATTTTATGCTGCTGCGGGGACCCTTACTGTGCTCTGGACTCTGAAGTCTGACAGAGAAGCCATCAGTTTGTCCAGTTCCAGTGTGGCTGATGTCGCTGAAGGCTTGGCAGAGCTGGAATACAAAAAGCACTTCTTCAATTGTTTTAATAAACCTACAAAATACACAATTTCTACTATATACTATACCTGCCCAGAGTGTGCAACTATTTCAACAAGCCACCTGTAATTCGGTTTGTTAATTAAGATGCACACAGTTTCATCAAAATGTTTGAATATAATGAAAGATTATGGCATTTGCACAACTTAATGTGTAGGTTTTTTGTGTGTGTGTTCTTTAACACTTTTCTTTCAATATGAGGACTTTTCAAGAATCTTTCTAATTCATTAATTTATCTTGTGGTTTATTGTGCAGCCCTCTCTACAAGAAGTTGTTTGTAGTGCAGAACATTCACTAAAATTGCAGTGAACTATGTTGATTCTTTAGATATGAATAAACTGAATGGATTTGGTACCTGGAAGAGGAGGTCGTGGCCTTATCCTTAATCTTGTCTCTGTCATCTTTCTTAGAAGAAGGGAACTGGGCCAGGATCTCATCTGATGACAAAGGCAAAGTGAGAAAAGATCCACCTCAGTTAAACAACACAGAGATATGAAAACACACACGCTAACCTGTGATGTTGAACTGGGTGGCGTTCAGCTCCTGTAACAGATGGTCCAGTTCACTCAGACCTCCTCCCAACAGTGAGGAGGAGGAGAAGGTTGGAGTAGGATCTGTTGTGCGGGGAGAGCGCGGTTTACACACTGTGCTGTGAGAAAGACAAGAAAGTCAAGATGAACAAATATTAGAAAACACCCTGTCACTAATTTGGTTGGCTTCGTCGTGGTCACTTTGTCATGAATCATAGTTCAAATGAACTTTGTCCATTCGCAGATGAGCGATGTAGCAGCAACAGCTGTTTAAGATCCAAAAACAATCATTGTCAAAAATTTACAAAATGACAAAAATGACTTATAAGCAACTTTTATATTCACAGAAATGTACAGCCTGATAATCTGACTGTATGGCCTTTTAGTTTCACTTCACTCATTTTAAAAATAATATATACTGAATAAATCGGAGTTGTGGGTGGCAATCTAGAGGCCTGGAACCAGGCTGAGAAATGTATTCCATGCAGATGATGCTTTATTTTAAATTCAGGGAGTGAGTTACCTGTATAATTTGTCAGGGTTGGGGTTCTGGGTAGATTTCATTGCAGCAGAAACAGTCTGAGAGACAAAAGACATCAACAATCAATCAGTGAAATCATTGAGAATATGTACATATTATAATCATCCAAATCAATCAGAATCTGCGATGAGAACATTGGTATGAATCCATGGCTGGCAGCTACTTGTCTACCTGCTGTGGGGTGTAGGCGGGAGGAGGTGGCCGGGCTTGGGGGGTGTCCTCGGTGGCAGAATCAGCATTCTGGGGAGGCTCAGAGGTGAGCAGGACAGGACACCGAGCTAGAGGAGAGCCAGTGTTCTCCAGATCGGCGAGGAGGGCATCTGTAGGAATGAGGTGGAAGACAAACCCAATAAGATGAAAAAAAAAATAATGTAACACATAGCAACATGAATGTGATGAACGTTTGGTTAGATTTACAATCTGATTTAGGTTTTTAAAAAATAAGAATTAAAGACAGTTAACTACCCCATAATGTATCTATATATTTATGAATGTTATCAGTTTGTTTTGAAGAATCGAAGGGAAGTAGGAAGAGATATTAGTTAAGAAACGGATGTAAAAACCATGCAGTGCAGATGGAGATGAAAACACACTGGATGACAAAACATATAAAGTTAAGTCAAGGACAGATAAGTAAATGACAGGATGAAACACATGCAAACGCATGCATAGACAGTTACGTACCAAACACAACAATACGAGGACTGAGAGGGTAGTTAGGTGGCTCAGGCACTCCTAAGGAGAGACAGAGAGCCTGTGTGACCAATACAGCAGCAGCAAATCAGCCCAGATGTCAGACACAACATGGAGGACAATGAGCATCCTCAGACGCTAATCAGTCAGAGGACAGGATAGTCGGAATTGGCGCAACCCAGAGATAATCTATCGACACAGTGAAGTTATTAGAGCACACAAACATTTCTGCGTTCATATCTAAGACATGCCAGCATGGAAAGGAAGCAGAGGAAGAGTGTTTGGCATCTGATATCTAAATCCCCTCCACCCACGCACACTGAGAGAGACTGAACTTGCTCAAGAGTTATGCTCTGCCGCTGTACGATATCATAGTCCTGACAAGTCTGTGTTAGTGCGACTAAAGGCCGAAGCTGGAGTTTGTAAAAAGTGCACTGAACATGAATTATTACTAAGATGTAGAGGAGAGGCTGTTGTTTTGGCTACACTCCTGTTGATACCACACTAAGCATTCATTCAGTGATTCCCTACTTTTTTAACTGATATACACTCACAGCCCTATTAGATGACCTTCATTGCCGCTCTTCATGTTCTAAATGTGTTTTTTTGCACACAAAATGTTAGGTTTAGGAAAAGATCATGGTTTACAACTTCATGTTTTGGGTTGAAATAAGTACATTACGTGACTGCGGGTGGGTTACATTGGAGTTACTTGAAAGCCCAGGGCATCCCATACATACGCTGAAAGGTACCTTGTGCGTCAAATACCATCACTTTAAGAAAGATTGACAAAGTGTCTGTATTTGACACCCAAGGATGAGACTGTGCTCTTATTTAAATGGATTTTAAATGGGATATTATTTAAAATTATTAAAGAGCCGATCCAGTGATTTAGTGTTGCACTTGCTAAAAGTTGTGGGACTTGTAGCATCTATCTATCTTCCCAATATAGTCATATAACATCATACAAACTTAATGCCCCCAATTTCTAATGCAGGGTGTCTGTAATAAAATTGTAGTCTCTAAGAGCAATCTGAGTTAACAGTGATGACATCACTATGACATCATCAGGGGTAATTTTCTCAGACTTCATGCTGCGTTCACGTCATATGATGGATGGTAGAGATGTTAATGACTTGCAAGTGTTCAAATCATCAAGACGGTTGTATGATTGCAGATTTAGTTGTGTGATGGTTAAAATATTGTTCACAGACAAAACACAACCGCATCCTTTAAATATGGGTTTAATTACATTGAACGACAGCCTTTGGCATCCATATTTGCTTGGTTTTCAGGCTCTTTCACACAAGAAAGCTCCCTCCAGAACCTGTTTTAATAGGATGAATACTGTTCCTCATGACTTATAAACTGATCTTCATGGGTAAATAAGATAAAAATGGAAACTCTTATTTTTTTTCATATAAAACCTAGTGCTCTCTTGGAACAGCTGATGTTTAGGTTAGGTATTCTTTTTTTCAGTAGATCAAATTTAAACACAGTGTGGCAGAAGTTGGATTCAACCATTTATCCATCACTTTCTTAGCTATCTGTTTTGACCTTTGTGCTTGCTTGTCAACAACTATTGACACACTCCCAGCAGTGTCTCATAGTGTTTAGACTGACTCTGGTTGGTAGAAGGCGCGTCCTGTGCAGTCAACTTCTTGTAGCTGGTAGTTTATCAGTTATGAATATACAATACATATATACACCATATACACCCTGGTGATTGCAGAGGTACCTCTGGTTGGGAATCACTTATCTACTGGACACCATTTTAAGAACAGGATGCGGCATAAAACCAGTTACAAGCGAGGGATTCACCACACATCGGCCACACCAGAGCTCCGACCCGTGCACACGGTTATAGTTAGAGCATTTTTATTCAATAAGGTGCTGTACTTCGTTGAAAAAAAAGAAGCCTTAATTACAACCGTGTGCTCCAGACCTCGTCAATTAAGATAACCCAGTTAACTTGGCTTTGATTTGAGAGTTTTTGGCAACATAATGCAGTACAAGGAAAAAAATCACCACAAGGTCCATTTACTAGATGCTCTGGTCTTTCAAAATGTAAATGGGTTCTGAGAACTTTAAGAACTTCTTTTTCGTGTTGTCCTAAGAGCTGAACAACAAAGTTAATCCCTGACCTTAAAACAGCAGTTGTGAACACCACAAGTTACATTATTTATTCCATGTACTACAGCACCCAGACGGACTTGGTGTGTCTTGTTTTCTCATCGGCTGTTTTCAACATCAAAAACAAACTCTTAACCTCAGATTCTGGCAGCCTCTTTACACATATCATGGAAGTTTCATTAATGCACTAGACTTTTTCACTCTGGTAAAGTGCTGTTCTGCATCTGCGGCAATCAGTTATGTGACACAATGAACATAAAACCAGTTTATCCTGCCCTACTTCATCCCTGTGGCCACTTCTGCCCCAGATGATTCACATTTCTGGTACGACCATGTGGTGAGAATCTTGTGAATATACAACTCACTCTCCTCCTCCTTGCTGTGTCTCTTATATACACACACACACACACACACACACACACTTACAGACTGAACTGCTCATATAAGGAGCTGAACTTCTCTCAATGGGAATTATGACCATATTTAGAGCTACATGTCGACTTGTTTGTCTTGGCCAAAAGCCTCTCCAACAAGTGGTCTCTCTCACCGAAAGCCTCGCCACATCCAATACATAAACTTACAACGTTGCTGGACAACACGGCATAAACCGAGTGTCCTGAACATGGCCACTGTCTGACTAACACTCACACAGTAACTCTGACTCCCCGTGTGCAATCCAATCCAGATGTACCCAGATGTGCCTGGCCGCATTTAGCCATTCCTTCCAGTTCTGCTTGAAAAGCATAAATCCCTCAATTCTGAAGTGGACAGTCCCTTAGAGATGGGCAGCCGAGGCAGAAAGGCTTTCCTATTTCCATTGAACTCTGTGGCTTTTTTTTGAAATGGCATCGAGGCCCCGGACTATTTCAGGCACAGACACAGTCATTCCCAAACAGAAAGAGTCAGCTTCTCATAACGTTGTCCTGAAGAAATCCTTAAACATCTAGCACAAAAAAAACAATAAAAAAGACAGAACCAGTCGTGCTCCCTGATGCTGGTCACTGCTCCTCTTTGATGTCTTCAACATGGAAAACACTCTGCTGAACATTTGTGGCTTCTCTCCATCCCTGACTTGTTCATGTTAATGATGAGGAAAGCCCACTGTTGACCCCTTCAAATCTAATTTACAAAGAATTTATTGAATTTGCAGGGCATGCACAAACACTCAATGGCGGTCAGGCAAACACATGAGTAATGTAGTAGCCCACCAGTTCTTGTGTTACCTGGTGTCAGTGTGTGTGTGTGCGTGTGTGTGTGTGCGCGCATCTGTTTGCTTGGAAAGCTAAACATGTTTTAAAATCACAGCACACTGTAGAGAGAATTAGTGTGAACTGGATCAAAGCATAAGATGTAATATGAGGAAAAAGCCCTTGTACACAATGGAAGTTGTAAGACAGTTATATTTATTGCTTTTCTCTGCCTGAAAATATTGCCTAATCTTTATATCACAGCCTCACACAATGAAAGCAAATTCTGCCCCACTGTGAGTGCCAAAATGAGCACAGCTTATTTCCTCTGTTTGGGCACACCACCCCCTTCTCAAAGATCCCCTCAAGATATCTCAGCGTTTACTTACAAACGCATGAAACGACGAGCAGCACTAATACTTACCCAGGTCGTCCATGATATGATTTCAGCCGAGTGTTCCCTCTTTGTGTGACACAGCGGGGACGCGGACAGCATTAATAAGTAGCGGTGGACATGCGACAAAGCCTGCAAGATAAGACGTTCTCGGCGCTTTTGTCTCCGTCGGTCCCGAATAACTTCTTGGACACCGTTATCCGCCCAGAGAGGAGGAGGAGGCGTCCCTTTTTTCTCTACCCGACTCTCTTCCTGTGTAATGCCTACCAGGACCTCAGACTGGAGAAGGCGTAGTTAAATAAATGTGGTTTACAAACCCCGCATTCCCCGGACACGCGACGTCACCCTGGACATTCCTAGTCCATATTTGGCAGAGAAAATTAAGGATTTAGTGGCGCCGCGAGCCGCGCAAACTGCAGCCGGACGAGCTGCTGCGACGATACATATGATGTGTGACAGAAAATAATGGGAAATGCATTTAGTGGCGTGCCCTTCACAGTAAATACAACCTGAGGTTAAGCACTGACGGGCCAACCCCTCCCTTTATTTATAGAAAAAGGCCTGTAAAAAGAACATGTGGTTGTGATTATGTTATCAAACTGAGGAAAATGTGATATCCACTTCTTTTTGTAAAACTCTTATCCTATAAAAAACATACAGGGGTGTAAACAGGATATCTTTTTTAATTTAAATAGTATCTAATAATTTATCTAGAGGTTTGAAAAAAATCTGTAAATTTGTATTTGTTTCATGTTTATAACACCCAGTTGTTCAAATATATTTTGTATGAAAAATTATGCAGGCTATAATATCTATTTTTATAAACAGCCTAATACTGAAATACAAAATAGTACTCAGTCATTTTAACTACATGATTGTCCTGCCTGTCCACACTGACTGCGGAGACCTCTTCCCTAAGCGATTACAAATCAGCTTTGTGGACTGTGGATTTTCTCTCAGTTCACTTGCATTGAATATGTTCATGAGGACATCACTTTGTGGCCAGTGTGAACAGGAGAAACAAAAATCCATCTACACATGAGGATCTGGGTGTTAATTTACAGACAGGCTTTGTGAACCCATCCACGAAATTGTTTGGACCCCTGTTGACTCTGAAGTTCCCATCAGCAGACCTAGACACCAACCTGTACCTCTCTACTGGCCTACTCCCTGTTGGTATTAGCTAATTTGTTGAAACACAACTTTATTTAGGAAAAACCTCCATGTGACAATATACACTGTGCACAACATTAACATAATAAATGTGTTACATTTTGACACAGGGCCATCAGATTACATAATTACACGCGATAAAGCCTAAAGAATGATATCTGTCCTTAATAAAGTCCAATGTGTGAAACTTAAAATTATAAAATGCAAACTGCACTTTAGTGCTCAAATTTGATGTTATTCACTTAAGACACTTTGACATGGCACAAGTAGGAAAAACTAACAACTGAAATGAATTTAGCTGCTTTGGTTTCGGGGTCCAGTTTTGTGCAAGTTGTCGGCTTTTATTGGGACACCTGAATATAACAGAGCCATTACTTTTGTTATTAATAATATCTGTGGTTTTCCTACCAAGTCAAAATGTCTTCTGTGAAAAATGCCTATAGCCCTGCCCAACGTCTTTAACACTGACCCCTTAAATTCTGTTATCTTCATTAAATTTTGACACAAACATATGTTTAAAATAAAAACCAGCCACCAGTGTAAAAAACAAAACAGGAAAAACTTTTAATCAAGCAAGCTCACAGTTACAGGCTATGTTCATGTGATTAGGGGAAGGTGCCACATAGATGTTGGTGACATGTGGTGACGTACGCATTGTTTTTCAAAACCTGGGTTTTAATACCACAAAACTATCCTCCTGTGTATATTGTATGTCACAGACAAAATGTCCTTTGACCAAAAAAAAATCCCTCTGGTGTCAAAGAGGTACCTGCCTTTGGTCTCAGTGCATGAAACATACAACAAAGAACTGACAAGTAAAACGACGACAAAAAACTGAACAGAATCATTATAAAGACTTTCTTGCCTGGTATGAAATCAAATCAGAAATGTACAACAAAAATTGTGAGAATCTGACCAAGTAAACTTGTCAGTTGAAGGTTTATCTGTGCCTTTGTTTTGAACTTCCCGCAGTTTGCCGATGCAGACTCCTTACCTAGTCATGGTACTTAAAGAGCACTGTCACACAACTTCACCTTTTCCAAAATATTAATGATAATAATTATTATAACTCACACATACACACAATCACACTTTCCAAACCAACTTCCCTCAAAAAGTTTGAGCCAGTTGGTGCTTAAGAGCAAAGTCGAGGAGCAGAACCACATGTGATGTGGAAATCATAAAGAGTTTTAAAAAATGATTTGTGAAGCAAAAAGGGGGGGTGGGGGGGTGCTGGGATGATAGCATGAAGGTAACATGGATAGGCTCGGTTACCTATAACGTCCCCATCCATCAACTTAAATTATATTACATATCCTCCACCCCGCTACTTCTCCACTGCAGTTAATCCACACACCCGCTTCCATCCTTCCCTCCATTGCTCGTTTCCTCTCCCTGTCATCACTGCACAGCCTGTTCGTTGACGGTGCTGCCAGAGTCTTGAGGCTTCATCACATCTGGGAGCTCTGGAGGGCTGGAGAAGGCCTCAACATGCAGCTGTTCGAACATCTCATCTGGAGGACAGAGGAGACAGGGAAACATTAGCTCCGCCGTGACAGCAGAGTCGCATGTGGCTACATCAGTCATGTCTCAAAGCGGCTGCAGTGAAAATTATCTTTCTGGGTGGATTCTCCAAAGCTTGAAAGTAAGAACTACTCTGGTTAATGCACAAGGAACTTAATCTTGAGAGTTAGGTCATTTAAGGCACCACTTCAAGTCATGGTGATATTGGTCACATGTGAACTAGTTTCTCTCTTTTCTGGAATAAGTGGTTACGTCATAAGCATGTTCCTACTGGCAGCTCACATAGTATTCTTGGTAAACCCAGAACGCAAAATGATTGATTTGATCAAATCTGGAAAGCAAAAATCCATGATACACGAGCTATGAATCATATTTCATTCTTAAAGACAGTTTGAAGTCCAATTCAAAAAATATAAAGTGGTATATATTCCTAAACCCTCTTGCTGAAGTAGCCATGGCTTCAGGCCACACTCAAGCTTTTACAGCAATGTTCGAAAGTCATACAGGGACAAATCCAATGCAGCAACTAATAAACTAATTATTATTTTCATAGTCAACTAATCTGTTTATTAGTTATTTGATCAGTCAACTAGTCACAATTACTTTTGTCACACCCTAACTAAACCATTTAACTAATTAAATATCTTCAAGTGAATTAGTGATCTCCAACACGCAGCCTAACTAGCTAACGTTACCATTGAGTGAACAAGGTTTACTATTTAGAATGAACAAAAGTATCAAAGCCTGGGGAAAAGAGAGGGTAGAAGACAAGACAGGTTAGGCTACTCCTATAATTTACATGTTTGCTAACACAACTAAAAGAGCGTTCTCTTAGCCAGCATTATCTATGAGAACTATTAAGAGGCTGCTCCAAGATAACAGCCAGGCTTTATCACCCAAAACAATAAGCTCACAATCTGATTTATTGCCAAGTAGGTTTAAACTTTAACTTTTAACTTTATAACAAAGATTTTTGCTTTGTTCCCAACAAAAGGAAATAAAAGCAAGTACTATAATCACAACTGTAACATTACACTAACAACATAAAGTCTATTTAGAATAATAAAAATAAAAGTCTCCTTTCATAATACTTCTGTAGTTTACTTTTCCAAAGTGCTTATAAGTTTGTGGAGAATGTTCTATAGGCTACATCACGAGCCAGATTTCCCTTGATGTACTTTAAAATGTTTTGACATTACTCAGATTGTAAAGACAGAATAACAGTGGTACAAACATTTCAAAAGAATCTTACAGTTACTGCTCCAGTGGTCTGAGGAGGGACCAGAGGGCTCTGTGGGTGTGACTGGCTGGCCGGCTTGCACTGCTTACCTCGTGGAGCTTCTCAACCCCGAAAACGTTTGACCACATTTTGGATTTGCCATCAACTTTCGTAAAACTGCCAATATTTAAGTTCTACATAGTTGATTTCTTGCCTCAAAATCTCTCAAAAGTGTACTTATTAATGAAATAGCATACGAAACTTGTAAAAACAAAACCATTCTGATAGCCTCTTTCTCCGTTGCTATCCGCTTCTCGCATGAAAGCTTCTTCTTCATGAGTAGTCTTAAAGTCAAGCAGTCATGGCAGAGCGTGGAAGAGATACTGCCCCAGCACTTCCTGTAGTGCATTGCAGTTAGAAATGAAAAACCAGAAATGTTCTTAATAAGAAGATTGCTATCTTTCCCTTAAATGGCATCTTTGTGACGATGCATCGACAATGAAGTTTCGCCTTCGATTACGTCGACAAATCGTTGCAGCCCTAGTTTCTATCACTTGAGACCTCTACTAAAAAGTTGCACAACCGAAGCTGAACTCAGTCTTCTTCACTACAGACAGTTAAAGAGCAGCGTAACACACAGTAAAATGATCAAAATCAAAAACTATCTAGATGGCACTGTACAGACACAGATACTGAGCTGATACGGATGAGTCGCAGTGACAGATATTTATAGCTCTCTACTGACAAACACACAGCACCTAATTAGAGATCTTGAGGGCCTAAATGAGATTGGTGCAGATTAACTGGAAACTAAGTACAAATGGTCGCCATCAATCATGCTAACAGAAAGTCAACGTACCATTTATGCGGAAGGCCAGACCAATTGTAGCTGGGGCCTGGGGTCTGGCAGTCTGGTTGGTGAATCCACAGTCACCAAGAGTTTTGCTGTCCTCTAGCAACTGGTCATCCTGTGAAACAAAAAAATAAAAAATAAAAAAAAAAAACATCACAGAATCCTCAAAATGTATGAATTTGCTTCACTGAAAATCAGGACATTTGCAGAGAATATTTTAGTCACCCTGAGGAAAAACATGCCACCTCTGTCATTAAGGACACATTGAACCTCAACAGAACTGTCAGTTGTTTGCTCAGATTTAATTAGGTGTCACTGGGTTTGCTTGGCCCTGAACTCACTTTGTAGAGCCTTTGGTCTTCAGGTGTTCGCTTAAGAATTCCTTCAACAATGCGCTTCAGCTCATAGACAGTGGTGGACTCCTTGGCATCTGTGAAGATTGTGGTCTTATGACGCCGGATCATTAAGAACACGTCCTGAAGGAAAGTGGGCAGAGAATGATAGGTTACAAAAAACACCTGTGTCAACCTGATTTGTTGTTTTATATTATAAAAATGAGGGCTTGATGTTGTTTCTGAAATAAGGTACTGTCAATTTAGGATGGGATCAAACAGGATAGCTGTGGCTCAGGTCATTTATAACCAGGTTAACTGCCAATAGCCCTATAATAGCCAATAGTCTTTATTTGACATGACATGTAGGCAATGCACGTCGTAAAGTTTTCAACTGTTTTTAACACCTTACTACTAATCTGTATGTAGACTGAACGTGTGATGTTAGCGAAGCCTCTTAAGGAAAGATTGAGAAAAGTGTTTTAGTTGGTTGTTTTGCCAACGTGTGAGGCAATTAACGCTACTGACAATTCATTGATTCATAAGCTAGCAATTAAAGTGAGCAGTGTCAAGCAGACGCAGATCTGAGCTAACGTGAAATTATAGCTAACACGAAACAGCCTTGAGATTTTTGAGTCGAAATTAGGCCTGTGTCAGCTAAATTAATAGGTCTTGTAGGTCTGACAATGGCAAAATACATTCAGCCGATCTGACCAGCATAACTGGGTTAGTTGGCTAACGTTACATCACTTCCAAGGTTAGCCAAGAAAAGGTAAGTAAGCTCGTTAGCTACGCCTGTCTTTAAAGCTAGATGGGGAGGCTAAGCTAACACAGCAAACTTAGCGTTAGCTGGCTAGCAAACACAAACTGAAATTAACATTTCTACAACCGAGAGTTTCGTTTCTTATAATGGCGTTAGTACTTTTAAACAACGCGCTAATAATTAATTCAATCAGTTTATCTCGGCGCCAATCTCACAAAAGGATTGATAATAATAATAATAATAGAGTTACCATTTCAAGTGGTCAGCTAGCTAGCCAGTTGCGCCAACCCTGTGTTGTGCAGCAGAACCCCAGACTGCACCGCTTGCGGATATTGCGCAATTCAGATATGCATTCAGTATTCACGGAGGGCAGGTACGCAACTCTCTGTGTACCTTTCAGAATTTGGCGCGAGGTGGTTACATGCATGAAGGGTGATTGATTTGGACACAACGTGTATCTGAACCCCACGGTTTTGAGGAATGTTGTTTATACCGGACGAAGGTATGTGTGTTAACGTTACTTAATTCTGCTTTACCCTACGCTGAACTGTCAGTTACAGTACGTTATTTGACTGTAAGTTAGCTTAGCTAGCTAGTTGATGTTGTTTTGTTGTTGACTGGGTCCGCCCTGAGTTAACGTTAAAAAATGTTTTGTGGAGGTGACATTTGTCAGGCATGGCAAATAATGAATAATAGTAACCTACTGCTTGGAATAAAGTAGACTTCAGCCATAGCTTATTCATCAAAGTAACAGAAATATATATTTTAGTTGAAGACTGACGGTATCGAAAGGGTGTTTACTCAGTTAACGTAGCTACGTACATTAGTAGGTCTGTTGTACCGGTTAGCGCCAACAGATAACAGGCTAGGAAGACCTGTTCTGCAAATGAGCTGACTATCAAAGGATCAGTAGGATTGTATTGATACTGGTTTTAGACAACCTGTCAAGCAAGATGGGAAGGATGTCAAATCTGATGGTGATAATTGAGTGTGACCAAGCTGGAAAGAAAAGAAGAGCCTCCAACAAATTTAGGTTTGCTAAGGTTTGTAACACAGATATGTTTAGTGCCTTGAAAGATTTTTTTTCTCTCTTGGCAGATCAATAACGTTAACAAGTGTGTTAGAGTTTAAATGAATAAATTAAATGGGAGTTTGCTTTTGTTCTGTGGCGAATCAGTATGACAGATTAGTTTAAGATCTGCATGGTTATGTGCATCAGTAACAAAAGTACATTAAGATTGGTATATTCATATTAAGTGTCATCCAAGACTGCAAGTGTTTAAACGGTTTCTTTTGAATTTTGCAGCTCACCATCTTCAAAGACAGGAACTGAACAGTCCTTGCACAATGTCCTTGGCAATTGAAACCACAGGGTCCCGGGTGCCGCTCCCTCTCCCGACCCACTTCTCTTACGCAGAGCAGTCCTTTTCCCTGAAAAAGCGCCGACTCCCTTTTTCATCGTCATCTACATCCAACTCATCGTACTCCTCCCCTGCTCGGCTCTCACATTCTGTGCCCCCGCTGCCACCATCCAAGGGATGTCCCCCTCTAAGCAGGATGTTCCCCCAGCAACCGTCACCCTGGACACCCCTGTCTTGTTCCCTTCGTAAGTCTCCCCCTCCAGATTCTGTATATGATCCCAGCAAACAGCAGTCCTATTTCAGTCAGTGCTTCACTAATTTGGGCTTGCTGGGACGAGGATCCTTCGGAGAGGTCTACAAGGTGAGCTAAACGATAATGACTTTGTATGAAAGCAATATAATACATATGCATGCGTTAGAAGGACTAATTTTTGTGAGGATGTTGTCATATGATACTCAAATTGAAGACACATTAAAACAAAAGCTATAATGGACTTTCTAGGGTGATAAATTTACAGTCTCTAATATGAAGATCAGTTAAAAATCTGTTTTAAAAATTCATTTACATAAAATCTTGACAGTTTGAACATCTGTTCTGTGGTTTTGTAATGGGGAAGCTCACAATACAAATTTAGACATCTCTGTAAGCAGTATTTTCTCACAAAGGTTGTCATTTGTGTGCATATAAGACGACACCTCAGTATTATCTGCATTTTTCTAGGTGCAAAGCAACGAGAATGGTTGGCAGTATGCAGTCAAGCGCTCTGCTCATCGCTTCAGGGGCAATAGTGAGAGGAACCGGAGTGTGAGGGAAGCCAGGAACCACGAGCGCCTGTGTCCTCACCCTCACATCCTGAACTTTGTGGCAGCCTGGGAGGAGTGTGGCCGACTGTACATTCAGACAGAGCTATGTAGCACCAGCTTGCTGCTCCATGCTGAGAACAAGCCTCCTGGCCCAGGTCATCTATTAGCTATAATATTTATACATATAATGTATGTACTTCTTGCGCCATAAAATTCTCAGACCCCTAGACATACTCACTCTCTTTCGTTTCAAACATTTGAATCCAGACGAACCTGCAGCATGGGCCTACCTGTGTGACCTCCTCTCAGCACTGCAACACTTGCACTCTCAAGGTTTTGTGCATCTGGACCTCAAGCCCGCTAATGTCCTTATTACTGACTCTGGTCGTCTCAAGCTGGGGGACTTTGGGCTGCTGCTTGAGCTCAAACAGAAGAGTACAGATCCTGTAGAGGAGAAGGTGAAAGAAGATGTCCAGGAGGGAGATCCCAGGTACATGGCCCCTGAGCTGCTCTGTGGGGAGTATGGACCTGCTGCGGATGTTTTCAGGTACAAATGCCATAAATGAGAAAATTAAATACTCTAATACATGTATCTGATTGAAATTGGTGCCTAAACGTTGTTGGTGTATTGTCATTTAGTTTGGGTGTGTCTATTCTGGAGCTTGCCTGTAATATTGAGGTTCCAAATGGTGGCGAAGGCTGGCAACAGCTCCGACAAGGCTGCCTGCCCTCAGAGCTGACCAGTGGTAAGAGCCAAGACTTTCTTTAATCCTCATTAATGGTTCCATTATGTTAATTGAAATTACTTTTTTACTTTTTCCATCTGTGTCTGCAGGCCTGTCAACTGAGCTTCAGGAGGTGCTGAGGATGATGCTGGCCCCAGACCCATCTGAGAGACCGACAGTCTCTGAGCTTCTTGCCCTCCCCTCTGTTTGGAAACACAGGTGGAAGAGGCGGGTCTATCTTATGGTCGCAGAGACAATGTTAACACTGGTGTCCCTCTGCCAGGTAAACCTTTTACACATTAGCGTTTGGAGTTTGGTTTAAATAATGAAACTGTATTAAACAACTGGCGACATGTCCAGGGTGTACCCTGCCTTTCGCCCAATGTAAGCTGGGATTGGTTTCAGCCCCCCACGACCCTGTACGCAGGATAAGCGGTTGACGATGGATGGATGAATGGATGAACTGTATTAAACATGTAGCCTTGCAAAAAGTCCCTTAACGTGATATCAATTGGCCCTCGACAATCAGCAGCCTTTTAAGTTAGAGGTGAAAACCAAGAAGAACCAAACCTTAAAGGTTACATTTTGTATTTGTCTGGTCTTTTTCCTTATAGATGGTGGTGTGCTTTGGGTGTAGACTCCTGTCCTCCCTTCACTTGTCTTTCCTTCCTCATTGGACTAAACCAACGCCCTGCACTCCTCCTAAGGATAGCTGGGACAAGGATTTAACCCTGCCCCTCAGTGCCATGCATGCTGACTCGGGAAGCCCAGGGGATGATGCAGTGTTTATGTTGGATGCCAGAGACCCAGAGCTTTCCCCCACCTTCTCACACAGGTAGAGAATCATTGTGTCAGTAGGATGCTGTTCTCGACAAGCTTGTTGCCCCTGCTCTTTACTCTGAATTTTATGTTATGTCCTAGAAATGTCTTTCTTGTACAGATATCCAGCAACAGCTGTTGGGACACTGCCTCTGCTTTGAGCTAAATGTATTATTTCTGTCCACATTCCACAGGGTAAAATCCAGACTGTCTGTGGAAAGCACGTCCACTCCTCTCCCAGGTTCGCAGACGCACAATCATCGAAGTCCTGCCCACACACCCACTCACTCAAATGTGGGCGACTGGTCATGTAACTTAGCGCAGACCCCCTCCAGCATCCACTCAAATGGTTCCTGCCACATACTGACACCCAGTGCGAGCCCCATACACGCAGAGCTCCACACAGGCACCATGAACAAAAACTCCACGCACAGCCAACAGTCTTCATCTAGCAAGTCCTCGCTGCAACGTGGTCACAACTGGCTCCGAACAGAGGAGGCTTTACCCCGACCCAACTTTGAACCAAAGAACCTGCTCAGTCTGTTTGAGGAAACAACTCTAGAGGGACAAGAACCATGAGTACAAGTACTGCCAGTTTACATTCAGGGGCAAAGTATTTCACTTTAAAAAGGTAAAGAGGACCTAACGTATGAATGTACCAAGTTTACTACTTAGTTTGTATGATCTGCTTTTGCCATATTGTAACAGTCCTACGACAAATTCTTGTGACATGTATTTGTAAAATAACTAATTTAGGAAAAAGGCTTGAATATGTAGTCAGACCTTTAAAGCACTTTTTATGTATATGTAAATGCAGTCTGTTGCTGAAATGACAAGTCATGATGTATTGTTAAATAAGTTATCATTAGCTTGGTGTACTCTGAGTCATTCACCTCATGAGTCACAAAAGAAAATAAAACATAGAGGAAAACAGAATATAAACTTGTGGAAGATGTTTTTAGTATAAGGAACTATTAAAAAAAAAAAAAAAAAATGTGTGTGTGAGACGGGTGTGCTTGTTAAGGTTCAAGCGAGTCAGATCGGCAATTTTCCCAATCAGGGACAGAATAACAGGCCCATGAAGGGGAAGGGATATAAACCAGAGGTACTTTTAAAATCAGCATTGAATGACTGAAGGTAGATTGTCATTTCTACTCAGGATGTTTTAAGGCTCTGTTTGAGTACCTACCAGTAGATGGCAGCAACGCACCTCACGCTCCCAGCCGCTTTAAAAACACAGGAAGGGGATGATGTGGGTGGAAATGTTTCGTGCACACAATACCCACATCTATCGGAATATTTATTTGCCAAACCGTTTTTTAGACTTGGTGTAGGCTTATCTTCTGTAAATGCTATACATATAAATGGCCAAATGGACTGCTGGCCTGCCATGACTGAGATCTGATTTTGCAGTTTAAATGCGAATAATACCCCAATTGTGAATACTGTAAAGAATGAGCGTTTTCATCTGGATCACTGCTAAATAATCTGGGATTTATCGCGACAGTATTTTTAACGGGACCACATTAGGTTGAAGGTATGCCGCTTTTCCGTTTGTTAAGAATCTGTAATGAATATCAATCCTGAGGAGCCCATCAGTTTTAGCCTATTTACCGCAATAGTGAGATAGAAACGGTTAGGTACGCTGTGCAATTGTGGTAATATTGTAAACTGTTAATCTGTATTTTTGCAGTATGCGATCCGTAATTGTATCATAATTGATCATTTGATAGTTGTTAGATCTGTAAGGGCAAACTCAAGTCATCATATTGTTAGAAAGCATGTTGCTCCTGCAAACAGCTCTGAAATCCACACACCGATCACCTTGTGTCAATTTGTTCTTAAATGATCAATCCATAAAGATGTCCAAAATTGAGCGCCTGAACGCCCGAGTGGAAAGGCTGCTGTCTAAAGCGGTGCTGGAGGTTCTGGAGGCGGTGAAGGAGACTGTATCGGAGTACCAGGAGAAAACTACCAGGACACAGAGAGAGAACCAGAGTCTGAAGAGAAGGCTGCAGGAGCTCCAGGAGAAGTTACAATTGGGAAGCAACGGTAAGGCAAAACAAAACCTGTACCCAGGAATATTAAGACTGTTTGGTAAAATGTTGATTTTTCTTCTTTTTTTGGTGCCTTGTCACCTTTTGTTGTCCTGCAGGAATTGTGCCACACATTTCCTCTGCAGCCCGGCTGGCTGATGCAGAGCTGCATCTCATGGATCAGAAACAGAAAGAGCTGGAAGATGAGGTTGAACTCACCCCCTCTGATAAGGACATTGCAGTCATTTGCCCCTCGTACTCATTTGAAGACCTTGATTATGAAGCATCCATCACATCATTTGCCACCCCCTGTCTCTCCCCTAGAGCTACGACGGGACCACATTTGGGTGGTGATAACATGAACCATACGAGAAATCTTAAAACTGAGACTGATAATCGACTGTTGGCCCCAATATCAAATCCTATCAGTGACCCTGTCACTGCAGTTACAATCTCTGAAAATGACCATGAAATGAAACTAGAGCCTACATCAGATGAAGACGCAATGCACGCTACAAATTATTTTTATGACGATGCTGGTACGAGCGCTACATCCTTACACAGACAAGCCAGTTCAGGACTCCACCATGAGTTAGGGATTGTCTTCAGTCCGGACCAAAATGGCATAGAAGAGACACTATCTCAGAGTTACAAGAATACAAACGGCGTTGGAGCAGAAAAACAACACGCCACTCAGATAAACACAAAAGTGGGACGTCCAGGATCAAGAGCGTTCCAGAAAAACATCCGAAAACACTACTACTGCTCGCTCTGCGGTCGCACCTTCAGGCACGCTGGCGACTACAAGAAACACAACAGGGTGCACACGGGGGAGAAGCCGTACTGCTGCTCGGTGTGCGGGAAGCGCTTCAGCCAGTCGGGCTACCTGACGGTGCACCTGCGCTACCACACGGGGGAGAAGCCGTTTGGCTGCAGTCATTGTGGCAAAAGTTTTAGTCACTCGAGCAACATGAAGAAACACCAGCAAACTCATCTGTGAGGCTGCTGTGTTATGTGCTAATTGTCCAACTCATAATATCCAGATGTTTCTACACGTTACTGATAGTTAGGGATGGTCAGTGACCGCGGTGAAGTTAGTTTTAAGTTGGATATTCGACAGACATTCACCCAGGATCCAGTTACGGCTTTTTAGTCAGTTCACCCAGTTACGGTTGTATAAGTGCGGTTAGCTCACCTCTGATTGCTCGCTTTTAACCAACGGGGGTTAGCTTAGGGACCATCAATAAATTACAATTGTGAAAACAGTGTTATGGGAGAATCATCATTTTTTTTCAATAGCTTCCAAGTCATGTGACGCAGGGACTTCAAACAAATGCCGAATTGTAGTACTACACTAGGCAAATGAGACATACCGCTTCATGTTTGATTTGAGTGCATATTTTATTTTATATTAATATTTATGTATATTTTTTTCTTCAATAGATTCCATTTCAAATGATTCAGGGACTCAAAACCAATGCCGAATTGTAATACTACCCATTACACATATTACACACCTCTTGTACAACTGCAGTTGTACCACAAAGAGTCAGTCATTTTCTTCCACAGCATTGACCAGATTTCAAAGAAACACTTTATTTACACAACGGACATTCCCAGTTTCCTTTCTTTGCCTCTTCATATTGTGTGCTGTCCATTTCCACACACTGAGCATGGAACCACCGTTCACAGCCATCACACTGGACCTGTGGAATTAAAATAAATCTT
>NC_060163.1:13158508-13159756 GCF_021292245.1 Micropterus dolomieu
GGGACCATCAATAAATTACAATTGTGAAAACAGTGTTATGGGAGAATCATCATTTTTTTTCAATAGCTTCCAAGTCATGTGACGCAGGGACTTCAAACAAATGCCGAATTGTAGTACTACACTAGGCAAATGAGACATACCGCTTCATGTTTGATTTGAGTGCATATTTTATTTTATATTAATATTTATGTATATTTTTTTCTTCAATAGATTCCATTTCAAATGATTCAGGGACTCAAAACCAATGCCGAATTGTAATACTACCCATTACACATATTACACACCTCTTGTACAACTGCAGTTGTACCACAAAGAGTCAGTCATTTTCTTCCACAGCATTGACCAGATTTCAGACCAACTTACTCCAGATTTCAGACCAACTTACTCTTTACCTACATCAGAAAGATCTTTCCTAAGGAACCAGGTTATATCGACTTGTACCGGACCCAGCTTAATGTAGACAGCCAGATTGTCAACCTTAGCCTTGGAGACACCGCTGGCAGTGAGGAATATGACCGTCTACGCCCCTTGAGCTACAACGAAGTCAATGTCATCATCATCTGCTTCTCCATTGATAGCCCAACATCCTATGAGAATGTCAAGCGCAAATGGCATCAAGAGGTTAAAGACCATTGCCCTAATGTGCCCATTCTCCTTGTGGCAAAGCAAATAAAAGCTGTTAAATATCTTGAGTGTGCTTCAATCAGCTATGATGGACTGGATGAGGTGTCTGAGGAGGCTGTGCGTGCTTTTTTCAGTCATTCAACCTCCAGCAAGAAACCCTGTGTACTCTTGTAAATTAAGGTAGCTTTATGCTTTATGCGCTTGTCTATGGGAATGGGGAATGTCATGTTTCCAACTTTATATCAATATTTAACAGACCACAGCATGTATAGTTGAAAATTTACATTTTTTACTGGCCACCTCTTTATGTATTTATTTTTTAAATGTTGTCATTCCCTGTATCCACAATAGGTAATGCTGAAACACAATAATATAATAAAATAATATAAGAAATAACACAGTTTTGGTTACTTTTAAGCATGGAGGTGTTACAAAGTTGTTCTCTTGTGTTGTAACACAATTACACAAACAAAGCCTGAAATCCCAGTTTTCATTCATTTGTTCTGAAGCATTTAATTGGCAGTATGATGTCACAGGACAATAACGATTTAAATTTGATTTGATGAAACAGACGAATTCAGTAGGAGGTGAAGTTAACTGCTGCGGGTCAGATGTGAAATTAGA
>NC_060163.1:13159776-13251805 GCF_021292245.1 Micropterus dolomieu
TATACTAGGCAAATGAGACACACCCCTTCATATTTGATTTGAGTGCATTTTTTATTTTATATGAATATTTATTTATATTTTTTTCTTCAATAGATTCCATTTCAAATGATTCAGGGACTCAAAACCAATGCCGAATAGTACTACTACCTGTTACACATATTACACACCTCTTGTACAACTGCAGTTGTACCACACAGAGTCAGTCATTTTCTTTACACTTTATTTACACAACGGACATTCCCAGTTTCCTTTCTTTGCCTCTTCATATTGTGTGCTGTCCATTTCCACACACTGAGCATGGAACCACCGTTCACAGCCATCACACTGGACCTGTGGAATTAAAATAAATCTTTCGTAACATATATATATATATATTTATTTATTTCAATGTCTGTTGCTTAGATGTAGAGCGGTTGTCCACTACATGGAAGATATATGCCCCCTCTGTATTTGCTCAGAAGGCTGTGCCATTGTTGTGTGAGTGTGTGTGAACGAGTATTAGTTTCTTTCTCATCAGCAGTTGGCACCTTGCATGTATTGTATTGCATGTATGTATGTATTGCATGTATTTCTCTCTAAAATATGCACTCAAATCAAACATGAAGCAGTGTGTCTCATTTGCCCAGTGTAGTATTACAATTCGGCATTGGTTTGAAGTCCCTATGTCACATGACTTGGACGCTATTGAAAAAGAAGGCATTATTTTCCTTAAATTATGAATAAATATTAATATAAAATAAAAAATGAACTCAAATCAAATATGAAGCGGTGTGTCTCATTTGCCTAGTGTAGTACTACAATTCGGCATTGGTTTGAAGTCTCTGCGTCACATGACTTGGAAGCTATTGAAAAAAACAGCTCTTTTTTCAATAAATTATGAATAAATATTAATATAAAATAAAAAATGCACTCAAATCAAATATGAAGCGGTGTGTCTCATTTGCCTACTGCAGTACTACAATTCGGCATTTGTTTGAAGTCCCTGTGTCACATGACTTGGAATCTATTGAAATAAATAATGATTTTCCCATAACACTGTTTTCACAATTTGAATTTATTGATGGTCCCTAAGCTAACCCCCGTTGGTTCAAAGCGAGCCATCAGAGGTGAGCAACTTTAAACTATCTTCACCGCGGTTGGACAGTGAAAGAGGCAGAGTGGTGAATTTCTTTAAATTTGAGTAATCCTCTGCGAACCTTCCTGTGGAGGTCAGCTGAGCATTATTGCAATCCTATTTAGAAAATCATGTAGCTTTAAGAGTGTTACATGGAAAAGTAACTGTGCCTTCTTTTATCAACGAAGGAAGCTTATCGCACATGTCAACGTTAAAGCATCAAGCACAATCTAATAATTTGTTATGTTCCTGCTGGTTTGTTAAATATTTAGAGATTTGTATTAGGCTACTTGTCGCTAAGGTTCTTGTGTTCACCTCCACATTCATTCCCAAATCAAATAAAAGTGTTTGGTACTTTGTGGTTTTTATAGATTAATTTACAATGATCCTACACAACATGAATGCCCCCATCCAAACCAGACATCATGGTGTCAACTTAAAAACTCTGCAAAAGCACTGATCAAATTGTAGCCTGCTAGTGTATCGAAAAGTACTGAACTAATTGTCTGAGTGTGTTTTTAAAGTCAATCCCTCTCAGGGCAAATTAGTTATTAGGGATTAAATGAATTGTATTCTGGTGGGAGATGTCAGGCAGTGGTGTATTTAGTAGTAAATCCAGCATATATAAATGATAAATAGCTGATCTCTTTTACAAGGCTGGGCAGAAATAAAAAAAATATATGCCCTACAAATAATACAGGTCCATCTTGGACAAATCGGCATTACATGTGTCTCAAGTTTGAAACCAGATGAGATTATCAGATGTTAAACTTTCAAGACTAGACTGGCTTTTGAGGCCACAAACTTGCAGCAGTGGCTATTTTTACCTTTTCTTTTATAGCAACTCAGTGTAATGTTTTTAAACCACCACCATCCCTCAACATTTAGTTAAATCACTGGTCAATAAGACATCACATTTGAGTTAAAGCAACCCCATGACACCAATTATTAGGGGACACAATATCATGAACCCCAGGGAGCAGTCAGAAACATCTGTAGTGCTGTCTGCATCTGTTGTAGAGCAACATTGGCTACTGAGCAGAATTGCTCTTAAGTACAGAAATGGTATTTCCCAACTGCAAAATTTCCACTTCTATTTCCTTCCCAACTGGACGTAACTTGTTTAAACTTGATGTTGGGTTTAAAAGGCTGCCTACTTAACCACATACATGATTCTTTCAGTTCCCACATAGGCAAGCTGCAGGACACACACCACGCCAAAAGAATGCGATTCAACAGATTTGTTCTGTTAATTGATGTTGTGTCTGCCACCATTATTGGTCATTAATAAACACTGTGAATGTAGACTTTCATTCACTCTCATTGAGCAAGTCTACATTCTAGATCTTTAATCCAATTTTAGCCTGAAAAAGCACATATCAAACCCAATGTCACTATACAAATAGACAATAAAGTTTTTTTTAACATGGGGCAGATGTTGAAGTGTTAAATCGTAATGCAAATCCATGTCATCTGAAACCTCTGTTTGCTTAACCTGTTAAGCAGGACGTTTTGTGTTTCAGAATTTCTGGAGACGAAGTTAATGCAGTAATGCAGAGTGTCAAGTGTGTGGTTGTTGGAGACAGTGGAGTAGGAAAGACCAACTTACTCTTTACCTACATCAGAAAGATCTTTCCTAAGGAACCAGGTTATATCGACTTGTACCGGACCCAGCTTAATGTAGACAGCCAGATTGTCAACCTTAGCCTTGGAGACACCGCTGGCAGTGAGGAATATGACCGTCTACGCCCCTTGAGCTACAACGAAGTCAATGTCATCATCATCTGCTTCTCCATTGATAGCCCAACATCCTATGAGAATGTCAAGCGCAAATGGCATCAAGAGGTTAAAGACCATTGCCCTAATGTGCCCATTCTCCTTGTGGCAAAGCAAATAAAAGCTGTTAAATATCTTGAGTGTGCTTCAATCAGCTATGATGGACTGGATGAGGTGTCTGAGGAGGCTGTGCGTGCTTTTTTCAGTCATTCAACCTCCAGCAAGAAACCCTGTGTACTCTTGTAAATTAAGGTAGCTTTATGCTTTATGCGCTTGTCTATGGGAATGGGGAATGTCATGTTTCCAACTTTATATCAATATTTAACAGACCACAGCATGTATAGTTGAAAATTTACATTTTTTACTGGCCACCTCTTTATGTATTTATTTTTTAAATGTTGTCATTCCCTGTATCCACAATAGGTAATGCTGAAACACAATAATATAATAAAATAATATAAGAAATAACACAGTTTTGGTTACTTTTAAGCATGGAGGTGTTACAAAGTTGTTCTCTTGTGTTGTAACACAATTACACAAACAAAGCCTGAAATCCCAGTTTTCATTCATTTGTTCTGAAGCATTTAATTGGCAGTATGATGTCACAGGACAATAACGATTTAAATTTGATTTGATGAAACAGACGAATTCAGTAGGAGGTGAAGTTAACTGCTGCGGGTCAGATGTGAAATTAGAGAAATGCGTTCAACTCGGACCTTTATTTTGAAAACCAACTCAGTGGACGTAATGCAGGTTCTTCTTCCGGAGGCCGCGAATTGTTATGTTGCGTCCTGATCCTTTTAATCCCTTTTATCTTGTTTATATTTGTTTTTAAAAAATGTCCTATTAGTTAAGTTGGTTAAATATAAATTAAACCTAAACGTCTAGCTAACACAGACCGCATTGAGGTTTTGGTGGAAGTTTAAAAGGGAAAACGATAACGGACAGAGTTAGCTTACTACGTCCGTTAGCCGCTAACTTCGGCTCGCAGGTACAGCAGTTGTAAACACGCTTAGTTAGAGCACTGAAACTAGCTTATTTGTGGTCTTTAAACACCCAGGGTTACACTGGTATGAGTGAAGATGACTGTACCACCAACATATCGAACCAAACGTATCTGTGTAAACGATTTAACGTTAAAAGCTCAGGTCATAAATGGGATCATATTCCTATTATGTGTTAACATTGAAAAGCAGCATTACATCGCAGATTCTCTACATGTGGTATTTGGATATAACCCTTCTTTTTAAATGCTAATTTAATTGTCCTTGTCCAGACAAATTATTTGTAACTTTTTTTTATATTGGATGTTTTTAACAAAACAGTACATACAGGCAGTGACCAGTTTATGATTAGGAACTTCATGTGCAGTCGTTTCTGTACACTGTTGTCACACAGCAGTGTTTGTGAAACATTTCCTATTAATGATTACGCAATAACAGTAACATACAGCTCCCTTTGCAGATGCTTATGCATAAGCAGTCCACAGTCATTTCTTACCATGAGTGATTTTTTATTTCAGGATGTCTAAAATTGAACGTTTAAATGCTCGTGTGGCCAAGCTGCTGACTGAAGCGGTGCAAGAAGTTCTGGAGGTGGTGAAGGAGACGGTGTCAGAATACCAGGAGAAAACTGCCAGAACACAGAGAGAGAACGAGAGTCTTAAGAGAAGGCTGCAGGAGCTTCAGGACAAGATAACAAGAGAGAGAATAGGTGGGTAACAAGTGTCATTTTCATGGTGTATTTATCATTATAAATTCTGTTACTATGAAGTGAAGTTATTCATGAGCTGCCTAGTCAAAGTATAACACTTCTTTGCCCGTTATCTAAAGACAAAGAAGATACACAAAATCAAGATCAGGATTTGGGGCTCTCTTTGTGGCAGAACTCAGAGCTCCCTCTCACCGAGCAAAAACCGATAAGCAGCCACAAACCTGACCACAATGTGAAGCAGGATTCAAAACAACAGGAGAGCAACAGTAATACTGAATCACAAGCTGAGTGTAACTTGACACAAACAACAGAACACTGCAAAGCACAAGCAGAGGAGGTGACACACATTATAGAGGAGGCAATGACAGTCCACACATCACACAGTGCAAACAGGAACATCAGTGTTGCCCCATCCAATAATGCATGCGCCTCTCACTCCAGCACCTCAGTTGGGATAAATCTGGCTGTTGTTAAAACAGAGCCAGAACCTTCAGGCTGTGCAACATCAAAACCACCACCTCTTCAGGAACAGTATAATGGATGCGTGGATTTAAGCTTCAACTCTTCTCGTCAGAACTCTGCTGAGACGCACAGGCCACAAGTCAGTGCTGAACCTTGCGGACATGTCTTTGTCCACTCAAATCATGGCATACCTAGGAGGCATGGATTTGCAAAAACCAACAGGGCTGCATTTGATGGGAGAAAAATCAGGATGGAGCACTTCAGGAGAGACGACTCGCACCCCTGTGTTGTATGCGGAAAGACGTTCAGCAGGGTTGGGAACTTGAGAATCCACCAGCGTTGTCACACAGGAGAGAAGCCATATGGTTGCGTACAGTGCGGGAGGCGTTTTAGTCAGGCAGGAGACTTGAAAAAACACAAGAGGGTGCACACAGGCGAGAAACCGTACTACTGCAACCAGTGCGGAAAGTGCTTCAGTCGGGGGGAGAATCTGAAAAGACACCAGAAGATCCATATTGGAGAGATTTTACAGTTACAGCAAGTGTGGAGGGAGCAACAGCAATGATTAACTTCAAATCAGTAAAATCAGCAGACTCACTCTGTGCAGAATCTGAAGGACAATTTTTGGTCTGTGCCCTTAGATAAAGAAGTATTTGCTGGGTGTTTAAGTTATGAGCTACAGAATTAGTAAAGAAATGATAATATATTTTAACTAACTGGGAATAGTTAAGGTGTTACTTGCTGTTCTGGTGTATGTAGCCAGTTGTGTGCTGCTTGCTCTGGTGTATTTGTCCCTCTGATCATGAAGGAACAGAGCTGTAGACGATAATCACTTAACCAAAGAGGCTAAAGCTTTACAGATATAAAGGCATACTATCAATATCTAAATTGATATCTGTGTAATACTATTTTTAACCAACAAGATTGAGTCAATTGTGAAATTTTAACTAATATAATGGTCAATTAGCAAAAGAACAGAAGAAAGAAATATACTTCAAAAGGTTCTGCACACTAATGATATGTTCATACAGGTGATTTCAAATGTTTTAGCTTATTAGATTGGTGACCTTTTGCTCACTCTTGTTGCACATGTTAGTGCACCAAAAGTTACACCCCCGTCAATCCTATTAGTACAAAGAGTTTTGTCTGCTCCACCTAACCTCAACCTGACTCGAGGTCTCATCAGCCAAAATAAGTGAAGTGTTTGGACTAAAGGTGACAGTGTTATATAGTGCAACACCTCTTGGTCATGCACAGAATGAGTTCTATCATGTTTAAATAAGTAAATGCTGAAGACAGTGATTGAAGCATGGTTGTCCTTAAAATTGCCTCATTTTCCAGACAGACTGAAGCTTGCTGTATGCCGGATATATTTATTTATATAGTTATTAGCAGAAGAAATAAATGTATTTATTACTACCAAAAAACCAGCTCAGTGAGTGATGTTTCAAGCAAACCCTTAATCAGAAGACTCCCTAACAAGGCCAAAGGCACATTCAAGTAGTCAAAGGTGTATTGTGGTGTCAAGGCTTGATTAATTAAAAAGTAATAACCAACAAACACCACCTTTCATCCCTCCTGTGGGCGTGCGTAATGTTTACCTTATGAGTTATTTGGTTTGAGTAATATTATGAGGCTGGAATGTGTAAGAAATTATCACATGCACCCACTTGACTTTACACACCAGATGTTAGGGATTATCACAGAATAACCAATACACACCACTGACACACACACACACACACACACATCTGCGAAACTACAGGTCCTCGTATCAGTTTCATTTCAAATGCTAGAGAATAAAAAGTTTATAGGTTGTTTTACTGCACTTATTTACCCCCTGCCAGCTGCAGCCAATTACACGTGTTATGGCGGATTTACTATTGGGCCCCTATACTGACCACCAACCATCCACTGTGCGTTGTGTATGCATAACGTCAAGTATTTGAGAAGTTTAGCACACACAACAAAGTACATTTGGCAACTTCATTACATGACCATGGACCCAGAAACCTGCCAGTGCTATGAAAATTAGCTTTACACTAACTCTCAATTACACTACATCAAATGTAAACATGTATGCTTCCTAAAACATATAATATCAAATAAATAAATGTTGGAATAATTCTGCCTGCACCCAGGATTATAATAATATGGATAAGGATAATAATATGTCAGTTTGTGGATATTTGATTAAACACAACTTGTTTTTTTTGTTTTTGTTTTTTTTAGAAAAGTTCATGTGAGCACAAGGTCCTGAAACTAGATTTGGAAACACCCCCTATCATAGCCACAGAATTACCAAATTAAAATTACTTTACTGATGTAAATCTCCAAACAAATGTGTAATTAATCAAATCAACACAGGTACTGACACAAAGGTGTTGGTCCAACTTGTCTTACTGGTAAGCCACACTGGCAAATATGTAACTGTTAATTAATGTTAATTAATAAAAAATAGTAAAGTGCAAAACAGTTTGGACAAGGTGCCTATGGTCGAATGACAGTGAACCCAGTGCCAAGATGTGGAAGCTTTTGCATAAGAAACATAATGATTTTTTAAAGCTTTCTTTTCATATTAAAATAGTTGGACTGGCGCCAATGAAACATTGAGTTAGTTCCTATAATGAGCCTGCAGCTGACGTTGTTTACACACACACACACACACACAGTGCAGTTCGTGCTGTTGACGTGAAGCTGTGCGCTCACCTTCGCTACCAGGAAGTGATTGACACACACCCTCATGAGGAAACTGCAGCACGGTTACGCGCTACAGAAAGGTGAGTAAACAAAGAAGCGTGTGGATATGAGAACTTGTCGGGTTTCGCAATTTCTAAAGTTAAAGTAGACACGTTGCAAATGGGAACCGAAATTCAAGAGAGTCAATTATTGTTCAATACGACGCTAACACGGATGTCGAGACGTTACTGCCTTGAAAACAGCTGGCGAGTTATTAATGGCGGTGACTTTGGCATCTGTTCTACAAGATTTACCTGACATTAAATGGTGTATTGGACTGTATTAAACGTTTTAAATTTGAGACGTGAAGCATGTTCTTGTGACACGAGCATGAGTTAAAGTTAGTATTAGGTCAACATAAACAGACATTCAGTAATAAATGTGGAAGTGGGCTTAATATTTGCTGTTTTCTATACTGCAGGTTCCTGCTTTGAGCAGCCTGTGATGTTGAAATGAAGCTTAATGAAAAAATTGTCAACTATTTTGAATCTTGCAACTCACCCGTGGATAAAGAAGGGTATCTGTACAAGAAGGTATGACACTTTGGATAAAACCTATCATTAAAACAGTATTCAAAATCAAGATTAAGTAGACTACATTGTGGTGGTGATTTTGCCTTTTAAACAATTAACAAAACTAAAATGTGGTTTTAAAAACGCACTTAACAATACCCACTTTTCCATTAATATGTGACACATTTGTCTTCATAATAATAATTAACTTTTTTTGTGCTGCACTTTTCAAAACAAAGTTACAGGTTAAATTAAGAGTAAAATTATAACACTACAACTGAATAAAATCAGGCAAATAAAAGCACATACAATGAAATAGAATAAATTACTTTAATAGCCTACTACTGCTGTCGGTCCATACAGCTTTTAAGTAATATTTTAAGCACATCGAAAGTGCTTGCATCAGCAATTTAATAAAGCACTGTAACATTTAACCTTCCTGTAACTGCTTCTTTCACCAAACCAGTTGTGTAAGAAATTGAGTAAATGAGCTATTTGTAACTGAGTCAGTAAAGCACAGATGCCACAACTATCACACAGGGTGAGATAAAGACTTCCTATCAGAAGCGCTGGTTTGTGCTGAAGGGGAACCTCCTCTTCTACAAGGACCGGCCCGCTGACCGGGACTTGGCGGGTGTGATTGTCCTGGAGGGCTGCACTGTCCAGCTGTGCGAGTCCGAGGAGCAGTTTGCCTTCTCGCTGGTGTGGAGCGAGCCGGGACTGCGGACGTATAAGTTTGCCGCCGAGGACCAGGCCAGTCAGGAGAGCTGGATTAAAGCCCTGCTGTCGGCCAACCACAGCTACCTGGCCCTGCTAGTGATGGACCTGGAGAAGAAGTATAGAGGTGAGAAACTGAAAGGCTGCGTCTTCTTTTTGTTGTTGTTCATCTGTGGGTGAAAGAGAGCAGCCTTTTGTTCTACAGGGCAGCTGTGTGAGGCGTTGCATCACTGTTAACAGCCTCCACATGTACGTCGTGGTACACAGTATGCAGACAGACTAATCTCATAACATCTGTCTGTCAGCAGGGGCAGACATTGTTAAAACAATAACTCAAGTTTCTCATGATCTAAATTTGTAGACTTTATCAAAGAGGGGTATATTAACTAGTAGTTTGTGCTTTTTGTTGTATTTGATTGCAATAAATTATAAAGTATAAATGGTATTTTGGCTGTATGTATGTGAATCTACTCACTGATGATGCTTGGTCGTATGACTGACACAGCTGCCTTGCTAATGATGCACTGTTATCCATTTGTTAGGTAACCCAAGGTTGAGATCATGTTTTGGCTTAAATGACACACAATGTGTCTTGATTTGGACCAATATCCACTAGACTCTTCACACATGTATAGATAGGTGAACAATAACCTTATCTGGACACTTAGGGAATCTCTGTGGGTGTAGGGAGGATAAATATTCCCAGACAGGAAGTATCCTTCAGATTTGGTGTTGGCATTCTCTGTGTTCACATGTTGTGTGCTGGCACTGAGACTGTTTTTCTTGTGAAAGTAAACCGACTGCTTTTAAAAACGTTTTATTCATCCGTTACTGAGTCGATTTTAACTTTTTGCAATGATCTGCTGGTTTGGCATCCTCAGCATGCTTAACAAACAATAGGCTGGGAAAGATTGTTAAACTTTGACAATAGACCATTGGCACTAACTTGAATGATCTTGGACGTGTTAATCAAGTTAGAGCCACTCAGAAGTCAAAGGCCATTCTGGCTGACCATCAATACCCTCTTCATGCAGAGCTTTCAACTGCTGCCATCAGCGAGGAGTATAGATACTTTCCCCAGAAGGGCCAAATCAAACAGATATCTGAGATCATTTGTTCCGCCAGCTGTTGGGTTTTAAACAAGCTGTAGGGCTAGATGTTGTTGCACACATACATTAATAAAGGACTCATGGACGCAGTGCTTTATATCTCAAGGTAACTTTATTATGATAACATCTACTTTTTGTTATATGTGTTTATGTCTTCTATTTATTTATTTGTTTTATGATGTGTATTGACTACTGTTGGCAAACCGAATTGCCCCTCATGTACAATAAAGACTATCAAATCAAAATCAAAGCAAATCTCCTCAGCTCATTAAACCACTCTATGTAAGTCTTCAGTCAGTCTCTGAAACTTCTTTATCACAACTGAACCTGGCTCACTTTATTTCCTAGAGTTTTTTATTGAAGTTGATGAATGGCCTTGCGTTTAATGATTTTGTTTTAAGGTGGGAAGGAGAAATGTAGCAGTCTCAGTAAACTCTGTCCTCCAGCTCAGTCTTTAGGTTTCTTTTAGATCCTTTAGATCTAGAAAGAGACATTTTGGTGTCAAGAGTGTTTTGGTCACGGCAGAAGTGTTTCTGTTGACTTAAACATCCAGTAAGCCTTAATCTGGGGGCATGATTTTAACAATAAAATCAAAACATGGGGGGTGTTAGGAAATGGTCTCACTGGCTAGATCTACTGTAGTTTGACACTGATTAACATTTTAACAAAACAAACACTGATACTGTTTTTTCATCAGTATAAAATCTTTTGAAAATGTAAGTTGATGTGTTTGTATTGTTTAGGTTTAACACATTCTTAGTGCTCTACAGACAATGTGGCTTTAGCACCACGGGGCAGCCATTAGTTGTAGGAATGGGTGTTTCTCTCTCTCTCTCTGTTAATGTGACTTTAGTTGTTTGGTTATTTATGTGTTTCTCTGCTTGTCTTTGCTGTTTCCTCAGATGCATTAGGCGAGTTCTCCAGTGAACCACCCAGCGCTTTTGTCACGCCAAATTTCAACACATCAGAGGCGGGACATCCTGCACACTACTTGAGCACACAAACTTCACCGCTCTCATCGTACCCGGCGCTGGGTGTCGGGGCCGGAGCCGGTCTGAGCTCCAACTCGATGCTTCAAGCTCTGACCGTGTCATCCAAATCATCAAGCAAAAGATCACCCAAACTCTGGCCCAAGAGGAACGCAAACGTGGTGCCTATCAACACTCCTGCTCCACCTTTGGGGGAGTGGTCAGGGATCTGTTTAGGCAACAAGGAGGAATTTAGTAAATTGCATGAATATTTTGGAAAGGAAGTGAAGAAACTAATTGCTGATTGGTCAAAGAGGAGACGAGGTGATGGGGTTGTTCAGGAAGAAAACTTAATAGATTTAGGATAATAAATGTGATGTAGACTCAGTGTTTAATCCTTAATTTCAGTCACTGTGTTTGCGTTGCAAAGTTATTTACATTATTAAGATATATTTGTATATATTTTGTGTTTAACTTGAGTATACTGTATGCTTTTTACTTATTACGCCATAGTCTATAAATTATCTATGATCTCCTGCTCTATTGTTGTTTGTTCCTTATTACACTCAAGTTATTTTTTAATGTGAGGTTTTGAAAATTGGTCACACACTGTAACTGCTAAAGATGCTCATAATAGCTCCAAATGTGGCCTATATCTAGTTGATCTTTGTCTACTCGACCTAGTGGATATGGTATGAGAAATCCCTGTGGCTAGTTATTGTTAAAGTAAATGATAATACCTGACAAGTTTTCATTACATGATTGCAGAAAGGAAAAATATAAAATAAGTAGTTATTTGAAATCAAATGGTTTAATACTGGCACCTTAACAAAGACTTGTCATAAGGGTTCAGTTAAAGCCTTTGGTCATTCTGTCCGGTTACCAGAAATTAATCCACACCTGCAATAAATACACCTTTTTTTCACCTACTTGTATACATAATAGGTAAAAAAAAATAAACATAACTTTCTTTGTTAAGCTTTATTGTCCTTTCATGTGTAATTACATTTAGGGAAAATTTAAAAAGAGTTATTTTCCTGGTATGTTTACACATACTGAGCCAATAATGCAGATTCTAATATTTCTGTACAGATAACAAAATTATACTTTTTCTTATACCTTAGAGATATATTACCAAATTACTATTTTCTTAAATGTTAAACGTTGTCCAAGAACTTGAATGAAATTCAGACAAGAACTTGAATGAAATTCAGAGTATAATAAACAGGATTACAAGCCATTTTATTCAAGCTTTCATGCTAGACAAGCACTTTTTTATACCAAAAAAGCACTAAATTTGACACAAAGCCCTGTTATTAAGTAATCAAATGTTACTGATCACTTAATTGGCCAATTGTCAATATACCAGTGAATGAAAGTTCCGAACCACTTTAATTTTAAAGCAGGCCAGTGATTGTCTGGTTAAAAAAAGGACAGACAGGTGTATTGGGGTAAAGCAGGCCAAGAAGGGTGATGTCTGACAAATTTTAGGAGAGTCAAAATGGCTGACAAAGAATAACAGGGGGAGGCAGCGCTATTTCAGTCTCTACAGCTGTCTTGTTTTTATGGTCTTTGACAGAGCTTGGTCTCTTTCTCCCTATGCCTCTATTTTTCACCTTCAAGCCCACACTTGAAGGGGCTGCTTATGACGGTCTTCACATGGGATTTTCATCTTTGCTTGCTTTTAGTTCCCTCTGATTTTGAATTATCAGTGGCAGGATCTAGGGTCAGATAAAAAAAAATCAACTCCCAGAATATAAAGAGAAAGCCACAGACACATTTGGTCAAGTTAGAAATGTTATGTAATATTTTGACATGTGAAATACAAGGTCTACAAATGAACGACGTATCAGTTCACGCTGGTGCTGGATTCCAGTACATACCATAGCTGTACAGTGATGTGATTGA
Source organism: Micropterus dolomieu (assembly GCF_021292245.1). Classification (NCBI taxonomy): domain Eukaryota; kingdom Metazoa; phylum Chordata; class Actinopteri; order Centrarchiformes; family Centrarchidae; genus Micropterus; species Micropterus dolomieu. The sequence goes on from NC_060163.1 coordinate 13,172,795, forward strand.
TGGCAGCCTATGGAGCTCATATAAGGAGTTTAGTGGGTGGGCCACTGTCCTCCTATTCTAAAGCAACTATACTGGGAACCTCCGGGAACAACCCAAATTAGTGCATCCATAGTAGGAAAGCTGCTCCTTTAGTCTGATCATTTGCTGTTTCCCATCACAGATGGGTCTTATTATCACAGAAAGAGATTCGAAAAGTAGCGACCAGTGCACAAAACAATAAACCAACATAAAAAAAAGAAACCAACTTGCTGCAATTAGAAGTTATATATGTAGAATGTGTAGAATATGTAGAATATATGTATATAATATTATAATATAACATTATATAGGGTCTGTTTTTTTTCTGAATAAAGTGATTTCATTAAGCATAGCATTTAACATATTTCTGACTACCTGTTTCAATATTAAAGGGCCACTTACATTTCTCATTGATGCAAGGTCACTGTTTCTAGAGGCCTAGTAGTCGTGTGTCATTACTGGAGCTGGACTGTTTTCAAGTTTCATGAATGTTTGATTTGATTTGTTTCAACACTGCTGGTGACTACTGATCTAGTAGTGGGCACTAACTTCAGACCAAACGTATCATTTAGACAGGTGATGACTTCAGGATATGTTGATCGCAAATACGTGCAACTTGAGCAGCTCAAAGCTGGTAATTACTGTTAATCCAATGTGTGTGTGTGTATCAAGGGACTAAAGCAGCGATAGCCTGCTATTATACACTGGGTTTTGTTCTCTCATGGTGGAAATTAAAGAAACAAAAATAGCCACAACAAAGACTCTTAGTATGTCAAGAAGTACAAGAAGGGTATGGGGGCAGTTCAGTTGTCCAGCAGCATTTTTCCAGTCAGTTTGGCCATATTAGTGCACAGATGACACCAAAGTCAGGCTTGTGTGTTGGCATTGAATTCACCTCATTCCAAGACTCCTGGGGCCTATTTTGGAGCATCGGTAAGCCGATCCGCCCTGCCACCTCCTCGCTCCTCCCTCTTTCTCTTACTTTCCCTCAGCTCTGTTTTCCTGCCAAACCTGATGGTGTGGCTAAAGTTAGCCCCCCATGGGCTAGTATATAAGGCCCCAAGGGGCCAATGCTTATATGTCAGTCACATTGGCTTTGGCGTAGGCTTCTCTTCTTGACCACCAACAACCCCACAAACTTGAGAGATGGTGAGTGTGGCCATGTTCCTTGGAAGAGGGGTGTCTAGGGATTTAGGAAATTCTCCGCACTAAACTGATGAGATGAAAGCATCCCTGATACATTTGCTATCTGGATTACCGACAGCCCGTGAAGCAAAATTGCAGAGGTCTCCTGAGCTGAGCCTCTGTGGATTTGGATCCGGTCTTAACTTTTATCTCCTGGCTTGAGCTTAAGTTTGGCAAACGTCTCAAACCTTAACCATGATGAAATACTGAAATACTAAATGTTTTGTAGTCCCCAAAGCAATTGCAATCTAAATTGACTGATTCAAAATGGACAGACTTCTTTTCTAGGGAAAAAAAACTTTGTGCTGAAAATGATTTTCAGTTTGCAATTTGGCAAGAACTACTTGATATAGTGATTTACTGAGACTTAATGGAGCTTCTCTTAGCCATAATATGGATGTAGAAGATACGGAAACAAGCATAATTTAGGACTCCTGACTCCCGTGTGTCCTCTTGTTTCTGACCTCTACTTGACAGTCTTTGTATTTTTCACTTTAAGTAAGCCAGGATCACTACATCTTACATTAAGTCTGGTTTTGTATGCTTGAAAATTTATTTTACCTTTCATCATCACTTCACAGGCACCCAAGAAGGCCAAGAGGAGGCAGCAGCAGGGTGAGGGTGGATCCTCCAATGTGTTCTCCATGTTTGAGCAGAGCCAGATCCAGGAGTACAAAGAGGTAAAGTTTTCTCCATCACATCTTGCATACTTCAAAGCTGTTGTCAAAGTTGTCTAGCTGTATAAATTTCGGTCTCTCTAGTCTAGGTGAGAAAACTAGATTCTGTGGGTGATCTAACTGACAACTCCATGCATCATCTGACCTTGGAGGTGACTCGGGGAAGCTTTTCAAAAGATACAGACATGATTGGTTTGGCTGCATGACAGGAGAAAAGTCCTCATCAACACGGCAGGACAGTAAATCTGAGTTTTCCGATGACAGCAGCTACCTCTCCCGTGGGTTAGCTCAGTGATCCTCCTCAGACTCAAACACTTGCTCTGTGACCTCACTGGAATGCTGCCCAACAGCTGGTGGACAGTGACATTAATCAAAGCAGGAAAGTGGGGCTCAAGGAAGAAAGAACAAGAAAACATTTGAGGTCCCTGGACCTAAAGTTGAGTCTACGTTTAGTGAAGAGAAAGGGGAACATCGTTGCCATTAGATTGCAAAAATCGTCACTCTTTCTGGGTCTTTTCCTCAGTATACAGGTTGAAGGAAAAGAGAATACAATGATGACAGTGGCATAGATGTACCCTTTAGAGGCTTCAAAAGGTGAAAGAACATTGAGGACAGGGTCAGAAGATTTAGTTACACGGCAAAAGGGGGGGAGGGGTGGGTGACAGCTGTAATCAATACCTTTTCCCCAAATGTCAAGGGGCTTGTCTCACATTCCGAGACCATTTTAACACCTTAGAAAGACAAGTGGCCGACCAGCTGCCAAGCCTGAAAAGGTCCGCAATGCCATCTTTGGTTTCACCGGGGTGCTACGCCCAGCTATGTAGAAAGAGAGGTGGAGAACGGCTCCACATTTACACGTTTATGTTGGCAGACTACCTCGCTCAGATAATTGTCATAAGCAAGTCTCATGACAAGGACTTGTGAGAATTGTGAGGGTCTCAGTTTTCACTGTTTTAATTTGGTTGTATTTTTGTTTATAACGTGTGGAGGGCTTATGAATGTCATCTGAGGAGGTGGCAACACATCAAAGATAACTGACCATTTCTTGTGTTTACTGTCTCCTCTCTTATCCTCCCTGGCAGGCTTTCACAATCATTGACCAGAACAGAGATGGCATCATCAGCAAGGATGACCTCAGGGACGTGCTGGCCACCATGGGCCAACTGAATGTGAAGAATGAGGAGCTCGAGGCCATGGTGAAGGAGGCCAGCGGCCCCATCAACTTCACTGTCTTCCTGACCATGTTCGGCGAGAAGCTGAAGGGTGCGTTGCCACTCACACAGTTCAAGCTTCCCTTGCTTGTCGCCTTTTCTCTTATTTCATAGATATGTAGCACTGCAAGGAGTGCATTTATCTTCTTGCTTGCCTACAATAATTCACATTACACGCTTAATATAATTCAGGAACTTTTTATCTTTTATAATTGAGACTAATTGGCTGCTTTTACTCTTAGGTGCTGATCCCGAGGACGTTATCGTGAGCGCTTTCAAGGTCCTGGACCCCGAGGGCACTGGCGCCATCAAGAAGGAATTGTAAGGGCTTTTAACAGTCTGAGCTCTTTATGGCACAATCTTGAATCAAGATAGACCATCTGATATTAATTTTTCTCCATTTGCCCTCTCTAGCCTTGAAGAGCTCCTGACCACCCAGTGCGACAGGTTCACCGCGGAGGAGGTGAGCTGATCCGTCTTTGTCTCTCACTCGTATTCCCACTCTAGTCATTAGTTGTTCAGGATTGTAAGCAATTTCTTTAATCCCTTCTCTGCAGATGACCAACCTGTGGGCTGCTTTCCCCCCTGATGTGGCTGGCAATGTGGACTACAAGAACATCTGCTACGTCATCACACACGGAGAGGAGAAGGAGGAGTAAATCCCCCTCTTTCAAGATCTCTACCTCCATTCAAACCCATATTCGCTGCACCTACATCTACTCACTCCCCCTTGTCCAACGCCATGGCCTCCTTGCACACATTCGCGCCCCGGCCCGCTCTTTCCGCTTGCCAGCTCACTACGAAAAGACTTGTTTCCTTTATAGAGATACTCAGTGAGAGGACTGAAGGCTGTGGGGGTGTTTGTGTGTGAGTACCAACAGGGGAACATGGGATTATTTTCAATAAAAAATAATCTTGTGGCACTGAAACACTCTCCCTATCTCTGTCCCTGCGTCTTGTTCCTCCTCCTTTTCCTCCCATAACTCATTCTGTCCTCCTGTGTTGAGGCCAACAGTGCATGTATCATACCTACATACAGTGTGTATGCAAATGCAGTCCAGCGTATACAGCGGTGTGTCTAAAATGGCTCTTGGGTGCTGTGGTGCAAGCACAGTCGCTTGCTTGAAACAAGTACGTAGACTGACCCAAGTGGTCTGTGAGTCTCAACCTGACACAGAGTGTTTAATGGATTTGTCCCTTTGTTTGCATTGGGGAGGAGTGCACAGTAAAAGAGTGGGAGTACTGTACTATAATAGTTTGCCTACCCCTCTCTTTTTCTTCCTCTCTAATCGACAGGTACAAATGGAAAAGTTGCAGTGAAAAACAGGAAAGCATGATTTTCTTTTCTTTAAATCTTGTAAACAGAGAAAGAGATGGTGAAAGATGGTGAGTGGGAGGCAGAGATGAAATAAACAAAAGTAAAACTTCTTTGTTTTTGACTCTTCTTCCTCCCTCTCAGCACTGTTTCTCTCCTGTTGTTGTGACTGTAACAAATAAAAAAGTATAAATAAAATCCACTTTCTTTCGTATGTCACTGTGTCTGTTGGTTTAAGTGGGGGTGTGAGTTGATAGCACCATGGGACAGCCCTTTAGAGTGCTGACTGCACATTGACTGTAATATGCAAATAGTGACCCATTATCAAGGTTTGGATGGGGTAATTAAACTACTGACCTTTAAAGTCTCTTCATAACCGCAATGTCTTAAATATATTAAATATGTCAAATATGTATCATGTTAAATGTGCTTCTTGAAATAACACCAGTTGTGGGGAGGTTACTTATTTCAATTCTTCTTCGTCATTTTGTTCATTTCCATGTATACAGCTAGCCTTGAAATATATCCAGAAATTAGAACCTATTCAATAAATAAATGTGTTTCATTCACTAGCAATCTGCTGCCATTAAACAATACAGAAAAACAATGTCACTGTATGTTTGTTTGACATCTGTCAATAGTCACCACTTAATACCTTTTCCCCTTTACCATTTAGTGAACCCTGATTTTGATAGGCTGTGGAAATTCACTGGCGATTAATGAGTGCGGTGTGATGAGTTAGACACTGAGAAAAGACTTGCATATTAAAAGCAAGAGACATTTTCCACAACAGGGAAGACACCTGTCAAAACGCCACTGTAGAGTCCAAGTCCAGTAGGAAGGAGGCATTTAAAAAAACAGCTGCTTGTCTGACAAAGTTTATACATTTGATGTGGTATCATACCAATTGTGTATCAGCACGTGTAGACTATCACACAGGATTTTCGGGAGTTTAAGTCCTCCTAAACATTAACTCTTAACTTACATGAATGCTTTTAATGATGTTTATTGTTTTATGATTAATAAAACCTATACAACAATAAACAAAAATGAATATTATATCGAGCTATCATGAAATATATTTATACACGATGTAAAAAATCAATAGATCAGTGAAACACGTGACATGGTGACGTTGTCACCCAAAACAGGAAATAAAGCTGACTGCAACCAAATGTTCTGCCTTCAAAGCAAATGCTGCCAATATGTCGCTTTTCAATACCGGTAAAGAATGCAACAAAAGAGTAACCTAACAAAACAAGAATTATTTCTCGAAGTTAAGTTGGGAAATCAGATCAAACACAGGTGATACTTTAGCTGTAACTCTTCGTCTTATCACTCCTCAAAACAAAATATTCCAGAAACGTCCACCAGCGAGTGTTTTACTTATAATAGTGGCCGGAAACGAGTGAGTGAGTGTCAAACTTGACCCCGATCAGAGGGCAAGGGAACAGCAACACACACAAGTACTGTAACTGTAAAACATTTCAGGCCCGCTTTGCCACCACAAACTGGGGATGGCTGTCTGGTAATGTGGGCCGTCGATGCCGCCGTCGTCCCGCCGTGCCTTTGTGAGTTCTGACGGGCCGAGACCCACCACCATGGCCTCAGCGGAAACCCGCTGCACATCTGTCAGACTCCCCGCTGTGGCGACCGTCTTCTTGGTCCTGATGTCGGTGACCACAGTACGGTCCTCTCAAGGCGACAAGGAGCCGGTTTACCGTGACTGTGTGAAGCAGTGTGTCCGCACCAACTGCACCGGAGCTCGGCTACGTGGCTTCCAGTCTGCCCAGCCGCAGTACATGGCGCTGACAGGTGAGCTTCTATTAGGTGGTAGGTAAGTTAAGCTAACTTAGCTTGCTAGTAGTCTGTAGCTACATTTATCAACAGTATACCCGCCGGACTTCACAACTGGATGTCCATATAAAAGCGCCCATTGACTGTAATTGCTAACAGCAAACATTTACTGTGTATTTACTCATCCATGTATCTGCTCTCTGCTGATGCTGCTCTGTATGTCATGGCTGCAGCGTGACTTTTAGCGCGGTTATATTTTTTCATCTTTGACGTTTCATGAAACATGTGACACCGTTTCATTAACTGAAATGTTGAAAGCCAGTTATTCTGGAAGAGCAAGGTGTCACAAAGGGCCTATTGTAACTCCACCCTCGGCCCATCATTAACAGTTGTATAGTGTGTGTCTGTGTGAGATTTAAAACCACAAACAAAATTGGCGTCAAATCAGAAAATTAAACATTTTGAAAAGTTATAGCAATTGATACAGTGGAATTCATCCAGAATAGAGAAACTAAGAAGTAGTGTCCCCTTTTTCTGCAGCTGCAAACAGGACTTCCCCTAACCATTATTTTTATCATTCATTAATCTGCTGATCATTTTCTTAAATAATTGAAGGTCAAAAAAATAGTGAGAAAAAAACATCATAATTTCCCAGACAACGTAAAGGAAATCTTCAAATGTCTTGTTTTGTTCAACCAACAACAGTAGTAGAATTTCCATTTAAATTGAAACAAAAAAAGAAAACCCAGCAGTTCCTCACCGGAACAACCGATTGATTCTCTGTCATTTGACCTTTCAGTTATTAGTTAATCAAAAGATGTAAGGCCTAAACGTGACCTTGTGTTTCTGTGTCAGCGCCTCTTTCTTTTTTCCTGTGCTCCAGGTTGGACATGTCGTGATGACTGTCGCTATCAGTGCATGTGGACCACGGTGGGGCTTTACCAGGCCGAGGGGTACAGGATCCCACAGTTCCACGGCAAGGTTTGTGCTTCTTATAGGGGCCTGCGTGTGTATCCCACCCAGCTTTATCACAAAATCTTAGCTAAACTTATTCTGAGAGGATGCTGGGTTCTGTCCTCCTCAATAGCTTTAAATTCTGGTTACTTAAATCAGTAGATTATATCAGAACAAAACTTGCTCCAGGATTGGTTTTGCTTTAAACCGATCTGAGTGTGATATATTTTGTTTCTCTTAGTGGCCATTCGCGCGCTTCCTGTGTTTTGAGGAGCCAGCTTCCGCCCTGGCCTCTCTGCTTAACGGCCTGGCTTGCCTTCTCATGCTGCTGCGCTATCGGAGCACGGTGCCACGCCAGAGCCCCATGTACCACACCATCAACGCCTTCTCTCTGGTGAGTCTTAACGCTGCGTCTTGAGTGAGACGGAGAAAATGAAACTTAACACAAATACTGCGATGTCTTAGCGTTAGTGTCAGGACAAAATTTACCATGTGTATTAAACAAAATCCTGTGTGTTTCTTTAGGTATCTCTTAATGCCTGGTTCTGGTCTACAGTGTTTCACACCCGGGACACCTATCTCACTGAGGTAATGGTTGATGACCAAGCCATTTTTGTCCACTTGATGGCACAAAATAAAGAATCATTGTCAGTTTTTGTGACTGACCAATAGAAACAGCAGCATGAGCATCCTTTCAGAGTCTTGTTTCTCTTTACCTGATTGATGTAAAATTAAGCCTTTCAGACTCTGTTTGATCCACTTTCTCCCGAGAAAGATATCTGTTCAGTCAGCTCCCGCGTGGGCAGCAGTGGATCACTGTTTATATGGAGGGTTGGTAAGAGCTTGTGGGACTCAGTGTGCAGACCAGCGTACCAACAATGAGCTGAGCACAGCTTAAAGCAGCCTTTTCACATTACAGGCAGTCAGTTGATTCAGTGTTCATTAAAAAAAAAAAAGTGGCCACCTAGTGAGATGAGGATTTTTCTGGCTAATGAGATTAGCTAATCAGTAACATCTAATGCCATTACTGACCTCCTGCTGCGTGCAGCATATTTCCTGTAACATACAGCAGGAAAAAAGTCTGTCTTTTGATCTTGATGTTGACTTCTGTTTTTTTGTTTTCTCTCTCTGTGTCATTCTCCTTCAGAAAATGGACTATTTCTGTGCAACAGCAGTCATTCTTTACTCAATCTACCTATGCTGCGTGAGGTAAGCTCTAAAACAAGTATTCTACGTGACTTACAAATGTTTTCATGTGTCCCACGAAACGAGATGGAAATATGGTCGCAGGAAATCTGAAAGCACATTCAACTCTATAAATCATTGACCCTGGTTAACATTTCCGTCTAATATTTCCTGAATTAAGTTTTGATATTTAAGATAAGAATCTTCTGGGACTCCTATATTGTGGTTAATGGAGTATATCTGCTGTAACACTTTCTGTTAATTATTCCTGTTCCCACTGCCTGCGTCAGAACACTGGGTCTGAAGCGACCTGGGGTGTCAAGCATGGTGGGAGTCCTGCTCATCTTGGCCTTTACCTCGCACGTGTCATACTTGACCTTTGTCAGTTTCGACTACGGCTACAACATGGCTGCTAACGCCACCATCGGTAAAACAAATGCACAAAAGTCACATTAAAGCTCATATTTGGTTGGTCATAATAGCTTATTTGCATTACTTGTGTTATTTTAAGTACTCTTCTATTGCTGCATTGTACTTGTTTTTACAATATGTATCTACTTACCTAATACTAATACTTTTTCTAAAAAGTTATTCAGTCTGCACAACTTAGAATATAGATCTAATCTCCTTGTTCACTACTTAAATACTGATTTAAGATGACACTTATCTGATGCCTTGTGCTTCAGATGGGATGTTTCTCATCTTATCTTTTGAATGTCTTCTGTCTTTAAAGGCATGGTGAACCTCCTGTGGTGGCTGTGCTGGTGTTGGCAGAACCGACGGACCTTGCCATACTGTCGGAAGTGCAGCCTGGTGGTGCTGCTGCTTCACGGTCTGGCCCTGCTGGAGCTGCTGGACTTCCCCCCAATGCTCTGGATCCTAGATGCCCATGCTGTGTGGCATCTCAGCACCATACCGGTGCACTTCCTTTTCTACAGGTTTGTCCACTCACCCGCTCTGCCTTCGTTTCACAGTGTCGGAAGCATTTCAGGCAGTGTCTGGAAGAAAGAAAGTGTTGTGTTTTTGAGAGAAAATGTTGCATTTAGTTGTGTGTAGAAGGAGAGAATTAAAAGGAATATTAATAATAGAGGTACCTGATTAATTATTCTTACTTCATTCTCCTTCCAGTTTCCTGATAGACGACAGCCTCTACTTACTAAACACAGAGAAGATGGGCGTCAAACTCGAGTAGGAGGACCTCATCGCCTCTTCACCACGCCTGCACCCTCACACCTCTCCAATCAGAGCAGTTGGACACCCGAACACGGAAGTAGCTCAGCCTCCCAGATGACATGCATGACACCACTATGACTTCCATCAAAGTAGACTTTGTTTACATCTTTCTTGTTTTTAATTTTTTATTTAATTTTTTTTAATTTTGTGGTAATTTCTTTCTTCTTTAAAATGATTGCGATTGACGCTTGCTCTACTTATCTTTGCCTTGTACTCACGTGTGCTCTACAGTTCTTTTGCCATTTCTTATAATTGCAAAACAAGATGAAGGAAAAGGTTTTTGAATTCTACCACAGCAGACCCAGGTTTTTTTGGGACTCCCAATTGGGACACGTATCCTGTTTCTTTCGAGTCTTCGGGCGCTTCTGTAATAGCTCCCCCGAACCCATGATTTGACTTCACTCAAGATCACCAGCCTCTTGGAAGACCCAACACGCTTGGCTCTGCAGTTTGGCTTAGCTGACAATAGATGGCACCAAATCGCTTGCCAGGCCATCATAACCTACTCTGTTGGTACAGCATGTGTCAGGATCCAGCTGTGCCAAAAGCGGACTGGCGGACGCAGAGCGGTCCCCCCTTGTGAATGGGAGGGAGGGGGCTGCCAGAGGATTGTTCTAGAGAGAGAGAGGGTTTATGTTTGGAGGCTATTCTAGCTGACTGTGTTTGTTTTTTTGTTTTTTTTTCTCTCCATTACACCTTTATTTTTGTGCCTCTGTTGTTCCACTGCTGCTTTTGTTTCTTATTCTCTTCAGTTATAATTTCATATGTAATTTTCATCAGCTGCCTTAGTTGTTTTTAATTCTGTTGTTGTTGTTGTTGACGACCAGTTTGTGCTTTGTTCTGTTTTGGCTTTTGATTCCTTGATTTTGAATTTGGATGGGATATGTCTGATGAGCATATTATTGATGAGAAATATTATTTTTATTCACCTGGATTGCCTTTTACTGTGAGGAAAAGGAGAACACGGGAAAGTAGGAAAAATAAGCTGCAACAGGAAGCTGCAATCAGTGGGGCTTTTTTTTTTTTTTTACAGCAAGAGATTTAATAAATTTTGGGGTCAGGTGGTGTGTGTGTGTGAGTGTTTAGGTGTTCATTTGACTCCCATTATTTGGATTTGGTTGCATTTCTTGCTGTAGTATTCTCCATAATGACACACATAATCAGTTGCTTTACAGATAACTGCCCCACACTCCCATTTCCCTCCATGTCTGCCTTACACATTGCATTGTCAATGTGCATGTTTCTTCTGTGTAAAACACCTTCCTTCCTCTCAGCGTTTGCGCCAAACCTCTTGAATTCATACCCTGTATGTCTTCATCCCTCCAAGTTTCCCTTCCATGCGTGCACTTTATGGGGTGTGTGTACAGTTACACACATTTTTGTTTGAAATTCTGCCCACGCCTCTGTATTTCTGTGTGAGAATGCGAACAATGACCAGTACGACGTGTACACATTGCCTTGACTTGACATTGTGTTGTTTTTGCCATCATAAACTGAATCACTGTGTGTGTGTGAGAGAGAGCTAGATTATGCTCAATCCTTTTGTAAAACGACCGGTGTCTGTGTGTGTGTGTAAATGCTGGACGTTTGCTGCATGAATGTGTGTGTGAGACGATGGGTAAATTTAGCTTTGCTGACAGCCTTTGAGGGGGGTGGGGGAATACAGAGGACCTAACACATGGAGAGGTTGTTATAGGTTTGGGTGGCAAAAAGATTCCTGAAATCATGGAAGAGATACTCTCCTAGTATAGTGCATAGTACATAGTGCATATTGTAATTGTTATTGGCCAAAAATGTTTATATTCTCAGATGTTGTAATGTTTATTAACCACTATAATTAATAAAATGGTGTCCCAATTATTACAATTTACATATACTTTTAAAAAGCTAAAACAACTGCCCACTTGAACAAAATGTAATTTAAATTGATCAAAAAATCACACTATTCAAAGCTGAAAGTACTTTGCCTACTGATAACCTTGCTAAATCATTCCATTGGTATCTGTTTTAATAAGTTGAATATTTCCTGAGGAATCAGCATAAAAACAGATGTTTGCTCTGTTAATCATTTCATTGTTCACTTCCTTCTTCCTTACCGATAACCACATCCCTCCTCTTCCCTCGCTCATCTGCTGCCCCCTGCCTGCTGCCCTGTGCACCATCACCTCTCCTACTGAATGCACTTTCCTCCACCTCACATCTAATATCTGACCAAAAAAAAGAAAAACAAAATGGAACAAATAAAAGTCTTCTTTGTTGATAAGGAATGGGACTCTCTTGTCTTTTCCACCCCCTACTTGACACTTGACTTTTTGACCTGTAAATGTGATTCTCTTCTTCAATAGGGGAGACCAGGTATAGTTGTAACATGGGGAGAGTTGTAACAACACCGATTCTACCAATTAGAGATAAGATAGGAGTTAGATGATCATTTCAATTTTTACCTACTTCCTCCCTGATCAGCCATGGTGGTTCTCAAGTCTGGGAATGGGTACATTCAGAATATATAGAGAAAAGAATTATTTTTAGGTCAGAAAGTAAATTTTTTGACCAAGACTATATATTTTTTAGCATCTATACTATTGCAGATAAAAGTGTTTGACTTATTTTAGATTGAAATGTAGTTTCTTAGGCAACGTGATGCACTTTTTCCTTTCTAATTTCAAACTACTATTCTAAAACAGGTAGCTAAACACTGGCTGACAGGGGTGGGCTGGGTTGTAACACTTCTTTAAAAAATGCAATACATTTAACTAGGGACTTTCTTGATTTTAATATTGTTACAGAATGCCCTATGCAGTCTCTTGGCCCACCAAGCCTGCACTCCAGGGTTACCAGGATTCATTTGTCAGCACTGTGACACTGTTTCCCATTCACATGTTGCCATGTGTATCGGCACTTAATCTTACGCAATACTCCGTCTCCGCCGGTGGAGAGGGCAGAGAAGTGTACGGGCAGCTTGTGAGAAATTCCAGTGTGCAAGAAAAAGTCCCAGTACACCAAAGAGTAAAGTATAGAAGTGCTTGTACTGCATACCAGTGAGTGTCGGCCCACTTCAAGCACTGACTGACTCTGATTAAGAATATGCAAACACAGACACACACCACTTTTTTGTTAGAAATAAGGATGTACAGAGATGTTCTTTAATTACGTACATTTTAGTAGTATTTATTATGTATACTGTTAAGTAAGTTTATTCTATAGATAAATTTACATACACATACTGTTCATGCGCACGAGTCATCAGACAAAGTCTGTTACAGTGAGAGAGAAACATTGTTCTTTTATATCACTACCTGTTTTTGAAGCATATCATATAGTGTGGCATCTATTTTTGCTTCTTTTGTCTTATTGGTACAACTTACCCCAGCATGTGTTACTACAACCCACCCCGGTATTGGGGTAGGTTGTAACAAGGGAACACAATGCATTTGACATCAACTCATGATGTCTGTGATATTCTTGTAGAGGACTAAATTGGTGCCAATTGTTGTGAACAAATGTGGGTATTTTGTATAAAAGTTTGAGAACTCTTGCTAAGAGTAATAGTTGCTGAAGCAAAAAGTGTTACAACTATACCCGGTCTCCACTACTGTACATACCAGTGACTACGAATAGCCTAAATAAGTGTGCATTTGGAGAGGTCCTCCATCTAGGAATGTATTCCCTTGGCTGTCAACGTGACCCTGTGTAGTTCTTTGCACACTGGCATTGTAATGTTGTGTATTCTATTGTCTCCGTGCACTGCTCAGCATTCATTTTATTCATTTAAATTTAGTGGTGGGAGAATTCAGATCTTTTACTCCTGTAAAAGTTATACAACTATGTAAAAAAAACTTTATTAGTGGGCTGACACTCACTAGTATGCAAACTTTAGTACTAGTACTAGTATTGCCAGCTAATAACTCTTTAGTAAGTAAGTAGGTTTAGTCCAATGGTTCCCAATCTGCAGGGTAGTGAGATGATTAATGGAGTGGGACAGAAGTCTGTTTTCATTTTTTGGACATTTATCAAACCTTTGCCTTTTTTTTAAAATGTTGGATAATTTCACATCTTTGGGCCTCAAAAAATCATCTGAAGCATGACAAAGGGCCCAAACCAGTTGCAGTTTAGGAGTAAGTGGTTACCAGCCAAACAGGTTAGAAGCCACTGGTTTAACGCTGTATGAATCATATTTTATAGGCTCATCACAATTGTTTTATAAGAAAAAAAATGTATGCATTAAATAACTAGTTGCTACAGCTGTCAAATAAATGCAGTGCAGTAAAAAAACATAATTTCACCATGAAATGTAGAGGACTAGAAGTGTAAAATAAATGCTTAAAATGAAAATATTCAAGAAAGTACAATGACCAGAAAATGAATGCTAGTAAATGTACTTATATTCCACTACTGCATAACAGTGTATTTCTTTGCTTTCTGCAGTTTCCCAGTCCAGATAATGTATTCGCTCCATGAAATGTATGAGAAATGTATGCTCAACTTTCTGACAGTCTACTGAAGTCAAGGTGCTAACAGAAGGTACTGCCTCCGGGACAAAAATGACTCTAAAGTAAGTGGCGTGTATAGTCTGTGATCATCCCTGTTCCACTGCAATCTGAGGGTCCTGCTGACCTAGTAGCATGTGTGCCAGCATTAAACGCATAGATTCTTTAAGTAAGTCATTTTGTCTCTAGAATCACCAAGACAGCGCCCTCAAGGCCTGAATTTAAAATGGAATGAAATGAAATCTAAAAACTGTGAGACTTCAAGGAACTAAATATTTTTTGCAGTCTGTGTAGTTGTCCTTGGACTCTCTCACTTGCACACAGTATCTGTCACCCACGTGCTGGCCTTTTCCTTTTACACCCCATGTAGACCACAACAAGTATTAATGTTTTATGAAGTATGTTTTTGCAACCCCTACCTACAGGCTTTCTCATGTTATATTTGTATTTTTAAGAAAACCTATGATTAGGCCAGGTTTTGCATTTGCACAGCTGAGTTCTTTATAGCTAAAAAGAGGATTTGCATGTTTCTACAGAGCCAGTAAACTTCATCGAAGACTTGATGCTTGAGAGCTCCTCATAAAACTTGGTGTTATTCATTTTGCAGAAGTTAACTGCTGAGAAAATTGTACAAACACAATGCTAAATTGGCTGTGTCCCATCGAAGCCCTCAGTGACTCGTTTCTGCAGCAAAGTGACTTATTCTGTGGGAGCCATAGGTGGGAAACAAACATTTAAGCAAGACCAGGACCACTAACCCATGTAAAAAGTCTGGGACATGTGTTCTGCATGGCTTAGTGGGAAGCTTTTTGTTGTTTCCTGATAGCTCTGTGCAGTAAGTTGGACTCTGACCCTGGGTGGAGAGAGTGGATAGATTGGGATGAATAGGGTTTATTCTTCCTCCTTCAACTCCTGATTTGTGACCGTGAAGTGAGGGGCATGAGAACTATGAGCCGGTATAATTCATATCATTTCCCTTTTATACATTCAGTGAAAATCTAGCATCATGCTTGACTTTGAAACATAATTAAACAGCAGAGCATTTAATAGTAATACAGATAGGAGGCCACATATGTGAAGAGATGAATTAAGGAAGAGTGTTTAATGGATTATTGTGAAAGCTGTTTTGCCTGGATGCTCTGAAGCATTCTGAAATTGTTAACATAACATTTATAAGGAGCCATTTGGCATATTGAATATTTTTACTTTAAAGGGGCACTCCAGTACAAAAAGTTGGAGTTTCATCATGCTGAACAGACCATTTCAGAATAATGTACTTGATTGAATTGAAGTTATTGATGAAATATATATATATATATCTTGTGCTACCTAGCTGTATAGCCAAGGTATCAAGGAAGTAATATGCTTACCTATAATAATGCACCATAATTTTTTTGTTGAATATATTTTGTATTATGAATCCAAATCTGCAAAGTAACTATTAAGTAAAGCTATCAAATAAATATAAATAGAGTAAAAAGCACTATAATTCCTTCTATAGAAGTATAGAAAGCAGCAGAAAATTTGTAATGAAGGTCAGTACTTGAATAAATGTACTTAGTTACTTTCCACCACTGGAAAACAGCTTTCTAGTGTCAAACTCTGCACATATCATTCTGCACAGAGTAGCTCAAACATCCAAGTGCACTTTCGCGTGGAGGGCGACCAGAGAAAACGTGACCAGCCTAGCGATACCGTATTGTCACTGAAGAAGTTACAACTAGGATGAATCGTATTTAGTGTTCTGCAAGTTAGAGCAGCACTGCCCTGCCGATAACTTGGATTTTGAAGTGAGGGCGGGCTCAGTCAACCTGCCACTCCCCGCTTAGGCCTCTCATACTCCACGGGCGCGCGCGCCTCTGCTCCTGCGCGCTGTCACGTTCCACGACCAACAGGCACGGAATTCCAGGGAGGAAGTCACTGAGAGTGGGAAGCGAACAACAACTCAAAGGGTGCCAAAAACACAGCGTAGCAGACGAATACGGCCATTCCTCATTGAGAGAAGTAAAAACATCTAACTTTGGGATTATGGACTAGAGGCGCCCCGTGGTTGCAGATGGAGGCGGCTAGAAGTTGGGTGTTTGTCGGGGCCGTGCTGCTCGGAGTGACGGGCACGTTGGGCAGAGAAGGTGGGTAACTTTCCCAGCTTTCCTCCTCTTTAAAGATTTCGCTGTTAGCAAAATAGACACTCTCCGCTATAGAATACAGGAGCAGAGTACGTGGGTTTTATTTGAGTGAATACTCGGGCTTCAGCTTGGCCCGAAAGAGGTTGATATTTCTGGCTAGGACCGCATTCCTCCGTGAGTGCGCAGCCCTAGTTCTGTCCCAGTCACTGCTGAGGCTCGTGGGATTTATGAAGCGCTGATGAGAAAAATCACACCTGTTACAAGTGAGATTTAGGCCTGCTGTTTGGACAAAAAACTCCCATGTAGCAACTTGAAGCACGTTTTTTTTATTGGACTTGCAGTGATTGTTTCACTGCTAGAACACAGCAGTGAAACAGGTAAGAAATAAGAGAACCTGCTTTGCAGCTTATTAAAGAGACAGAGACTCTGAGTGACTTGTGCGTGCGGGCGGACGTTGGGCTCGATTGCAATCCGCGTAAACAAAAACAAACCAACAATAACAGAAGGGGGCATTGTGTGACGGGGATCATGACGATGTCAATTATTCACTTCTGGCTCCAAAGAGGACATTGTCTGATAGAGGGGCCACTTGTCACACTTGGGGCTTGAGTGCATGCCAGTAAAACAAGAGCTGGCTGAAAGCGCAAGCAATATCTGCAAGATGGCCCTAGAAATCAGGATTGTTTTGGTAATATTAAGGCAGAGGAGCGTTTAATAGTGTATTAACATTTAAGATCTCATCTCTTTTATAAAGAATGTTGCATGTTTTAACACCAGTTTCTCTTTTCTTCTCTTCAGTTTAAAGCTGAAACAGTAAAGAAATGTTATGATTTGCTGCTTTTCTTTCTCTTACATTTCAGTAAACTGAATGCCTTTAAGATTTGGACTGCAGGTCAGACTAAAGGAAACAACTCAGGCCTCATAAGCAAAAAACAAGCAATTTGAAGATATCACCTTGGGCTCTAGGACATTTTCTCTCTGCATTTTGACAAAGCCAAACAGTTCATCTCGTCCATGAAAGTAATCTTTATTTGCAGCTGCAGTTCATAATCATGCTTGCGTAGGCCTCCGACCTTATAGAGGTCTATTTTAGGTGGCGTCAGATATCAATATGCCTAGTCAGATGATTTTAAAAGCATTTTAATATGTCACAAGCTAATGGCAGAAATATTGACATCAATAACTCTGAGTTAGTAAGTCTTTCCACTGCGGCCTTTATTGACATGTTTTTATAGACATGCTGCTGTAAAAAAATACTTGTTGCTTTAATGTGGGATGAAATCTCTACACAGCAATAATTTAGTCCTCTCTGCTACAAAAATGAAAAAAACAAAACAAATTGTAGTTAAGCTTCTTTGTCTTTTAGTAGCTGCTACCCCCACCCACCACCACCATCACTACTACACACGCACAAACAAAGCTAGTAGTCACAGGTGAAATGATTTCTAAATACAGCTGCATTGTTGGTGGGAACAGGTTGGTGCACTTTACTCGACAGTGTCAATCTCTGAGGCATCAGTGCAGTGCGACCGCTTTGATTGTTAACTCATGCACAAGTGGACAATTCATCAATAGTCTTACTTTCATTTATGATTTGTTGTAGTGTCTGTGTGTTGTCCATGCATTCACACACATCCTGTGGCCAACAAGTGTATGGTTCCAAAGGTCAGCAGTTGTGTTTGGTGTTTTTCCTTTTTAGTGGTCAGAGTGAATTATGCAGTATGTGAGGACGTATTGTGTGTGTTTGTGTGTCCACGGAGTTCATGTCCTTATCACGCTCCACTGCACCCATTGAGCGAAACTCACTGCGAAGTGATTAAGTCCTACTTAATTGCCTTCAGTTGCAGGTTAACTTAGCCACCCGTGGTTTGCCTTGTCTAGGCTACGTCTAACTTGCTCTCAGCTAAGGAAGGGGTGCCCTTTATTACCGGCCTCAGAGGAAACTATCAACACCTTCTTGTGTGCTGTTCTAGGGTTTGAGTTTCACATCTTCAACCTGCCTTGACTGTACGCCGACACAAATCTGTGCAGTTTGTCAAATAAATCACAGCAGCCTTGTTAGGATGAACTATTTCTTCACAGAAGATGGTCTTGAAAAGACTCAGGATCTGTGTTTTGGAGGAACATATTGTGGGTTGAGTTTGTACTCTCTTATCAGCGTGACACTATCTGGTAGTTATAATAGGCAGTAGAAATGTGGTTTGGGCGTTTTGCAGTATATGAGTTGGCTGGTACCTTTTGTTGTATGTCATCCGTCCTCCCTTTCCCCTTATTTCCTGTCACCTCTCTACTGTTGCTATCACAAGTGACGGCAAAACTGGCAGAACTACCAAAAAAACTACCAATCATTTCATAAAGTAGTGATCATTTCAGTCCAATATTATCAATCTCTCCTTTCAGTAGAATCACATCATGATAAAATAATAATACAGAGCTATTGTGATACCACTTTTTAATAAGGCATACTGTATTCAGTGTTATAGTTGCAGCTAACAGCTTTATGGTAAAAAAGTCATTTAGTAATATGTTAAAGATCATTTACAAACATTAATACAACTTTTGGGTTGCCAGGTTGTTAAAAATCCCTTTGGAATGATGAGTTTTCTCCCCATAAATAACCCTTAATAACATTTATAAAAAATCAATGTAGGTGTCTGCAGCATTTCCCCCCCAGAAGGTGAAGTGTGAAATGGTTCATTTGGTAAACGTAAGAGTTCAAAAGTAATTTATACTAGAGGAGGAAAAACAGTTGACAAAAGGATTTGTCACAACATGGCAACGAGAAAGTTCTTATTAATGGCTTATTACGGACCTATAAAGCATTAATAAATATTCATTAGCCATTTATAAAGCCATTTGTTACAAATTCATTATAAATGGTGACTAATATTGACATATTAAACAAATCAGAAAACTTAATTGAAAATATTTTTTATTACACTCATCATCACTATATAGTACCTAGCAATAAACATAAATGTCCATACCAGATATTATGCTGTGTATTCATACTGAAATAATGAAATTGTGTGTACATAATAATTGTCCAGCTTTAGTCTGGGCAACATACCCTTATTTCTAGTTAATGTATCAATCTAATGATATCATGGAATATTTTTAAAATAACCTGAATCATGACAGAGTCTTGTTCTCTAAATTAAGAAACATTTTGAATACTTAAGATTGCAAAATTCAGTTAAACCTTTGATTATCATACAGACCGATGACGTGTGATTTTGCTAGCTTTTAAACATTAATTGACTCTGTGCACTTTTCTTGTTCGCTTCTTCCCTTGTGCTGTACATTTAAATGCAGCTTGCAGTTGCATATTTACTGTAGTAAATATGTAAAAATGTATGCAGGAGATTTTGTGATTGTAGTCTCTGCATGACAGGGTGATTGAGTGAGGAGTTAATGTCTGTGGCTCCAGTACAGTACGGATCCTGTTCTGCTTGTCTGTTGAGCAACACCTGTTTTTTCTTCCTCTGCCACAGAGAAGAAAAAATGTGCTCAGGGAGGTTGGGAGAAATTTGAAGTTTCTGCAAGACATGTCTGCTAGGATTAGCATTGTATTAGAGTCTGGACTGACGTGTTAAATTGGAGGGATAATTAACCGACAGAGAAAATCCTGTTGGGTTAGCTTGTTCTGTTTCTGTTGGACTCTAAAGGGATCTGATCCATTAGAGGAGAGCCAGGAGTCTGTTCAGGTGTGTCACACTGCATGCTTTACCACCACGGTTCAGTCTAACTCCTGCAGTAGCATTGCAGCCACCGTGTTTCTGTCACTTACCGTACACACACTGGTAAACACACATGCACTCTCCCTGTGCTAACTGGCACGCTGCCACGCTCAGGTGTGGCTTCAAGCTGGCTGTCCGCTTGAAGACAGTCTCAAGCAGCAAAGTAGTACAAGACACAGTGAGTTTACAGTTGCCACATCCTCTCTTGTAGGAATTCAGATAAAGACCAAATCATTCACTATTAATTAATGCAAGATACAGTCTGTCATCACAAAAATAGCCAACAGCATTAACAGCATCAACAAATGTTTATGTATATGATTGTTTATTTAATATCTTTTGGCTTTGGCCGGTTCATTTGGACAAAACATGTAAAGTGAAGACGTTGCGTTGGACATTTTTATTAGTTTTTGACATTTTATAAAACAAACAATTAACTCACTAACTTTACTAAAATGAAGAAAAAAAGCAGTTCCCTGTCTTTAACAGGAATGACAAGTGTTGTTACTGAACATACTGCTTAAACTACAAGTGTAGGTATAAGTTGAAATAAAGCAATTCTAAAAGAACAGGGCCCATGCTTCAAACTACGTCAGAAGGCAATAGCTCTCAAACAGCCACACTGGAAGTTGGGGTGAAAAGTCCTCCGTCAAAGAGAGATGCAAGAATCATTTAAATATGGGGGTAATGGTGCACAAACAAAATACAAGCTTTCCTCTAAGGCATTAATAACGTTGTCTGCACCAAAGGGAACAAAAATGGTTATGTAATAATAAAACATTGAAACTTATCTTAAATTCGCACAGCTGGCCAATCATGGTGTGCTTGAAGTGGGTGTGAATTTCTGGTTGTTGATTTTAGAAAGATATTAAGGCATCGGTGTGATCCAACCAAAGTACTTGTCAGATGGCAGAGATGCTCACAAGTCTTTGAGCTAGAGTCCAAGTCAAGTCTCAGGTCACTCGTGGTTATAAAGAATGTTGTATCACCTGCTGCGTTCAATCCAGGCTGCTTATAACACTGCATAGCTATAAGGAATTCTGTAACTGTAACCTGTTTTACACTTACAGAGCACAACCATGTGCAATGCAATCAATGACAGCTTATTAACTACTGTCAACACACCCCGCAGACTCTCAAACCTAGTGTAAGTTAACTAAATAAAACTGTAACGTTACATGATCAACAATAAACCTGTAACCTATTTTTCACAGAGCACAACCATGAAGCCTAATGTACAATGCGTCTACAACTAATCACAGTTTATTAACTGCTATAAGTCACACATCCCCCAGACTCTCAAACCCAGTGTACCGTTATATCTAAATAAAACTAACGTTACATGATCAACAATAAACCTGTAACCTGTTTACGGCCGACGTTAATAATTAATGTGATGGCAGCCAGCGGGACATAAATGATTTGGTTAATCGACCACCACAAGTTTGGCAAGTAAACTATCGCTCATTCATCTTTTCGTAACGAACGACAGTTTGAGTTAACCTCCCATAAGTCGTAGCTAAAACAATAAGTATGCTAACGTTAGATTGCCATTGGTGAGCTAAACATGTGTACTAACCTCAAGTTACTAACCTATTTTGTGTTCAGCGCTTCTTTGTTTGGTTCCTGTTGTATGAAGTTTTAAAGCCAAAGTTTATGATGAATGACACAGCAGCTGCCGGTGTTTGTTGTCCTCTCTCACGTGTGGCCACGCGCAGCTGATACGTGTTACATAGGTAGGTTATAGGTAACACAGGGAGGGGAATAACAGCAAGCTCATCAGACGTCTCCAAAAAATAAACGTTCACGAGTCTCACACCTCGAGTCTGAAGTCTTTCGAGGACGAGTCTCAAGTCGAGTCTGAAGTCACTGTGCGACTTAAGTCGGACTCGAGTCCGAGTCTCAAACTTGAGACCCCATCTCTGTTGGATGGTATGACCTCTACCCCTCTCTCTATGATGGCAAGCTCTTCAAACGAGGTTGTTTAGAACAACTATAAACACATTTGCCCTCCGATGTGTCTGGACACAGGTAGTACAAACTGGTTTGTTTGTTTGAAGTTTCTGTGTTGCATTAAAACCTGTGTCTGCATTTATGCCAGAACTCTGAATAAGATCTCAATGAATGCTAGGTTGTTCTAAGCACAAACAAGTGGGCACTGATAGTTTAAGAAATGAACAGAAATGTTAAAAGCAAAATGTGGGCAACAGGCTGGAAAGTAGAAGTTTCCGGAGCCAAGTTGCCGTGATACTCAGCTAGCACTGTGTTTGTGCGTGCTGATGTGGTGAAAAAAATATGTGTGTCATCATCTAGATATGCAAAGGCATACATTCTTTTGAAATGACACTTTCCAGAGTCCAAAAAGATTGTTCGGGAACGACTCATGGACCTAAACTGACAGGAAGAAATTAATGGGGCAACAGAGGGGAACTTGCTGAGACAACTTGGCCATTAAACTAGCTAATAAAAAAGATGTAGTGAGTGAATTTGGAAGAGGAAGGCACGGATAGTGACATGACAGTGGGCTGACAGAGCAAAGTAAGTGATAAAAGAGAGAGTATTTTAGGCCACGAGGACGGAGGGGGTGGGCAGCTCCTCACAAGGCTATGCACACACAACCGTTGCTGAGAGACTTTTGGAGTGCAAACAATGTGGGAATAAAAGGAGAGGAAGCTGAGAACTGGCTTTACACACACTTTTTAGAAATGGAAAATCTGCTCTGTTGTGCTTTCTGTTACGGCACATTTACCTAATCCCCAGATCTGGAGCTGTCTGTGTGTATGTGTGTGTGTGTGGTAGTTTGTCACGAATCAGAGAGTCAGTTTCTGTTTAGATATTCTGTCTTACTAAAAAATGCTCTAAATGCTGGTGAATAAAAGCACTATTCCCCTGTTGGCTTGTAAAACTATTTTCCAAGATGACATCACCAAAGGATGCAGTGATTAGTCATTTGATTTAATATTTGACACAAGCTGCAACTACTGGGTGTGTATTTTTGGCACCAGCCCTTAATCATATACCCATTTGCTGCAGTAGCTTGCGGTCAGATTTTAATGCGGACCTTAACTACACTTTATGACCCAATACTTATTAGCTGAGCTGCAGGAGCTGTAATATAGGTCAAGTTCTGAGTGCCCAGCCATCACCAGGAAGCTTTACACGTGGCAGACGCATATACATATCTCCTTAACTTTGCTGAAGTTATCATTAAAATCACCCTTGTGCTGCCTGCCAGTTCTTCCTGTTCCTCTGATGATGTCCATCCAGCCGTCTTGCCCAAAAGGAGGTATAGAGATAGCAATCAGGAGAGGTGAGCTGACTGTTGGGAGTCAGCCAGAGGAAGTCATTTATAACCTCAGCAGAGGAGGGACTGTCCACTGTGTGATTGCCTGCTAAAGCATGGGAGCTATGTGTGTGCGCCCGATCCCCCATGAATTGTAGTGCTGTATGACCCTGAATGTAAGACTGTGTGTAACCCACTGAGGGGAATCTGTGCTCTCTGCTGCCAGTGGAAAATATATCATGTACACTAAGAGACAGACAGAGGTGGTGTAGATGGTGTATGTTTCAGAGTACCCCAAGGCCACTTGTAAACAGTTACACAGTCAAAATATGTTGAGTCTAAGTCCTTGCAGTCATCGTCATTTTTTTTTCAGTATATAACAGAAGATCCTCTGCCTGCAACACTCAGTCTTACTGAAGGTGTAAGAGAAGAAAGTCAACTAATGAGATTATTTATTTAACTACTTTATAATAAATTGCTTTATTTGTAATTGTTACAGTTACAGTTGTGTAACAGAAGAATAATCAACAGGGTCTCTTCTGTATATCTTTTATTTATGACTGAAAAGTGAGCCTGTCACTGCTAAAGTGACAATTTATTATTTTCACTTAGGTTGTACTCACTTTTGTTGCCAGTGGTTTAGACATTAATGGCTGTGTGATGTGTTATTTTGAGGGAACAGCAAATGTACGCTGTTATACAAGCTGTACATTCAAGCTCACTACTTTATATTGTAGCAAAGTGTCATTTCTTCAGTATTGTCACATGAAAAGATATAATCAAATATTTACAAAAGTGTGAGGGGTGTGCTCACTTTTGTGAGATACTGTACATGCACAATGAAGTTGGGGTTCATGTGGTATCTGTTGTTGCAGTGTGCCTGGGTACAGACATGAAGCTGGCCCTTCCCTCCAGTCTGGAAAACCACTATGAGACCCTGAAACTGCTCTACACCGGCTGCCAGGTTGTCCATGGCAATCTGGAGATTACACACATTCATGGGAACCCTGACCTCTCCTTCCTACAGGTATACAGTAGAGTGTTTTTTCTGTAATAATGAATTTGTAGTATAACAGTTGTACAATAAAATATTTTAAAAACAATGTGTTTTAAAGATGGGACAGGTGTTTTTAGTCCTCAGATAGGCTGTTCCACAGAAAAGGGGAGTAAAAGTCCAGTTTAACCTTGACACAAAATAAGTATATTAATCAATTATAAAACAAAGGAGATGTAAACAAAGACAAAATCGGTTGACTAGCTTGGTAAGCTCCAATTTTCCCTCTTCACCGCTTCTTCAGGGGATCGTGGAGGTTCAGGGCTATGTACTTGTAGCTCATGTGTCAGTGAGTCTGGTGCCTTTGGACAACCTTCGGATCATTAGAGGCAGCCAGCTGTACAACTCCAGCTACGCCCTGGCTGTGCTGGATAACACTCTGAACGGACAGGGGCTCAGGACGCTCCGGCTTCGTAGCCTCACAGGTCAGATAACAGTGTAGTAGCTCAGAGTTGATGCCCGAGCCCAGTATGACATGACATGACTTGACTGGACTAGGGATGGGACTGTATGTTAGAGTTGTTTTGGCTCATTCATTTTATCAATATATTCAGCTTTTTAAGGAAAATCAAACATGTTCATATGTATTGGGATTCTGTTGGAAGATTTGTAAATCCAGCATCCGTTCTCCACTGCAACAGTAAGTTGGTGAGCTCCTCTTACGTATCGTCTCCCCTGCAGAGATCCTGTTGGGTGGGGTGTATATATGGGGGAACCCCCAGCTGTGCTTTCCAGACCCCCAGAACATCACTTGGAGGGACACTTTGGACGAGCAGAACATCCACGCCAAGCTGCACCGACTACAGGCTCGGGCCCCTAAATGTGAGCAGCTGATTGACTGATTGAAATATTGAATATCCCACAGGGCAGTACAGAAAGAGAAATTTAACTTGTTTCCAGTGTGAAAAGAAAATTAAACAATTTACTGTACACATATACAAAAGCAAATATACATTAAGTGGTCAAACAGTCAGACGCCCACTGAATCATCCAGGCATATTATGTCAAGGCATGTCTTAGCAACGCTGTGACTGAAATATCTCCTCAACTATTGGACGGATTGATATGAAATACTTAAATACTGGTTACAGAAATTCATGGTCCCCTGAGGTTGAATCCTACTAAATTTGGTGATCCCCTGACTTTTCTGGGAGTGCCGATTGAACTCAAATTTGCTACAGATATTCAAAGTCTCCATGGATAAATAATAATGACGTTACTGATCCTAAATACCTTCAAAAAGAAGGACATTCCTATCAACCTCAGCTGTACTTGTGTGTTTAGGGCTAATTAGCTAATATTAGTATGCTAACAGAGCTGCTTGCATAATTGTAGAATCTTAGTTTAGTTTCTCTCTTATTCAATTGTGGGATAAGTGCCCAGCTCTCCTTATTTGTTGTTGTTTGGTGTCTGGTACAGGTCCAGACTGTTTCTCTGCATGTGGAAGTAGCTGCTGGGGGGAAACTGC
The DNA here is from genome assembly GCF_021292245.1 of Micropterus dolomieu. Classification (NCBI taxonomy): domain Eukaryota; kingdom Metazoa; phylum Chordata; class Actinopteri; order Centrarchiformes; family Centrarchidae; genus Micropterus; species Micropterus dolomieu. Next base: position 13,198,528 of record NC_060163.1, read on the forward strand.
ACAGGACTGCCAGACCTGTGAGTTAACATCATGTGCAGAGTGTGACAGTGACAGGTTTTCACTGGAAAAAATCCAGATCAGGTGAAGCGCCGCTTTAAATGTTCACTTTTTCATCTTTGTTCAAAGTGACCCATATTAAATGTGCATCTGGCTGTCAGCGGTGTAAAGGTCCACTTCCCAATGACTGCTGTCACATGCAGTGTGCTGCTGGATGTACAGGACCCAAAGACTCAGACTGTCTGGTAAATGACACACACATATCAGATTTTTGTGTTTTTATCTTTAATATAATCTAATTTTGTTGTCAGACAGTCTTGTCATTTCTGGAATAAAGGTTTTCCTCCTTCCTCTTCTCTCCAGGCTTGCCGACACTTCAATGACAGTGGTGTGTGTAAGGAAAACTGTCCTGGGCCCACAATCTACGACTCTGTCACCTTTCAGACCCAACCCAACCCAAACAAGAAGTTCAACTTTGGAGCCACCTGCATCAAGACGTGTCCTTGTGAGAACTTATTTTGAAAATACCTTGTAGGCTACAAGTGCTCAGCTAGTTGTGACTATGCAGCGCCAATCTAACGCTATAGGCTACCAGCTTCCCATTTTATTATATTTACTCCATTTTCTTTTTCTGCAAAGACGCCCTGTAAACACTTTGTCTCCCTGATTGTAGATAACTATCTGGCTATGGAAGTGGCCTGTACTTTGGTTTGTCCCAGAGACAACCACGAAGTTATCATCACGCATCCTGATGGCAGTGAGACGCAGAAATGTGAAAAGTGTGAAGTAGACTGTCCCAAAGGTGAGGGTCATTGTGTCTTTGTGGGTACATTTGCATTTCTCTCTGGTCAGCACCCCCTCCGTCCACCTGGTTTGGATCTGTCTTCCCAGTTTCCGACTGGCCTGCCGGGGTACAGCAGCCAATCATCAGCCTGTCTGGTTCATCTCACATGCTGATAAAAATCACCTTGTGGAAATGCCAGAGGTGGCTGTGATTTAACCTGAGCAGTCCGCCTCTGTGCCTCTCTGTGTTCATGTTAAGGTGTGTGATATAGTTAGCTCTAAGGTTGTGTGTTATGTAAATGAATGTTAACTCGTTTGAGGCAGTAGCTTAGTGAATTCGGGAGCAGGGTAATAGGTTTAAGTTAGTTTGTTTCTTTTCACATATCTTTTATTTCTGCACCACACCTAGGTCTAAGCCTTCTTGACTATATAAACACTGGACATTTTTGAGTGGCCTTTTATTGTGGCCAGCCTAAGGCACACCTGTGCAGTATCCATGCTGTCTGATCAGCATCTTGATATGCCACACCTGGGAGGTGGATGGATTATTTCGGCAAAGGAGAAGTGCTCACTAACACAGATTTGGCAGATTTGACAGTATTTGAGAGAAATAGGCCTTTTGTGTACATAGAGAAGGTCTTAGATCTTTGAGTTAAGCTCATGATGAATGGGGGCAAAAAGAAAAGTGTAGCGTTTTTAATTTTGTTCAGTGTATATTTGTTTATTGATTTGGGTCCACCCGCAGCCCTTCTCTTTGCATGTGGATTTTCGTTTTTGATTATCTGTTACCTGATCTTTGCTGAAACACTTGTTTGTTTGTTATTGTTGTCACTTAACAATAAATGGCTGAACTTGCCTGACTACACCGGCAATATGTTGCTTCCTTTACTACAAGACCTCTGCTCTACCCAAAAGTCTAATTATGGAAAAACACTGTTATATAATGTGGTTCAAATGTTACACAACGAATGTTCTAGATTAATTAAAGTTATGCACATGTACTCCATGTGTATGACTTGGTGCTTCAGTACAAGTTATTATGATTTGCACTGCACATACTCATGCATCACATGCTGACAATGGTGCAAAGTGAACCAGCCTGTTTCTCTAGTACTTTGTTGTTGTTGTTGATACAACTGGGGTTTGCCTCATGAATCAGGATTGTTACATTTGGATTACTTACATAATTTATGCTCAGTAAAAAGTAGATAATTTCTTTTTTACTTTAGTTCTAGACTTGAAGGGGTCTGGGATTTACTTAGTGGAGAAAACTGGTTAACTTAGTAATCATGCTAGGTGAGACTGACCCCAGCTATCCAATGTTAGAATCTGTTTGAATCAAGTCCTGAGTCCATAAGTTCAGATGTTTTTAAAGGTAAAGCATATCCTCCATCAACATTGCTAGTCTCTCTCTACCCATTTCTTTTCAGTCTCGAACCACTAGCTTAAGAAATTCACCTTATACCCTTTTTGTTAATGCAATACACCACACTATATATGATTCTATGCAGATGATATCCTGGTTTATATGTAGGGTTGTGATAATACTTTACCCGTTGTATTGGATATCTTTAGTAAATTCAGTTTATTTTCTGGATTTAAGATAAATTAATTGATATCTGTTGTCATGATTTTTATTGTAGTTTGTTACGGTCTGGGTATGGACAACCTCGGCGTCATGGACAACAATGGCATCACCATGGTAACGTCTTCTAATGTGGATCAGTTCAACAACTGTAAGAAGATTTTTGGTAGTCTGGCCTTCCTTCCTCAGAGCTTTGCAAGGTAAGAAACACAAAGCTTACCTCACAGCTCTATGCCCAAGACTTTATCTTGCCACAGAGCCTACTGCACTCAAATGTACTTAAAACTCAGACATTTATGTTTTTCTCCTTTTAAACTACCTTTTGTTTCTTTTTTCCTTATTGTGATTATCCAATTTAAATGCAATCTAATTAAAACACAATAGAGACACATTTATACATATAGGGAATACAACAGTGGTGAAGAGTAAACAGCAGAATTTATATACAGTAATAATATATACAGTATATATCAAACTAGTTGGTGGAATCACCAGTCACTCTATAGACGTTTAATAAAACGGTGGATTGACTGGCCTACCTGACGCCATCTAAAGCTGAAATGCCAAATCCCTGATAAATGATCTTGCATGTACCAACAGTTCACAATGAAAGTGTGAAATGTAAACACAAACCGGAGATAACCTGCACAACTGGAGATTTTTATCAGTAAATAGAGATAGATCATACTTATTCAAATTATATATTGCCTCTTGTGTGTTAAATTGTCATTTAAATCATCTTATGTTGTCATTATCCAGGGACCCTGTGACCAACACATCAGGCCTGACCCTCAAGCAGCTGAGCATCTTCAACACACTGGAGGAGATAACAGGTACTGAATGCTAAGAAGAACAGTAAGGAAGTGTTTGTTGAACTTGGTTTTTTTTTTTTTTTTTTAAGCTTTTACCAAGAAAAGAAAATCAGGTAATGCATTTAAAACTATGCAAATGTGATTTGCCAGTTCAGTCTAATTTTCCATATAACACCACATACCGTAGAAGGCTGGTATACAGAGCATGCTGTGACTCCTCTATTGAAGTCTTCTCAGTATCTTTGTCCGATTTTGATGTGCAGGTTATTTGTACATTGATGCCTGGCCAGAAGAGTGGACTGACTTGAAGGTGTTTGAGAACCTGAAGGTGATCAGAGGCAGGATGCTCTATAAGTAAGACTTTTAAGCTGCCTTCCTTTCCTGCCTGTCTGACTGACACATCTGTTTTTCTTTTCTCTGCATGTCTGCACATTAAGCATGTTGTCCTGTAACATTGTTTTTTTAACTAACTTACTAAAATCAAAACTGGCTCACTCTGTCGTACAGGTTTTCTCACTACTGTGATTGTAACTGCATTCAGAATTGTGTACGCAGTTTATACAGCAACACAAAATCTTCTTAAACTTTTGCAGCTGTCTTTGTTTGTGCTATTTGTGACTTGTCTCTGGTGTAATTGAGGCAGTTTGTTCACTTTCATGGTTATAAAGGCTAATTATTAGCCAGCACAGCTGCTTTAGCTTTCAGCACACGCCAGCCAGGAAAACCGTGAAAGTCTGTGGAAGGCTATCTAGAGTAGCATGTTCGAAGCAGGTCATACTGACAAATGTCAGATCTGCTGTTTGCTTGTCTGACACTGTTTTAAACCTTCATTTGTGACTTACTTGTAATTTTTCCCAGCTTTCTTCACTATACTTGTAATTATTCCTTTATTCTATGAATATTTGTTTTCTGCGTTCCTACACAGAAACACATAATCTAATCACTAATTATTTTCACACTTGCTTTGACATAATGTGTTAGGAGAGAATATTTCTTTTGTTTGATGTTTTAAAAACTGAAAATAAAATAATTATAAATGGACAGACTTTAGAAAACTCACCCCACAGTAGATTTCTGGTCACTCACAGCTTCTACCTTTGTTCAGGGGTGTGTTTTCACTTGCCGTCCAGAATCTACACATCCAGTCTCTTGGGCTGCGTTCACTACGCAGCGTCAGTGGAGGTTTGGTGTTGTTGCACAACAATTCCCAGCTGTGCTACACCAGCTCACTGCCCTGGCAGAGTCTCCTACATCCCACCCAGGGACCCCACCGCATTGTCAGCCACAACCAGGACCTCGACCTCTGTGGTAGGTGAACATAGTAATGCCAAGGTCCGTTACTGTGGGTTGCACTTGATCGTGCAGCCCTAGCTCTCACAAAGCTGAAAACACTCTGAGTGAGTCCTGTTAATTGTTCCAGGTGAAGAGGCCAGCTATAAGTACAGTGTGCATCATGCTCGAATTTCTCTGTTTCTGTATGGGTTTTCAGTGAAACAGGGGCGTGTTTGTCACAGACTGTGCGAGGGGGGCTGCTGGGGCCCAGGGCCCAGCCAGTGTGTGTCCTGCAAGACTTTCCGACGCGGCACTGAGTGCATAGAGCAGTGTGACATCTATCAAGGGTAAGAACGTGTGTGTGTGTCTGGGTGTAGGTGAGGGTGTGGCTGTGCTAAATCAATAAAAAGCCAAGTGATAATGTTTCAAATAATACAGTACACTGTGTGTAATTGACTGGCTTGGCAGTCAGTGCTAAATTCCAAAGTAGTCACAATAAATGTATCTGAAAGCTTTTAACCGAAAGTGTGCCCTTAAGCAGGTGTAGATCATTGACAAAGCAAATACACGCAATAACACTGGGGATACAATGCTCCGAATTTCTTTGTACAGTAAACGGACTGATTTTGGTACGATGTACGTATGTATTTAAGTGACATATTTACAAGATGACAAAGAACAAAAGTAAATCAGTAGAAATCCATTTTGAAGGGGTTAATTTGTAATTGGTTTCCTTGCAGTTTGATGACGTGTGTGCACGCTTCACACAGTCCAAAAGCATAAAATATCTTACTGAGGAGGTTGTGCTACACAATAAGCATGACTAAGCATTTCATACAGTATGTATTTAATCTCTACATAAATTATGTTGCAATAATTGTTCTTGGATGATGAAACAAGACTCTGTGTGAAGGTACATTTGTTGCTCATGTAAGGCAAACGTATGTAAAATCACTTATTATATTAAACAATAATGAAATTGATGTTCAGTGCAATGGATTATGTCCTACTCTTCACTCTTTAACAGGGAAAAGGCTAGTCTTACTCTCTAAAAATCAACCTTCCAGCACCTCTAAAGCCTACAGATGAACACTTTATTTCTCATTTGTTTAATCTGTACAAAAATTGACGTGTAAAAATGAGAAACTGTACTAGATTAAGCTAATAGGATTAAGCTAATGTTAGCTGTGGCTTCATGTTTATTGTACATATGTGAAAGTGGTATCAGTCTTTCATCTAACTTCAGCAAAAAAGTGAATACGCTGAAAAAACTATTTCTTTAACAAAAAAATATAATGATGTGATCATATTGTTGCAATATGATTACTGTCAAAGTTAAAAAAAACATAATAAACATTGTGGCTTAGAAAACAAGTTGTCCTGTGCTGATCATCTTATGATGGCAGTTATTTGCATTTCTAAAAAGACGTATATCCTTATGACGGTGTCAGGTGTTTTAGATAAAAGCATCCAACAAATGCCAGACTGTGTAATATGATGTTACATCCCTGCCGTGCTTGTGTTGCAGGTCTATACGAGAATACACAGATGGATCATTGTGTGTTGCCTGTCACGCAGAGTGTCGACCTCTCAATGGCTCTGCTTCCTGTCATGGTCCGGTAAGATGTTCATGCGGCTTACAGCCTTTCTGACAGTGCTGGTATAGTTTCATACTCTGAACATGTCTCATCTACTCAACCATAATGATTTTGGATATTAAAGTAAATCAACCTTTTGGGCTTAGAAAAGAGCTAAAAAAAATTCTGGTTGCAACTCCTGGACACACTAATGCAGTGCATTTGCCTTTTAAATCTTCATCCTGATGTGTTCAATTATTGCCAGAACATGATGTCAAAGTAACCTTTTTAAACATGATCTGTTTGTTCAGTTCAATCGATATTTACAATTTACTCACAACTGTAAATTCTTACGACCCTGCAGAGGAAAAGGCAATTGAACATGGTCGACTCTATGTGGCTCTCACTCCAACGCAGAACAGAGTAGCTGTTTATTAACTTTGTTTTCAATGGAATGTAATTACATTACATAAATAATTTACTAATAGTATATTTAAAGCAATTTTCATTTTTTTAGAATGATTACCTTAGTAATTGGACTAAACAAGTTATTTGAAAATGTCACCTTGGGCTGTGGGAAATTTGAATGGCACTATGTCTATTTTTTTGATTAAACAATAAATTAAGACTTAATTAAGATTAAGACTTTTTTTTGTATAGACAATGAAAAAACTGATTTGATGCGGCCTTGTTAAAAATCTTGTGTCTTTGCTGCTTCTTTAGATTTATAAACATACATTGAAATATGATTCCTAAACATTTTATTACCACAAAGCAGCACATGGACAGTTATTCAGACGGAAGTGTACACTGCAACAAAAAGTTCTGTGTTCACTTCTAGCCCCTTGTTCTTTTGCCACATTTCCTGCCTGTTTGTCTACTGTAAAAAAATAAAAAATAATAATTCCACCCTATTATATCTGTGTGTTAGTATAAATGTACTTAAATATTGTCCTCTGTTTGTCTTCAGGGTGCAGAACATTGTGCAGAGTGCCGAAGCTTCCAGGATGGTGAGTCCTGTGTGGATCACTGTCCCAGTGGTGTGAAGGAGGATCAGCTAACTGTGTGGAAGTACAGCAATGCTACAGGACACTGTCTGCCATGCAACACCAACTGCACACTGTCGTGAGTGGACACACGTCACAAACATAAGCACACACTGCACACACAATGAGAACTATGTCACACCCAACGCTTCTCTGTTTCAGCTGCACTGTGATGGATGAGAGAGGCTGCCCCATTGATACCAGGACAGGGTGAGCTACTTGATGCTAAATTGGTGGTCTGTGCGAGGTATTTTATTTTCAAATAATTTTTCTTTTGAGGAATAGAAGCTGTGCTGAACTGTTTTTCTCTGTTCAGCCCGGGTACAACCATCGCAGCTGCAGTGGGTGGGGTGTTGCTTTTCTTCATCTTGCTGGCTCTGCTGGTCTTCTACCTGAAGAGACAGAAGAAGCTGAAGAGGAAGGAGACAATGAGGAGGCTCCTGCAAGAACATGAGGTGGGCACTGAGCTTAATGAGTAACACCGGTTAGAATGTTGTTTTGTAGTGTGTTGTTGAAACAGGTGGGAGTTTATTTGCTGGAAGGTTAATGCTAAACATAAATCAGACATGTGCATAAGTGTTTTAGATTAAAAGTCGGTGCAGAATTTTAGTTCCTATGTTCCTCTTGGGTGTTGTAGTGTGTAATGAAGTAATTTGCCATCTGCTTCCCTCCTGCCTACAGCTGGTGGAACCTTTAACACCCAGTGGTGCGTCACCCAATCAGGCTCAAATGCGTATTCTGAAGGAGACAGAGTTAACAAAACTCAGGGTGCTGGGCGCAGGGGCCTTTGGTACTGTTTACAAGGTGTGTGAGACAGTTCTTTGGTTTTTATTTAGATATTTACCTTTACATCTTTGGTGAGTTTTTGAATCGTTTTGACTATTTGTTTCAGGGAGTGTGGGCTCCTGATGGGGAAAATGTGAAAATTCCAGTTGCCATCAAGGTATTGCGAGAGAACACTTCGCCAAAGGCGAATAAAGAGATCCTCGATGTGAGTACAAGCCAGATACACACATACACATTTACAGTACACATAATACTGCCCATCATCACATTTCCTCTATCTTCCCCAGGAGGCCTATGTGATGGCAGGAGTGGCCAGCCCCTACGTGTGTCGTCTGCTGGGGATTTGTCTGACATCCACGGTCCAGCTGGTCACCCAGCTGATGCCGTACGGTTGCCTCCTGGATTACGTCAGGGAGAACAAGGACCGCATCGGCTCCCAGTTCCTTCTCAACTGGTGTGTCCAGATCGCCAAGGTATGCAAACAAGAAACAAGGTATCCTCTTGTTTGTTGGTTTAGGTGCACATACAGTGAGGAAAATAAGTATTTGAACACCCTGCAATTTTTCAAGTTCTCCCACTTAAAAATCATGGAGGGGTCTGAAATTGTCATCGTAGGTGCATGTCCACTTTAAAAAATCATACATTGTGATTTCTGGATTTATTTTTTTTTAGATTATGTCTCTCACAGTGGACATGCACCTACGATGACAATTTCAGACCCCTCCATGATTTCTAAGTGGGAGAACTTGCAAAATAGCAGGGTGTTCAAATACTTATTTTCCTCACTGTACTTGTACTACTGCTCTTGGTGGTTGAAGTAAAGGTGTATATTTTTCTTAGTAAAACAGCAGTGTCTGAACGTTGCTCATCATCTTATTTTTCCTTTCACATTTTATGTGGTATCAGTTTGTATATTTGTGGACATGGATCTGTGTGTGTGTGTGTATGTTGGGGTAGGGGATGAATTATCTGGAGGAAGTCCGGCTGGTCCACAGAGATTTGGCCGCCCGCAATGTTCTGGTTAAGAATCCAAACCACGTGAAGATCACCGACTTCGGCCTGGCCCGTCTACTCGATATAGACGAGACTGAATATCACGCTGATGGAGGGAAGGTGAGATTGGGCTGTGACTGTAAGAGCATCTAAATGGGAGAAGTTCACAGATATTTATTTATCTAAATATCTGTGTTTCTAGGTGCCAATTAAATGGATGGCTCTAGAGTCTATTCTGCACAGGAAGTTCACTCATCAGAGTGACGTCTGGAGCTATGGTCAGTATCACTCAGGGCTGGAAATGACATTTAAGACAAAAACTATAGAGGCCCTTTTGTTGCTGTTTAATGGGGTTGCAAAGTTAATCTCTCAAATTTTCTAATGTAGCATGATATTGCAAGGTGTAAGTAAGGTTTTAATGGAGTGAACTATGTTTATTTTTTATAGACACAAGACTAACTTGAAAAAGCCGACTAATAACTATCTGCTCCAAAATGATTCTGTTAAGTTTCATATGCAGTGAATGGGTCTCCAAGCTGCAGTAAATCCTTGCTGGAAGAGTAAATGTCATCTGATGTTTGCTGATCAAATAAATGGTAGTTTAAACTGGTGTGAATACGGACACAAATATTTTTATTTATTAAGTTTAGTCTAGTTTCATACCAGTCATTTATACACGTCATTAAGTGAGTAAAAGTTGTGCTTGTTGTAATCATGTCTCTCCTTTTCAGGGGTGACTGTTTGGGAGCTTATGACATTTGGTGCTAAACCGTACGACATGATCCCAGCGAGAGAAATCCCAGATGTTTTAGAGGGAGGACAACGGCTCCCCCAGCCCCCCATCTGCACCATTGACGTCTACATGATCATGGTCAAATGTCAGTAATTCTTACTGCGGCGTTGATCTTTGTTTAATCTGATTTAGTAAGACAATGGAATAATTAATATGGAAACTGTACATGGATGTGGCTTTTATCTACAGTGGGGCCAAAAAGTACTTAGTCAGCCACTGATTGTGCAAGTTCTCCCATTTAGAAAGATGAGGTCTGTAATCATCATAGGTACACTTCACACAAAAAAAAAAAAAAAAAATTCCAGGAAGTCATATTGTAGGATTTTTAAAGAATTTATTTGTAAATTATGGTGGAAAATAAGTATTTGATCAATAACAAAAGTTCAACTCAATGCTTTGTAACATAACCTTTGTTGGCAATGACAGAGGTCAAACGTTTCCTGTAAGTCTTCACCAGGTTTGCACACACTGTAGTTGGTATTTTGGCCCGGAAGAATGGGCCAAAATATGCAGATCTCCTCTAGAGCAGTGATGTTTTGGGGCTGGCGCTGGGCAACACAGACTTTCAACTCCCTCCACAAATCTTCTATGGGGTTGAGGTCTGGAGACTGGCTAGGCCACTCCAGGACCTTGAAATGCTTTTTACGGAGCCACTCCTTCGTTGCCTGAGCTGTGTTTTGGATCATTGTCATGCTTGAAGACCCAGCCACGTTCCATCTTCAAGGCTCTCACTGATGGGAGGTTTTGGCTTAAAATCTCACGATACATGGCCCCGTTCATTCTTCACTTATCACGGATCAGTTTTCCTGTCCCCTTTGCAGAAAAACAGCCCCAAAGCATGAGGTTTCCTCCCCAATGCTTCACAGTAGGTATGGTGTTCTTGGGATGCAACTCTGCATTCTTCTTCCTCGACGAGTTGAGTTTTTACCAAAAAGTTCTATTTTGGTTTCATCTGACCACATGAAATTCTCCCAATCCGCTTCTGGATCATCCATATGCTCTCTGGCAAACTTCAGATGGGCCTGGACATGTACTGGCTTAAGCAGGGGGACACGCCTGGCACTGCAGAATTTGAGTCCCTCTCGGCATAGTGTGTTACTGATGGTAGCCTTTGTTACTTTGGTCCCAGCTCTCTGCAGGTCATTCATCAGGTCCCTCCGTGTAGTTCTAGGATTTTTGCTCACCGTTCTCATGATCATTTTGACCCCACGGGATGAGATCTTGCGTGGAGCCCCAGATCGAGGGAGATTATCAATGGTCTTGTATGCTCCCACAGTTGATTTATTCACACCAACCTGCTTGCCTATTGTAGATTCACTCTCGTCTGACTGTTTGAGGCTGTGGACAGGTGTCTTTTATACAGATAACGAGTTCAAACAGGTGCCATTAATACAGGTAACAAGTGGAGAACAGAAGAGCTTCTTAAAGAAGAAGTTACAGGTGTGTGAGAGCCAGAAATCTTGCTTGTTTGTGGGTGACAATACTTATTTCCCACCATAATTTACAAATAAATTCTTTAAAAATCCTACAGTGTGATTTCCTGGATTTTTTTTTTCTCATTTTGTCTCTCATAGTTGAAGTGTACCTAAGATGAAAATTACAGACCTCTCTCATCTTTCTAAGTAGGAGAACTTGCACAATCAGTGGCTGACTAAGTACTTTTTGGCCCCACTGTATGTAGTCTGCTTCCTAGTCAGCTCATCAAAGCAGAGGAAGCAGGAGTTCATTACAACATTATGTTTTAAATATTTGCCATTATTATTTGATTTATTAACTGTGTGACACCTTGATTTTATGTTTCGCAACAGGTTGGATGATTGACCCAGACAGCCGACCGAGGTTCAAAGATCTGGTGAATAATTTCATTGCCATGGCCAGAGATCCGCCTCGCTATGTGGTCATTAAGGTATGTGTAAGCATGTTTCACGTTGCAAAGGTTTTACTTGTGTGACTGTGCTTACATTACGAGGCCTACTTTCCCTTGAAAAAGACATATCTTACATCCATGGGATAAATAAAAACTTACTCTTACATTCCTGCTGTGTTTTCACATCCATGTTGTTCTTTTTCTGTCTTTCAGAACGACGAACAGATGGGCATGTTAGTGGACAGCCAGTTCTACAGGACTCTTCTGGAAGAGGAAGGGAGCAATATAAGGAATATGCTGGATGCTGAAGAGTATCTGGTGCCTCAGCCAAATCACTTTCCCGGGACTCAGGGAGATGGGGGTCAAGCCAACGGACCATCAAGACACCAGTCATACAGGGTCAGGAGAGAGAGTACTTAACGCTTACCTTTTTTTAAATTAACACTGACCTTTACTGAATGTTGGTATTGTGAGTGTCTTTGTGAGCTCTGTGTTCTGGGCTTTTACTACACTTCTTTAAACCTTAGATCGGTATTCAGAGCTTACACTTGTTCTCGAGTCATTGTTTTTAACCTTTATCGGTCTATCGGACAAATATGGTAAAGATTTTACCTGTTAAACACCAGCAAGTTGGCATTGTCATTGTGAGCATGGTAACTTTAGCATTTAGCTCAAGCCTGCTTACATGGCTATAGACTTTTTGTTTTACAGGGGTTTACCGTATATTGTACTTTGTTGTATCACTTTTATTGCTATATCATTTTTAGGTAACATAGCTGGCGAGAGAGATAATTAAGTAGCTGGATTTTTGACTGAGACACATCTGCAGAGAGTAGGTTTGAATTGAATTTCAAACCGGCCAAAAAGGCTTGATTACATCTGATTTCAATATAAATACATGATTTGTGGCAGCCATGGAGAACTGGGAACCTTTGAGTGGCTAAATTTGCCTTCTTCTAACTACTTCTTCTTCTTCTTCTCTCTCCAGCAGAGCAGAGATCAGGGCTTGGATGTTGAGCCCTCCGTTGCCAGTAGCTCTCGAAACATGCACTCCTCGCTGAGCGCTCTTGGCTGCAGCCAGTACCCAACCTTACCTTTAGGAGCAAGCACCTCCAACGGCCTGTGGACTCCTCAATACACAACGCTGGCTCGCAGCCCCTCAACCGGGGGCCAATCTGACTCGGTCTTCCTGGACGGGCCTTCGGACGACCCCTCGCTGCCCCCGGCCAGCCCTGGACGCTACTGCAAAGATCCCACGTACTCCAATGGGAGCCAGAGTGACCTGGAGACAGATAGGCCAAATGGCTTTCATCATCCTAATCACCTTCATCACTCGCTACCAAGACGGAGTCATGGGAAGAATCATAATCATGCCTTACCAGGTGAGCGGGAGATTGCTTCCATTGTAAAAAATGAAATAGAAAATATATATGATATGAAAGGAAATGTTACATGTGTTAAGTGTTTTGATATGACTTTTCTTTGTTCTTCCATTTGTTTAGAGTACGTTAACCAGGAGATTCAGGATCTCAGGCCAGGGATCTCCGAGCGACCCAGCACACTGCCTCGTAAAGGCTCCAGAGTAGACCGACGCCTATTTAATGGCCTGAGCTCCGGTCACAGTGTGGATAACCCTGGATACTTGGTCCCCGCGAGTGCCGGGGCCTCCACCTCTCCAGCCTTTGACAACCCTTACTATCTGGACCTTGCGGCCAAAGCCAAAGCTGTAGCCGGGGCTTCAGCACCAGACGGCCCCGAAGCCCTGGAGCGAGACGAAAGAGTGCCCAGGCATGTGAACGGGTTTATGACCTCCACAGCAGAGAATCCAGAGTATCTGGGACTAGCGGACACCTGGAGTGGATATACTTGAAGATGGTGACTGGGAAGTAATGTGATGTGATGCTTGATGTGAGCAAGAGAAAGGGAAGATGAATATTTGCGTGATGGAAATGAGCTGGGTGTGTGATTTAATATTGGGAATAGTACATGCATGTTGAAGTGAGTCTTCTCTCGATATCGAGCGAAACATCCAAGGTTGTCCTGCAAAAGTCACCCAGTTGTGACGCAGCATGACTCGACACAGTGTAGCATTAATCTTGTGTCTATGGCATCATTTGTATTCCTGTCTTCCTCTGAGCAATCTGCGCTCTCTATGTGTTAAGTGCCAAAAAAGAAGTTCACTCAGCTTCGGTTTATAACCCAGTACTTGATAAGCAAAGTTCATGTTTGTCAAAACCGATCATGGTACGAGAAGGGTCTGATCATCACAGAATCCAACATTTGACTGGATTAATGAATGCTGATTTTTTTTATGTTGATTTTCTTTTAATGTCTATGGTTGTTACTACTACATGTGAAGCATTTTTTTTTTGTATTTCCTTCAGTTCCCTTGTGCTACTCAGCCTATCTAAAAAGAGAAAAACATACAGAACACTTTGACAAAGTGAACCATGATGTGCATTGAAGGTGATGTTTAGTATTCTGGTCACTTTCTCCCCGACCTGATGGGGGTCTTCAACACATTCAAAGCCATTTTGTTTTGGCCAGAGAAGGCCCTGCAGCCCATCTGGCCAGTAGACATGCTCCCTGAAAGAAAGGCATCCTGTATGGAGAAGACAGAGGCATTGTGCCACACTGATGTATGCGGTTGTTAGTGTCTGTGCCTGCAGCTACTTTGTGGTACAGCAGATGAAATACGAGGTACTAGCAGACTTTTGAAGCTGCAAAAATCTGAAACATGGTGTTTTTGTTTTAAAGTGTACTGGTAACTAAGTTAGAGCCTACCTTTCAGGGATTTACAAAAAGAGGGAAGAGCATGTGCATTTTAAATTATGCACAATGCACTACATGTTAGGACACTGCATATGTCCCCACCAAGCTCACACTGAGCCTTTTGGTTTTGGTGGCCTTTCACTGTGCAAGAAAGCACTACAAGCTATTGGTGAGTGTATTCCACAAGAAGTGAATAATTTGCATGCTTGTGTTTTTGTGTGTGCAATGCACTAGACACTGGAGCTGAATGTGAACCTCAGGAGGCAAAAAAACATCACTCTACTCGGTTTGGATAATCAATGCATGGCTCAGATTCCACTCAGCAAGAACACACTGGCACCCCAGTTAATAATCAACGGCATATTTTTGTGAGAGTGTTTTTTTCATGTTAACTGGTGTTGGGCTGGGGGAGGTCAAAAACAAGTCAATGGAACCATTGTATGACTCTCATGTCCTTGTTAGAAAGTCAGCGCTCTCCCAACTCGCACGTCTCAGCGACTGATGTTGTCACAGCTTTGTCACAGAGAGAAATAGTTTTTCTCTGCAGAGGTTTGGAACTCAGCCGCAGCATGTGGTTCAGTCTTTGGGGCTTGAAATCCTGCACAAGCATTGAAACAATTGACTCGGTTGTTGAAATGTCTACAATCCTCCATCAACTCCGCATCAGTTCTTCTCTTTAGGAAATGTTCTTTTCTCATGATATTCTCATACGGGTTTTGAAGAGTTTGTTCTACGAAAAAAATCTCAAAAAAAAATTATACTGATTTTATATAACAATTTCCTACATAAAAATAACATGTTTTTATAAAAACATGTAATGATTTTATTTTAATACCCTCAACTATTATATACTAACATTGTTTTAAATGGATTTATTATTGAGTGATAACAGTTTTTTCATGTTTATATATATATAATGAATATAAAGTTTTAGAATGAAACCCTTCATATTTTGTCAGGTGAAGACCTCATATCTCCATGAAGTTAACTTTCTAGGAGAAAAGCAGGCTTTAGATGGACTAAAATGTATTTTTGCATTAGTTCTGTGCTATTTTAAAGGGGCTTAAAAAACATCGAGAAGCTTATAACTTAGAATTTAAAGGTGCGCCTTTGACTTTTTTATATTATCCAATAGCACCATTTAATCCTTCAGATTTCCAGAAGAACATCAACTATAAAATGTGAGGAAATTTGGGGGTGCTACCCGGGGTTTCAACTGAAATAAATAACTACCTACATCACCTCTGCTGGAGATACAAGGTTTTCACAGGATTATAACGAACACGGATGTTCTCGCTTCCTTACGAATGTGATATTTCTCCTGGATATTATGAGACCACGGCCTTATATACAATCACAATTAATGTACTGCTGTTTACACTGTAGTGTCATTTTGTTGAAAATGTTCATTTTAGTCTCATGTGCCCGACGAATTACCCACGAATCTCACAGGTGAGGGACTGCCAGCTTTCCTCCTTAAAACCAAATGTGTTCTTTCTGTTGGTCTTTTTCTTTGACACAATTATTTCGATATAAAGCTGTTCTCTTGTACTAAAAGCAGAACAGAGCCCGAGGACTGGCACTTGTGGCTTGGTGGTTTATAGTAGCACTTTATATCTCCTGCTATTCTCTCTGTTAAAGTGTTCTCGGGCAAAATGCTGAATTGTGATCACCTTATTGATTAAAATCAGTTAAATGTCGAAAAGTAAATTGAGGAGAAGTGTAAACTGAATGAAAATGGACCCTGTGGTTGTCAAACATCTACAAAGTAGATTAAAGTGTGTTAAAGTCTCAAATGTGACCGAAGCAAGAAATCCTGCATTTTCTTATCTAGGAGTTGAGCCCAAGAGGGAGTGTGCTAAACGTTTTATAAAATAATGAAATATCTGTAATTGACATTTTGAAGAAAATGTATCATTTGTACTTCTTGTGTGCACAGTTTTTTACCTTTCACAGTTTGTGTGATTGTGACAGGACATGAATAATAACCATTTTATTGGGAGTTTTTTAATGCAACCTTTCCTATTTGGTCAGTAAGTCCCATAATGTAAATGTGTAGTGTATATATGAATAAAAACAATCACTTTGGTAGCTAATTTGATTGAATACATTGTGACCAGTTGCTCTACTGTGGAGGGAGGGGGTGGGTGGTACATGCATAAGAAATTATTTTATGAAGAAATTGTCATTTTTATATGGAATTGTTTGCATACATCATGTGTGTCATTAAAAGCATATAAAACCCCTTGCAGTTGTCTTTCCTCTAATCTCAACCCCCCTTTTTTTATATATAAACAGTATTAAATCCTGAGATCTAATTTTATATATATATTGGTGCCTGAGGTGCAAAACACAACATCTGACACAACATGATAACAAAATGGAAAACACAACAACATTTTAGAGAATATAACCACAACAACAAAACAAATAGCAAAATATTTCACAAAATAACACATCAGAAAATACAACAACATGTAACATGTTTTACACCTCAGGGCTACCTCGCATGTTTCAACCATATAAAATAACAGGTACCAATACGTGGTGCTCCAGATACAAACATTTCAAGGTAATCGGTGCCCTAAATGGGGCTACATATCACAATGTGGGCTTCTTCCTGTGTAATGAACAAGAAGTAGAATACTCTAGCCAGCGTAGGGTCACTTTAAGTGTTTTTATTTGAAGAGAGAAAACAATAACGCAATATCACAAATTCTCTTGCATATTGCATTTGACCAACAAAGCAAAGAATACAGAATGATATGAACAAGTGTTTTAAATCATAAATGGCTAAATGTCCTGTTAAACATAAAAACATGTAAGAGTTCTTCAGTTGTGGAGAGAGTTGAAGTCTGGCTTTGGCTTGCTGTAGTTGGGTAAGAGTGATTTGTTCCTATGCCAGATGAATCTGTACTTCTGCTCTTTCGGTTTCTCGTTTAAGAGGTGACTTACAGTCATCATCATCTTTGTTTGGCAAAGAATGCTTTGAGCCTTCTTTCTGAGCACCTATGGCAATAATTGCATGGCTCTACCAGTGAGGATCCACCTTCCTCAAAAACATGGCTGAGATCTAGAATAAATTGCATTAGGAGGAGCTTCTGCCCTGTGGAAGAACAGGTCCTCATTGCTCTCCACTTCTATGCATGTGGGACTTTCTAGAAATTGTTGGTGACAATATGCAGTACTGTGAAGAAGTTCTTTTCAAATGCTGTTGTACGAATGCTTTCTAAAAATAGACATGTTGATAGGTTGTATTTATCAATTAACAAAAAAATCTAAATCAAATCAAAACAGCATCAGTTTGTCTAGGTAGGCATATCATCAGGTGTATGAAAAAATTATATGAAACAGTGGCTAATGATCACCAACTCAATATTTAGGTTAAAACACAATCATTAACTGAAACAGAAATAGCTGTGTAGGAGGAATACAGCTGGGTGAGGAACAGCCAAACTCAGCATACAAGGGGAGGCTGCTGAATACAGTTTACTGTCAAAAGTCAAACACCATGACAAGACTGAGCACAGCAACAAGATACAAGGTAGTTACTGCATCAGCAAGGTCTCTCCCAGGCAGAAATGTCAAGGCAGACAGGGGTTTCCAGATGTGCTGTCCAAGCTCTTTTGAAGAAGCACAAAGAAACAGGTAAAGATTTGGACCGTAGATACAGTGGTTGGCCAAAGAAACTTACTGCAGCAAATGAAAGACACATCATGCTTGTTTCCCTTTACAACCGGAAGATGTCCAGCAATGCTATCAGCTCAGAGCTGCAGAAAACTGTGGGACTCTGGTACACCCATCTATCTGGGGAAGTCTGATAAGAAGTGGCTGTCACAGAAGACTTGCAGCCAAAAAGCCATACCTCTGACATAGAAACAAGGCCAAGTGGCTCATCTATGCACAAAAACACAGGGCCAGAGACTTGGTACAAAAATTAGTGTATGCAGGCTACAGTGAAGCCTGGTGGAGGTTCCTTGCAAGTTTGGGGACATACAGAAAAAGTCATTGAGACAATCTTCATCGAGTCTGTCAGGGATTACATGAAGAGAGGGAAGCAACTGAGGCTGTCTGAATCCACAGATGAACTGTGGGTAGTTTTTCAAGATGTTTGGTCCAACCTACCTGCTGGGTTCCTTCAAAAACATTGTGCAAGTGTACTTGGAAGAATTGAAAGGGTGGTCACACCAAATATTTGATTTAGATTTTTCTTCTGTTGACTCACTTTGTATTTTGTTAATTGATAAATATAGTTATTTTTTAAAATATGTTTTTCCACACCTGCCTTAAACTTTTGCACAGTACTGTGTGCATGAACAAATCAACTGTGAGTTGTATCTGTGTCAGTAGCATTGGCCATCAATCAGTTTGAGCATGTAGCCCAGACCAAGTCTTTTTCTTTTGGGGAACATGTCCAATACGATTGGGGTTATGTTCTGCACTCGTGCATATACAAGCACATCATGAGAGGGAGAGGGAGTACATCATCTGTGATGATGTTTGTGATGCACTTGAGCCTGCTGAAGACCCAGACCACCCTCTGGCGTTCATTCAGAATGAGGGACTGACTGGATGTGGAATAAGGGATTGTTATGAACTACTTTTGACTGTGTCATTCTAATTAATGTGATTAATGAAAGTTAAAATCAAATATTTGTTTGATATTTAAAGCTAATGGTGATTATTATATGGGGACAAAAATCCCCTTTTTTTGTATTTTACTGTACTGTGTTACGACCCCCCTGTTGGTCTAGGGGTGTGGGGGCCATAAACGTATAGGCACAACTGGTAGGTCTTAAACAAGGTAACGTTTATTGGTAACATGAGATGTAGACAGGTAAAAGGAACAAGAGGGTGGACGAGGGTGCTGCGAAAATAACAAACCAAGTTAAAATAAAAAGGTCCTCAAAAGGAGGCCTACACCTATCTACCGTTTTAAACAGGGTTGAATCTTACTACAAAAAAAAAAAAAAAAACACACAAAGAGCACAGCACCCACTCCACCTGGTGAAACTAACAAAATAGCAAACAGAACAATAAGTAAACTTCTCCACTGCACTCAAATGTGGAGCTAACATTCAAAGGTATGCAAATGTTTACCTAAACACAATGTACAGCTAACAGGCACTGAAGGTGGATAGTTCCACTACACACAAAGTACAACAGACAGGCTATGCAGTCAATACCAGCGGCACACAAGTCAACAGGTGGTGACAAGCTGCCTGGAGCAACAGCTGGACTCTCCTTATGAGCCGGAGGTAATTAACGTGGTGATGAGCCATTGGTTGAGTGGAAAACAGAGGAACCAATGGGCGGTACAGATGTCAGCACCCCAGAAACCAGGAAGTAGGCGGGTCTTCATTCCCCAGGGACACAGCCTACTTGGTAGAGGTGAGACAGGGAAAAGAGGAAACACAAGGGTGACAGCGACAGCCGTGACAACTGAAAGGCTTAATAGGTAGCCTAATTTCTATCACTGTAACAATTAAACAAATTAAGTTTAAAATATAAATAAATGTGTATAATACTACATGATACAAATGTTGTATTATTTGATTAATTTAAAGGTAATACGTATTGAAGAGTTGATCATGATGAAAACCAAAACTGGATTATATGATCTAATTTGATTTGTTTTGACAACCCATTTTCAAGATTTTATCCAATCCAATTATAGCTTAAATCTGATCAGATTACTTCTAGGCCCTTGACTCTGTCATAAATTGTCAGTTAATCCTGCCTTCAATCCAGAGATAGACAAAATATTGACTGAATGTATGAAACTTGGTCTGTCTGGAACACATGCACTTGATGAGCCAGAGAAAGTAGTCCACAGCAGGTTACAAACTGTTCCTGCCACCAAGTGACGATAACTGGAACTACAACAGTAGTGTTGATCTAAGCAGACAGAGGATGAGAGACCCATGTTTAGTTTGAATTCTGACATGTTTTCTATATTACTTGATTTCTTGTCTAGTTTAGTTCTGGTCTTGCACTAACAGCAGTACACTTACTAAACATGCATTATTTAAACACCCCTTCTTTTTGCTTTTCACTTTTTCAATATAAACACTGTAAATGTGGGTACTCTAAATTCTTCAAAAATAATTCTTAATTCTCAAAAAGAGAGTTAGCCCACTTGGCTACTACTTTCAAACCCTTAAAATCCAGTGTCCCACTTTTATTTCCTATTTAAGTTGCTTTAAAGGTGAAGAAATTCATCTGCATCGTCTTATTCCAGACTGACAGTATCATATTCTTTATCAACCTTTCTGTGTCAGAGTCATATAATCAGAAAGAGAGATATTATAACAGTGAAATTATTTGAAACAATCAGCCATTAAAGGAGGAAAAAATAAACAAAACACACGACCCCTTATTTTGTCTGTAAATCTAAATAAAATCTTTGTTAAATACACTTTTCATCACACATCTACACGAGATGTAAATGGTTTGTTTATTCTCGCACACCTGATGATCTGCCCGCCTTCAGCATTTACATTTGTAAAAGGATCATTGTATATGTAAATCTATCTTGGTTAAAAAAAAAAAAAGTATATGGTTTTACAAAGAAATCAAGTTGATGAGCTTGTACATAGTTGATTTTCTCACATTTATTGGAATTTTCATTTGTTTTGTCAGTTTATGTCCAAAAATGTGTCATCTGTATTCAAACAGCAAAATTGTTTTGTTTTGTGTTCTTATTTTTTAAACTTTTTTTAAACAATCCATTGCTCATGGCTGAGTTAAGCCAAATGCTGTGGTTGTAGTTTTACTTTTCTTGCTAATTATCAAGATAAAAGTTCCAGTGGTAATCCCCCAGCTATCCCATCACCCAAGCATGCTGAGAGAGAAAGTACCTTCAGGGGCATCCTGAGCCACCTCAGCTGGGTCGCCGGTGTTCACCTGCTCTTCACTATGGGGGAACTGGGGTTTACCATCATGAGCCAAACAACTGAGAGAGCTTTATTGAAAGTTTTACTTTGCAAGACATTCAACTATGAAATTCTAATCACCATATTAACATTCATTTAAGTATACAGAGAATACAGATTTTATAAGAGATATATGTTTTTATTGGTTTGTTTTTTTTCATTTAACTCTTTTTTTCATAGGGGCAAAACCAAACATTAGCACAAACATAATTACGCACATGGCATGTGAGAGGAAAGGAGCACGCAAGAACATCATAACATTAAATAAATTAAATCAAGGAAAGAATCCCATTAGAAGACGTCAAAATGGGACACATGCATGACAGTTTCCAGAATCTAAATGTGCAAATGAATACAACATAAGTCAGGAATATGGGTTATTTGAGAATTAAGTTGAGGCCTTTTAAACTTTGTAAAATATTGGAGCTGAGTGAAACTTGACTTAATTGAAATGGGTTGGGTTTTTTTTTATCATATTTTTGCAAAAGAGCAGAGGAGGCATGAATTAAGGCTTCCAGCAGCATCCAAACCTGAAACGATCCAGTTTCCCATGATTTTTTAGGTGGAGTATAGGCATGACAGCAGATCCCATAGTGGAAGTAACAATAATTGGAATACCTACAGTACAGATGAAGATTTGGAGACTGCTGATCAGCTGCCTCCCAAATGTTAACAGAAGTATTGGAGGAACATAAGAGATGACTGCTGTCACCAGGCTGTTGATGAGGGTATGAATGGCTCTTTGCTTCTGCGGGTTGATGTTGTTTCTGCCTGGCTCGGACTTAAGTAGTGTATGGAGGATGAAAGTATCACATATTCCAATTATTGCGATAGCTATCATAAAAGGCACAGTGAAAAACATGGTGAAAAATAACTTGTAAAAAAGACAGTATGCAATCCCATTGGCAACTGTCAAAATCCAAACAATGCCGGCCATCACAACCCTGGGAGTCAGACTTTTCCTCTTGTGGTAGGTGATTGGATGAACCACAGCCAGGTAACAGTCGAGACAGACACAAGCCATCAGGAGGGGTCTTCCACATATGTTCAAGGCATAAACACTGTTCCAAATAGCTTCAAATGCCCAACTCTTCCAGAAGAAATGATTTAACAATCCAGGTGGGAGGAAGGCCAAGAAGACAACATCCATGATGGAGAGGTTCAATATGAAAAAAGAATTTGGTGTGATGGGAGTTCCTCTTCTGTACATCTTAAACATCTCCCAGAGGACAGCAACAGATGCAGGAAAACCAAGAGCAAAGCACAGTGTTGTACAAATATCCCAAATATAGTTGCCCTCTTCAAGGCCTACACATCCTTGAAAATTATATTGTTCCCAGACAAATTCAGATGTTGGGGAGTTGTTGGACAGATTCTCAAATCGAAGATGCATCTCAAGCAACACACATATGCTACTTTAGAGCATGAAAAATAAACACATGCATGACATGCTGCAAGCAAGAACCTTGCATGCTATGAAACAAAAATGTAAATTTGTTATGAAAAAACTTACACTGCTGTCAAAATACAGTTTTTTCAACATTACCTAAAAAAATGTCTTTGCTCATTGCATTAGTTAATAAAAATACAGTCACATATACTGTACCTTTTTATAATGTATTGTAGAGATTCTTTTACTGAGGAGCTACTGTATCTTGACAAACGTGTCAAACAAGTGTTTGCGAGCAGACGTCAATAATGATTTGGTGTCAGTGGCATTTTTGCAAATGATATATTTATGGAAAATACATGATAATTATCCAAAGCATTGTTTTGTGTGTTTACAATGCACGCTCAATTCATTACAGGCAAATTAAGTGCCAGAGATCAGTTTAGTTTCTACGAACGAGCTGTCATTAGACACTACAGAGATCACTGGGTTAAACGAGCATGCAGCCTTGAGTGAAGGTCTGAAAAGGGTTGCCTTCCTGTGCACTGTTGGCATTCTGCTGCTGTACTCTGGTAACCATTACTGATGTGCTCATGCTGCATGCAAACACCTTGACCCTTCTACCAGCATTGAAGAAGAAGTGTCACAATGTAGCAGCTAAATGGGTCCCAGTATGTGCAGGCCAGAAGGGAATGGGAGACATGGATAAGCGTGAACTGATTTTTTTTCTGGATTTAAAATAAATGTGTGTTCCCAACCTTCATCTAAGGAAATGCTCAACATTTTTGGTGTGCAGTTCTTTCCTTGCTGTAGGAATGGGCTGATCAATACTGCGGGGTTAATATTTAACTACTCACAAGCTATTTCTTTGGTAATAATTATTTTAAAAACATATCAAAATAAAATGATTTGAATACAAAATGTGGGTGGCTGCATCACTTCCAAATGTTCAGTACTTTTGTATGCTTTTGCAACAGCTCTGACATATTTAGTTGGCCCATGTGACATGACTGTGGAAACCTATGTGACATTACTCCATACACTACTTATTACATTATTTGTGACAAAAAAGTGCCACATATCGTTTGAGTGGCTCTGGAAAAATCATGGAATGTTTTAGAGGATAAAGAAATCTTTAATAAAGATATACAAATGCGCACATGCTTTATGTTGTTTTTATGTATTTAAATTTCTTTTCTTATTTAGATTTATTTTGTTTTTATTTAATCATATAATTTCTGTAAAAAACATTTTTTTACACTTATTAGCACAAACATTTTTATTAAATTGTATTCATTCGCTTTTGTAATAACTTAATGGCCAGTATGTGTCATGGAATTTGCCCCAAAGTGTTAGGATATTATTTTTTTTATTTTGAAAAATCACACACCCTACCACATATTATAAAAAAAATTCCGGTATCGGAATCGTTACAACAAAAAGCATCGGTACTATATCGAATTAAAAAAGTTTGCCCCCTCTCTCCTTGCTGAGATTATCAAAGAGCTTCTCAGGTGCAGCGCTTCCTCTGTAATGCTGCCTTAAAGTGCCTTTCGTAAACTCTCCCTTTTGAAGGTGTACATAAACCATAGACTGGACTGTATAAAAATAGTCTATATTATAAACCTAGAACTTGTTGGGCATTCAAGTTGTGGGCATAAAAATCCCAAATAATGACAGAATATGTTTCTGTTGGATGAAAAGGGCACTGAAATACAGTGGCAGTAGTGAAAGGAAGTGAATAAAAATCATTACTCAAATCGTATTGATAACCTTCTAACCATCATATTTCAGTTTTGACTATTTGACTATTTTATGTAAGACAGTGTCCATTACTCATCTATTGACTGTCTCTCTCTTATACCGCTCAGAAAATCGAAGAACACCCCACCTTTTTTCCAAAAGTACTTGCTGGATCGTTTTTGTGCTTTGCTATCTGATGATAACGATACTCGTGAAGGCAACATCGACAGCCTCCATGACACTCATCATCTTGTTATATTTCCTCCCGTTCGCCGCCATTGCTGCCATAGTACGAATATCTCCTAGCAGCTGTGTGCGGTGAATTTGACACATTTAACTGATTTTTGTATGTAATGCGTAGCTTTTACTGCCGGGAAAGCACCCGACTACATGGAGTCAACATTGCATACTTGTGTTGAGATTACTCAACGTTAGCAGAGACAATAAGCTACATTGGTAAAGTGGCTAGGCTGTTGCAGCGACGCGTTCAGGGTCTTCCTTTCCTTCTGGTTATTATTAGCTAGTTCTCACACAAAGGTTGTTTGCAGACGCTTTGAAGATGTCCCTACACGGAAAACGTAAAGAAATCTACAAATACGAGGCGCCGTGGACAGTTTACGCCACGAACTGGAGCGTCCGACCGGACAAACGCTTCCGACTGGCGCTCGGTAGCTTTGTGGAGGAATACAATAACAAGGTAACTTCAAGGAAGACATCTTGTCCCGTGTTGCTTTTAATGGCAGACATGACCAGCGACACTGTACACAAATCGTACATTTAACTGACTGCTAGATATTTAACGTTACTTTATCAATGAAAAGGCACGTTTTGCCCTGCTCCAGGCCCCCTGTAAAATAACCGGTCACAGTAACGTTTTATTGATCAACTACTATTTATCCCTGTATAAGGAAAATTTACTATGTCGAAATTAAAACGATGTCTGATATATAACTTTACAGTGTAACGTTACTTGTGTAATTGATCGAGCAAAATGTTGATAATCAATTTAAATGTGACTATTTAGAATATATGGTAGTAATATATAATTTGTGCATTTATAAAACATCATCTGATGATTGTAGGGAGCAGTTTAAGAATTACAACATGGATGTGAATACAGTTTTCATTTCAGTGCTATGCCAAAATATGTTTTCTGGAGGAAGTCAGTTGCAGATATTTGAAAACTCGACAAATTTGGTTATAAATCCTTTCAGTTATAATTGTTTTTCTATGAGTTATTATCTCTTACATTACTGGAATCTGTCTCTATAAATAAAGATTATTATACATAAATAAATTAGAACAGGTATTAATAAAGCAGTGCTGTTAAGATTTCTGAATTTAGGTGCATTTTAATAAATTTAATAGGGCAGCCAAGGATTATTTTCATCATCAATTAAATAATTGTTTGACCTAATTCCCATCTGAAATTGCCTAAAATTATGTTTTGAAATGTAGCCAAACGTTATATGTTCACTTTAAAGTTTATGTATATCTGAGAACTAACATTTTAGAGTATTTCATTGTTAATCAGTTACTCAAATTGCCATTGATCAGTTTTCTGTTGCCATTATTTTGATAAGCATAGCTGAACAGCAACCAAATTGGTTAACTGGTGTAGTTTGCATCCACACACGCGGGCACAGGACACATGGTGATATTACAAAAAATAAAAATATATGAATTTAAAATTATTGGGGGGAATATTAAGGATATAATGAATCCCTAACTGGATTGTCCCGGCTGAGGATCCCTAGACTCATCACCAACTGTCAGACCAGTGACTGACTAACTGTTCCCCGTTCAGATAAGTAACAACGCTACACTGGCTCACTCGAGGTGAGTTGGTATTGTGTCTCCACAGGTTCAGATAGTTGGTCTGGAGGAAGAGAGCTCAGAGTTTGTGTGTCGAAACACTTTCGACCATCCCTACCCCACCACCAAGGTCATGTGGATTCCCGACACCAAAGGAGCGTACCCGGACCTGCTGGCTACCAGCGGAGACTACCTGAGAATCTGGAGGGTAAGAGGACCACATACATACTATGTATTATATACCGTAGAGCTGCTACGATTAATCGATTACTTATGAACTAGGGCTGCAGCTAACGATGATTTTAGTATCCGAAGATTATTTCAACGATTAATTGATGCGTTGTTTAAGAAGTACTTTTTCTTGGCGGAGAACAACAAACGCACGTGTGTATATTAACAGCTGAGGTCTGTGGCTTACTTTGGCTAGCTTTCAACTCAACAATCAATCATGATTTCAGTTAAATGGTAAAGTTACTGTTACCTTGTCTGTGGTCCGCTGGCAGAACACCGGCTGCTTTTAGTTCAGGTGCTGTCGTGCTGTTGCAGAGGCGACATAAGTTTCATTTTATGGTGGACGGACAGTAACATCACAGAGTTGTTGTTTTCTTTAGCTTTAAATAATCCCATACTTTGGACACTTTCTTCTATGTCCCTCGCTATTTTCTCTCTCTTCCTCCACTTTGCAAATAGTGCCATTATAATCTGGTCGTGTTCACTGCGTAAGCGCGATGTGCGACAGTAATAAATGTCCGTGGGAAACACTGTGCTGTAAAGTTTAAACGAAGCATCGATGCATCTTCTATTTAAATAATCGATTAATCAGTTTGAGTTCCAGCTTCTTAAATGTGAATACTTTCTGCTTTATTTACTGCTCAATGACAGTCAACTGAATATCTTTGGGTTGTGGACAAAACAAGACATTTGAAGACGTCACCTTGGGATTTGCGAAACACTGATCAACGTTTTTCACCATTTTCTGGAACAAACAACTAATCAATTGATCGGCCCAGTATGGTTTTATTTTTCCTTCTCCTTGAATTTTACAAACATTCTGGGATACACAATACTCTCAATTCAAACTGGTTGTGCTAGAAAAATAGTTGTTAAAGTGTCTAAAACTAAATAAATTTTAATTTGTCTTGATTGCAAAGAAATAGTTTTGCTACAAGTCTTTTCTTTCTCCCATCTCTTTAAACTTAATAATGTTGATCTTTTTTCTTACACATTAAAAAGAAAAAACAATGTGGTGCATGTGGTCTGTATAAACTCACTCACGTGCACAAATATTGACCAAAAATATGTGCTACTACCGACAGGTGAGCGATACAGAAACCCGTCTGGAGTGCCTGCTCAACAATAACAAGAACTCTGACTTCTGTGCACCGCTCACATCCTTTGACTGGAATGAGGTGGACCCAAACCTGTTAGGTAAAAACTGGGTTACCTCAGGGGTAACATTATTGTCTTTCGTGACAAATCCCACTTGCAATACTAGAAAGATGATGACACAAAATCCTTATTAGAAAATGGACATATATTTTATGTTTTATGTATGCAGGTACTTCCAGTATAGACACCACCTGTACAATCTGGGGACTGGAGACTGGACAGGTGCTGGGCAGGGTCAACTTAGTGTCGGGTCATGTTAAGACGCAGCTCATTGCCCATGACAAAGAGGTGAATGTTATGACATAATACCTTCAACAATTTTATTTTAATTTTGTGTCTAATAAAATGTTTGACAATAATCTTGGGGTAACGTTCCCATCTTCTGTGTCAAATGCTCTCCGCTGGTCTGTGGTTCTATCTGATCAGAACTCCTTGCATTGCAGGTGTATGACATCTCTTTCAGCCGAGCGGGCGGCGGCAGGGATATGTTTGCCTCAGTGGGTGCGGACGGCTCGGTCCGCATGTTTGACCTCCGTCACCTGGAACACAGCACTATCATCTATGAAGACCCCCAGCACCACCCACTGCTCCGGCTCTGCTGGAACAAGCAGGACCCCAACTACCTGGTCACCATGGCGATGGACAGCATGGAGGTTAGTGCTGCTCCCCCTGTGAATACATGCGTTAAATCTACTGACTGGAAAACTTCTCTTTGACTGTTTTTGTGCTTTTGTATGGAAAGCAAAAATGTAAGGTGATTTTAAAGGGTTCTTCAGTATTTTGAAACATTTTTTGAAAGTATACCCCGTCAAAGTTCACTAAAATGCTTGTTTTTGCCACTGACAGGCTCAGATTGTTATTTTTCAAGTCTAACAATATTGTGGAAAGGATCCTTATAGAGTTAGACCGTTTTTAAAAAAGAGTATATATAGTCGCTATATCGTTCTCATCAAAGCTACCATACTCCATTGATGATAACAGTAATTCTACCTTGCAGAACATGGGAGTTAACATGTTATTGTGTGACCATGGTGTTTCAAACAGTCACACAAAATAAGCGATTGAGGCAGCGGTGGACCAGAGAGGCAAAATTTCAATTTTTGTCAAGGCAGTCTGGTGGCCTTGACGAGATATAGTGACTGGTTCTGGTTAAACGAAAAGGATCTTACAGGTCTGTCTCTGTAGGGATCCTTTCCATAATGTTGTTAGATACTTATATTAACTATCTGAGCCTGGCAGTGGCAAAAAACAGAACTTTAGTGGACATAGTTTGATGGGGCGCCATTGCCCCTCAAGGATCACGCTTGCTCGATGTTGGACTAATTTCAGAAATGTTGAAAAGTACCGAAGTTACCCTTTTTTTAGGACATGGGAAACATAACTGCTTGCATCCTGTTCTGTTTTTCCTTGTTGACTTAAAATACTTGATATGCTTATAAACAATCGGTCTACATGTTAAAATTGTATTACGTAAAAACAGAATTGTTTGAAAATTGTAAAATTATGTCTGTTTTTTAGATGGACTTCTTTTTAACCTTTTTGACAGAAATAAAAGCCTTTTTTAGTAATGTGTCTTGATTCAGAGCCTCTCTTTGTCCAACTTTATTTTCTGCCAGTTAACATCTCTACATTTCTTGTTTCTAATCCCCAGGTGGTGATCTTAGATGTGCGTGTGCCCTGTACTCCGGTGGCCAGACTCAACAACCACAGGGCTTGTGTCAATGGAATCGCCTGGGCACCACACTCCTCCTGTCACATCTGTACAACAGGTATGCATGTTTTACTGAAAACACAGTGAGCTATATTCTATTGTCTTATGATACAATTGTGGAATCAACAAAGCAGTGTGCCAGTAAATACACAAGTATCTGGTTGAAATAGGTGGCTCATTTGATAAAAGTCAAACTCAACAAATTCTACACGTAAATACTTTAAATACCCACAGGGTCTTAAAAGTATTAAAAAAGTCTTACATTTCATATTCCAAAAATTAAGGCCTTAAAAGTATTAAATTTCGTTTACCAAGGTCTTAAATTTTTTCTTGTCCTTTCATAGGATTAAATTAATGCCGTAACGTCATAAGTAAATACTTTGTGTGTGTGAGACTCCGTTCGGTGTGACTGATGTCATACGGCAGTACAGGTAACATTCCTGTTTACGTCAGTGACCGAGCTCTGGCATCCAAGCTCTGGTGCATATCAGTCAGTTAGGAAAGAAAACAAAACGTCTCTGACGGGCTACTATCAAGCTAACGCTAGCTCATCGCCTGAGAATGTGTAAGTGTCTGAAATTCAGAAAGCCAGAGATATGGACAAGTGGCGGTTGAGGCTGAGGGCAGTGCCGCTGAGGTTAGCACAATAAGCGGATCGGCGTGCGAACCAGCACTATGGCGAGCGCTAATGGAACAGCAGTGTGTATAAGACGAGGACGGTGTCTGTGTGTCGGCGTTGCGCCACTGTTGTAAAGTTATGTGAATGGAAACATCCAACTAACGTTAACGCACATTAAACCTACATCACTCAAACTGGAGCCCTTATCCCCGCTGTCTTCAAGCCAATACTATATAATACTGTATTTCAAGCAGCCTTTAGATGCAAACACAGAATAGAATTAATAATCACTGAAGCAATTGGTATATTATATTCCATTACATTACCTTATCTAGCCTAGGTGTAACTAAATGCAACAACTCATACTGCACAATCTTTTGGTATTTTTGATTTCACCCCTTAAGAGTTCTTAGTGCACAAATATTGTATTCATTTTGTAGGATAACTACATTGATCTAATAAATTTATGAGAATTGATACCCAATTATGAATTTTAATATTCAGAAAATATTGATCCATAAATCTTCTCATTTCACGGGGCACCACCCGATATACCGTTCGCCCAGGGTATGGCTAATAATTAGACATTTATTCACTAGTGATCAGTTAGTTAACAATCGCTCAATTATCTTAAATCAGTCAGTCAAGTCTCATATCAAAGGGGTAAATTCTCTTGGCAGGGACTTAGAAATAGGCAATACACACAGAATTCCTTGATTACAGTGAATTTATTTATCAGGTCATATAAAAATGCGGTTAAATACATCAGAGAAATAAACAATGGCTAAACAATGAGAATGGAGGTCTATTGTGGGAGAATTTGACTCATACGGCAGCTAATGAATGCAATTAGATGATAACTCGGTTAAATTTGTCTAGGAGTTTCAAGGATTAAATATGCTGGACTAACCAACTATTGGACATCACTGATCACAGAATGCCTTCGGGTCGGCGGCCTGCTTGGCCGGTTGCACGGGTCCCACGTTAGCTGCCCGATTCCTGGCTTTTTGCTAGGGAATTCTCCGGGGTTCTCCGTGTTTGGAATGAAGAAAAACCCTCAAGGGTTGGCCGTCCTCAGTCTGGCAATTAGGCTGGTCTTTCAGGCGTCCTTTGTTACCGCTGGCGTACCACGTGACGGGGTATGACCTCAGTGAGATTAGCTCTTTTCAGCAACAATATCAGCTACAGATAGCAGCAACATGGTAACATAACTACTCAAATGGAGGCAAACGTAATCAAGTAACTAAAAGATAATTTAATTAAACAAGGTAATGCTTTGAGTCTTTGGAGACAGCAATCTTTGTTTACACAAAGAAGTTCAGGGCTGTACCTGGTGTCCTGGATTTTCTCACACCTGGGCGTGAAAAGGAGTATCAACTTTGATGTGAGGTAATTAAACACAGAGGAAGGTCAGTTGCCATGGTTACGTGTGTGGTGGGGCAGTTTAGGGTTTCCTGCCTTCTCTTATGAAGAGTTTTGATAGGCTGTTCAGGAAAACGCTAATTGCTGGTCAATGTTCCATTGTCAGTTTAACAGCACCGCGTTTTCTGGCTGCGGCATCAAAAGGTGGCCAGTTTTACGATCAGGCTGCTTAGAGACAGTACTTGGGGAGAGAAACCTTTCACGTCTTCCTTGGAGTTGCTTCGGCTGTCTGTAGAGGGTTGATAATCAAACCCCCTCCTCCTTCTCTCTGGGAGAAAAACTAATGAAAATACTTTGAGAGGTTTATTTGCACAATAAGAAAATATGCTATTTAAAGATAGAATAAACAAATGTGCACTGTCCAACAAAAGTTTAAGATAAAAAAAACAAGCTGCTGAGTACTGCATTATATTCCGTTTGAATTGTCACCTGAATCACTTTTTTTTTGGTGCAGAAAATGTCTGCAGAATGCAGGAAATTAAGGGTTTTAGTGCTCAAAATTTTCTAGGGGACACCCACACCCCCCCACTCAAAAAGGCCTTGCATTTAAGGGCAGAGGCAACTGGTGATGAGATGTGTCAGGCTCTGATTCAGCTCGTGATGACAGATGATCAAGATGCAGTATGGTAGAAAAAAGGAGCAAAGCTTACCACCTGCACTAACCAGTTTCCTGGGGGAATTCCTGAAGTTAATATCACATACCAAAATACTTTTTTCCAAAACAAACTACATAACAGTCACATACATAATGTGTAAATGTAAAAATTCATTCAATTCAATTAGTACATTGCATTGAGCATGTCACCGCAATGTGCTGTGACATGCGTCATTGCAGATGTTTTGTGTACCTTACTTGTTTTATGTTTCCCCTGATCTTGCTTTGATGTTTTCATGTCCTGCTGAATAAAAAAAAAAAAAAAAACTGGGGGAAAATACTTCTCTACCAGATTCAGGCAAGTGACATGCAGTGTTTAGGAACATTATTTTATCCTGTCTAAATAAGATAAATCGATTCACATCAAACCTCCCCCCTTCCTCTCTGTCTAGCGGAGGACCACCAGGCTCTAATTTGGGACATCCAGCAGATGCCACGGGCCATTGAGGACCCTATACTGGCCTACACAGCTGAGGGAGAGATCAATAACGTCCAGTGGGCCTCCACCCAGCCCGATTGGATCGCTATCTGCTACAACAACTGCCTGGAAATCCTCAGAGTCTGAGCGGCAGTCATGAAGAAATGAGGCAACTCAAAAACATTCTCAGTTGGATTTACAAGCTGACGTGACTTTGTTGCAGGGAATTCTTTGTTTAAGAAGGACGAACATTAATTTCATGCTCGTATTGGATTCATGTTGATACAGATGTGTGTAAAGCTCTTCTCTCCCGAGAACTAGAGTACGTCACTGCTTGACTGTGTGATACAATACCGCAACCTCCTATGATCAGAAAACTCAAAGTAAAAATGGTAACCAAGTATCAAGAAACCAAAAGACTGATAAATCAAGGGTCAATAGTCTTCAAGCTTTCAGCATGCTGTCTCAGTTACGTGTTTTTATAGGCTACGTGGTGCATTTAATGTGTAGTTTTACTCACTATGTCATCCTCATCTATTTTTAAAAGTGGATTGAATGTACTTAATGTGGATTTTAAGTGTTCATATATTCATTGATTTTTTTTTTTTTTAACTTATAACTATATGTATTTTATTCAAGTGAATATTTGTGATATGAAAAGCATCTGTTGTGATACATTATGTGCAACAGTTTACTAATATTAACTGACCTTAATACAGATTGTCTTTTGTAATTTGTTCAATTATTTTATTCATAGCAACATTTCATTTTATACAGAAATAAACAGTCCATCACGTTTTAAACCATTATACAGATGTTTCATATTTAGACATTTTTAATTATTTCAGTGAGATGACCCATCAATATATTGATAATTTATAGTATAGATTTAATAGAAATGATAAGTTGAAGTGTATTCTTCCAGTTACTGTACTGTAATACTGAGAAGACAATTCCGGAAGTACACCGTCCAAGATCTCTACAATACAGAGAACATGTTATTGTCAAATGGCCTAAAAACTGACATTAATTTGTATTGTGGTGTCCGAACAATAATGTTATACACCACAGTATCACAAATGCTGTGAGTCCTCTTGTGATAATGGGATGGGTTGTGGAATATAAGACATGTGAGTTAACAGGAGTTATCTTACCTGTTGCAGGTGTTTCAGTATGGGGTCATGATGTGTGATTATTTGCTGAACATAAAGTCAGAAAGCCACTTGTTCATAGATCGATTCACAAGTCAGGGCCAGACCAGGTCCAATTAAGTGGCACCTATGTCGGCCAATAATTAACTAGAAAAGACAGTACAGAAATGTCAGATATGTTTGTGGTTTCGAGTGTCACCATTATATAGTTTATGCACCAGAGAGCACTGACAAAATTATGATTACAGATTGTCCCATAATGTACATATCTGTCCCAATTCTTCAATAACCAGTGACGACGGATGCTTAAAGGAACTGATGTTGTAACAAACATGCTTATTTGATTTTTCCTAAGAATTTGATAGGAAGATTGATAACATTCCCATGTCTGCACGCTAAATATGAAGCTACAGTCACCGGGCATTTAGCATCATAACCCCCATAAAACTAGGCTGTTTTCCCGTTTCAAGTCTTTGTACTAAGCTAACCAGCTTCTAGGTGTAGCTTTGTATTCACTGTACATATGGGAGAATGTTATCAATCTTCTCATCTAACTCTTGGCGAAAAAAACAAATGAATATATTTCCCACAGTGTGGAACTATTGCTTTACTCGCAAGTAACAATATTGATAATGGCCTCAAATACAGTATCGTTCTCTAGGCTGTAGACTGTGGGTAGAAGCTCTATACTTGACAGCCAGGAAAATAATTACTGAGAATTTACTGAACCGGGTTGGAACATGAAGACGTAAAACAGGACTCCGAGATGTAGAAAATTTTACTCCTTTGCACTACTTTAAATGAGCAATTGTCCTAATTATCAAGTAAGATAACTGTTGCAATCACCACTGTCTAATTCTGCAATAACTGAAACCGAAATCCTTGTAGCCCACCGCTGACTTTAAGACGCTACTCGCTAGTCATGTGGCTCCTTCCAAAAGTCTTAAGTAGCAGTGTATTACTATTTTTTAAGTCACACTTGTTGCTATGAAAACTTTTACTGAAGGTCTTCATGTGACAGGCAACACAGGGTCTGAGAGGCGTTTCTGGATCTCAGCCAGTCTTGAGGTGATGTCCAGGTTCAACGGCAGTGAGGGGTAGCGGAGACTGCCACACAGCCCGGGGCTCTCCATGAGGGAAGATTTAACTCGTGGCTGAGCCAGCTGCGGAGTCAACCCTGTATGAGTCTCAGTTTCGGGGGTGACGGTCATGAACATGGTGTCATCTGATGCCACAGTCACATGGATACCGCTGGACAATGACTCCTGGGACTTGTTGGTAAATTTAAGGTCAGTCTGGGTAGAGCTCTGGAGTAAAGAAATAATACATTTTAATTTCTTAAGTAAAAGGTTGGAAATGAATCTGTTAGTAGCCAGTTAAACTGTATTATTTGGTATTATTCTATACCTGGGTGGGTGCCTGGCTGTCCATCTGTATGGGGGAAATGGGGTATATACTGTGCAGCACTGGTGTCCCAGTCCCATACAAGCCAGGTGAGTCTGTAGGGAGGTTATTAGATGACACAGTGCTGTAAGCAGGAGGTACAGGAGCGATCTGCCTCTGGAGAAGCTGGAGAATAACGTTGATGTCGGCTGTCATGCGGGTCTCCAGTCTGGGGAATTAAGAGACAATGAGAGTGGAAGAGGCTATTACGCGAAGTGAAGTTGTATCCATAACACTAACTTCTTCTTTACGTGATTCAGGAGACCCTCAGTATCAAGTTGCTCTTGCTCTACATTGAGAATAGCCAGGTTTGGTAGTTTGGCACCTAAAACAACCCTTATATTTGTTCCTAGAATGGTCAACTGTCAAGTAGACCTCTATGCAGTCCTAAGACAAGCTAGAAGGATCATATGTCCCAAGAGCATCTGGGATACATCATTAGGGGGCAACAGAAACATTACTTGTCCTGCTGCTCTTGCGCTGTTACCACTGTGAGCATGATAATGTGGCTTCAAATTTCAATTAAATGGAAATTTAATTGAAATTTACATTACATCTTTAATGAATCTAGGTCCTTCATCTCAACCCATTTTCAGCTACCCACTGCTCCTGTTTTGCCTAAGAGACAGCCTTTGTACACATTTGCATCCACACCAGTCTGTTTTCCCACTCACTTGTTTTCCTTGAGGGAATTGTCCTGTTCCATTAGGATGATCATCAGCACTCCAGCCCCTCTTGAATCTGCCCAATTATGACATGATTTCTGGCCAATAAGCCATTTTTTCTTTGGGGTTCAGGCATAGTAATGTAAGATGCAAGATGGGTGGGAAAGCTAAGGACTGCCTAAAGTGCTTTTGCTGCACTGTTGCATCTCTAGACTGTATCAGCATGATCTCCAATTGTACCTTTCCATATTTAACCTCCTTCATCTGCTTAGGGATTTGCAGACCTAACCAGCCACTCTAATTTCTCTTTATACTGTCACTTGTACCAGTATTTTAAATCCAGCTGAGAGCATAATTAAATTTACCTGTTGAGCTGCGAATGTAAAACCTCTAGCCGAGATTCTAGCTCACTAGGCCGCTCTTCTGTGAATGGTGGTGGGTGGTATGAGTTGCGGACAGAGGAAGATCGCCAGGCACGACTGGAAAACTGTTGCGACCGCCGGTCTGGCCAGTATTGATACATTCCCGGCATATTCAAAGATGAAGCTGAGGGAAATATAAAGACAAGACATCACCAGATGTAAATAGCATGTTTAAAACTCATGACTTATCTACCTTGGTGGCCGAGGTCCAACACTGCTTCCCTCCCCACCGAGGTGCCACTCGGGGGTAGCAGCTGCACTACAGAGGGGGAGTAGGCCCGTCTGGCATCTTCTGGAGGGTAAAGCTCTACTTTGGCACTGTGGTCAAGGGGCTTAGCCAGGTCTTCACTTGACAGGGAGCATGGGTTACTGCAGCTACAGCGGTCATCCCAGTGGGCCTGAGGAGGTGAGTGACGATGATGGAAGGACTGACGGGGGTATGAGTCTTCATGATCAATTCCATCTGGCAATGGGGAAGTGCAGTTTAGGTTCAATTCTAATGCCTATAGATATTTAAGGTTTAAGTTTAAGTCAGAATACCATGATACACAGGAA
This sequence comes from Micropterus dolomieu, assembly GCF_021292245.1. Classification (NCBI taxonomy): domain Eukaryota; kingdom Metazoa; phylum Chordata; class Actinopteri; order Centrarchiformes; family Centrarchidae; genus Micropterus; species Micropterus dolomieu. The sequence goes on from NC_060163.1 coordinate 13,235,144, forward strand.
GTTTAAGGATTTTTAGAGGCTAATCACATTGATTACCAAGCAGACCCTTTCTTAGGACATTACTATTCCAACTTGTAAGCAATGGATTGGCAGCCTGTTTGACTTTGACATAACTGTGTGCCAGATATCTCACCTGGCCTGATTCGGCAGTCTAGTGACTGGATTCTGTGTCTTGGCTTGTGGCGATACCCACAGTCATCACCAGAATCATCAGTGGTTATTATTGGTGGTACTTGATTAGCCTGATGAAAACAGAAAAAAACAGTCTCATATACAATTTCTCTCTCTCTCTCTCTCTCTCTCTCTCTCTCTCTCTCTCTCTCTCTCTCTCCCCAACCACCTCAAATGGCCCTTTCAAGTGGCCCAGCCACCCTCCTGAGAAAACGCATTTCAGCCACTTGTACCCGCAGTCTACTTCTTTTGGTCATGACTCAGCCTTCATGACCATAGGTGAGGTTAGGAACAAAAACTGACTGGTAGCTTGAGGGCTTTGCCTTCCAACTTAGCTCTCTTATCGTCAAAACGGTGCGGTAGAGCAAATGCAATACCGCCCCTGCTGCTCCAATATTCCAGCCACTCCACTGTCCCCTTCACTCACAAACAAGACCGCAAGGTACTTCCTCGCTTGGCGAAATGACTCATTCCCTACCCAGAGTGAGCAATCCATTGGTATCCTTGCTGAGAACCATGGCGTCAGATTTAGAGGTGTTCCAGCACCTTCCACAATATTTGGCCTATAGTCAGATTGAAGAGGAACAATGCGGATGGAATCGGCATTGTTCCCTCCAGTAAATTGGAGTAGACTTTACTAGGGAGGCTGAGGAGCGTGATACCCATGCAATTGGCACACACTCTCTGGTCCCCCCTTTTTGAACAGGGGAACCACCACCCAGTCGGCCACACCCTGGGCCCTGTCCCAGACTTCAACACAATGTTGAATATACGTGTCATCCAAGACATGCCCTCCACATCCAGAGCTTTTCAGCATTTCTTGATGGATCTCTTCAATCTCCAGGGCTTTGCCACTGTGGAGTTGTTTGACTACATCAGTGACTTCCACCAGGGAAATTGACGATGATCAGCCCCTAGCTCTGCCTCTAAAAAAACCCATCTGAAATCAAACTTCCAAGATGTAAACATACGTCTCTCAGGTCAAAAGTTATCTCCAGGTTCCTCCAGAAGTTATCTGCAAAGTCGGGGTAGATATCAAGGACCTCCAGCAGGTCGTCCCTCCGGATGCGGTGCAGGTCACAGTAGGTGATGGTGTGGACATCTGAATTGGACTTTCCTGGCTCATCATACAGGTGGATAGGCTCCCCAAAGATGTCATTCTTTTCTGCAAGAGCGTGAATATTTCTTATTCGAGTAAATGATGAAATATGGTTTTGGAGTCACAGTCAAATGCCTATGGTTAAATGGCTTTACCTAATATGGCAACAACCACATCATCCCTGATGACCTGAATGGAACCACGTGAGATGAAGAGGAGAGAGTCCAGGATGTCTCCATAGTGGATCAGAGTATCACCTGGAGGAGCATGTATTGTCTTGAACCTCATACCCAGGGCACGCAGACAGGCTTGACTGCCTCCATGGAAAGCCTTGCAGTTCTCTAGCAGAGATCTGTTCAAGTGCAAACAGATGTCTGCCTGCAAAGACTCTGGAAATCCCTTCAACACCTGAATATGAAGACAAGACCGTTGATATGTCATAGATTAGATGCATAACAGGATACTAAACAACTTTGACAGCAGATACAGGTTAAAGTAGGACATTTGACGGATACAGTAACATTCAGTCCTGTCCCTTTTTACTTACAGCATTCATATCAATGCCATTTGTGTAGGACCAGGCATGCTGAAAGTACTCCTCCAGCCTTTGGCGTAGGCTACCTGGGATTTGGTGGAATCGGATGAACTCTTTGACTCGCAGCATCTGGGTGTGGTAGCGGGTTGTCCCGGAGTACAGCCGCTGGATGATGGCTGACACATTCCCAAATATGCTGGCATACATGAGAGCTGAGACAGAATAACCAATGAGGACAGAAATTATAATAAGGCCCTGGTGATTGTGGCATTTCAGTTGTAATATTTGTAAAAATGCTGAAAATGGCAGTGTTCAACTCTGTATATTAAGGAACTGGACAAGAATTATCAGGAAGGGAGAGGGTCATAAAAGGTGAGGTTTTTTGCTGAAGGGAGGACAGTCTCAATAGTTTGTGAGAGCAGGGAATGGTTTTTAAAGTTTTCAGACGTCTGCCCACCACAATAATTTGTGTCCAGTTCCCAATAGTGTTGTTTAACTCACAGCCAATGACCATGACGCAGATGGAGAAGAGCTTCTCTGAGTTGGTGTTTGGAGAGACATTACCGAACCCCACACTTGTCAAACTGCTCAAGGTGAAGTAAAGAGCAGTGACGTACTTGTCTTTGACTGATGGGCCGGAGGTGGAGTCACTGTCATTGTATGACTTGCCTAGCTGTTCAGCCAGGTTGTCCAGCCAACCGGTCTCCGTGTATGGCCTCTCCACAAAGCCAATAGCGTACCAAATGCAGGCAAGCCAATGGGCGATGAGCACAAAGGTGCACATGAGCAAGAAGAGGACAGCAGCCCCATATTCAGAATATCGGTCCAGCTTTCTTGCCACGCGGACCATTCGCAGAAGCCGTGCTGTTTTCAGCAGGCTTGTTAAGGTTGCCATCTTTTGTGTCCATTAACAACAGGGAAGAGTATGTTAGGCAGGGAAATGGCCATTCAATTTACAGTAGCTTTAGATAAATTAAGTATAAATCATTTTAGAAGTTTAGACACTTGAGAACAGAACAACTGTATCTATGGATCAAAATAATTTTAGAATCAATACAAACAATGTGAATGAGTGTTTCTGAAAAAATATGAATATAATTTGGAGTGAGTTCTTACCTCGTCAGAGCCAGATCTGAAAATCAGAAGGTCAAAAGGGACCGCTGAGAACAGATCTATAGGGAACCAGCCTTTGATATAGTGCTTGGCTATCTGGCTCGGCTGTGTGACCACCTCGTCGTTTTGGTCCACGTACGTTGTGCGAAGGTTGATGACTATATCCACAATAAACAGCAAATCCACCATAAGGTCCGCCACATTCAGAGGGTTACATGTGTAGCCACAACTCCTTTGGCGTAAATCCCAGTGTTCATCTAAGAGGAAGGCAGCCGAGTAAGGAGTGAAAACAGCCGTGTAGAGGACCAGGAGGAGAATAATCCAGTCCCAAAACGCCTTGAAGGTGCTGTAGTGAAGCACGATCCACCATGTCGTCTCTGGCACCTGGAGTTTGTATTCAGGCAGTACATCAGACTCCAAAGAAAGTACCTAAGTATAAAGAACGCATCAGTATGCAGTGATTCTAACATATGAACAGTGCCTTTTAATGTGCACTGTTTGGTGCCATTTTAATGCATTTTGAGCAAACTATTTCTTCTCCAAGAAGGCAAATAAATACTCAGTGCATTAACCAATCACAAAATAGCAACTCTTCTTACTTTGACACAAGGCAGATCTAATCTTTTGCTTTAAAACAAAGCAGTAAAAACAAGTTCATTCTCTGAAAAAATAATAATACTAACCAATAGACTGCTTTGACCAAATTCTTGGCGGCGGCTGCATGCTCTGGTTTTGCGAACTTGTTGCTCCAATAAATCCTTGACCATCCTGTCATTGGTAACTCTCAACGGACATGAGACTTGTGTAAAGATTACATCCAGATAGTACAGATATTTTTAGATAGTTAAACATCCTCAAGGGTGAAGCTAAAGCAACTGTGCTGTCACACCGTGCAAGAGCAGACTGCAGGATGCTGGTGGGCTGGAGGGCTATAATGATGAGTTGGGCATTACAGTCACATAACTGAGCTCATGTGCTGCCACAGTCCTCGAGTTCCCTTTAACCCAATTTCAAATTAATATTTACTGCACTAATTAAACGCACTGACCTTGCATGCAGACATATTTATCTATTAAATATATAAACAGTTAGATTTATATATAGACAGATGGATTATCAGATGGACAGACAAAGGAATCAACAAGTGACCCTGTGCGGCAATGTTTTGGGTCATTGCAAACACTTCCCTTGCATTTGTTTCATATCCACACACCATCCCACAGAGGCAGTGATGCAGAATGCCGAGCCCCAGGGCTCCAGCAGTCACAACAGTTGGCATGAACTGAACCGTGGCTCAATGTAACTTTGCTTTTCGCATCCAGAAAGAAAACATCAAAGCCACCAAACCACCTACTGATTTTTCCACTGGCAGGTTAATTAACAGCATTTCTTAGAAATCAAAACATGATTAATCTGTGCTCTTTAATGACGGACTGAACCTGAATGCATCACGGGGCATTACAGTCCAAGACTTTTTTGGTGGCAAATGTTGAAGTTCACTCATTTAGAGCAGTGGTTCTTAAGATGTTTCACGTCAGTGACCCCTAAACTGACACAAATTAGTTAACGGACCCCCAATTGATCAGGTTTTGTCCCAGGGTCCCCCATGTCATAGGAATTTTGCTTTTAGATGTTTTATTCCAGAGTGTGTAGAAAACCCATGATCAAAACAGTCATACATTGTCATTGTGTTACTTATGAATGGAATTATAGTGAAAACATATTATTCCCCTTTTTGCTGGGGATCTCTTGAAACCCCCTCCAGGACCCACTTTGAGAACCACTTTTGAGCTCTTAAATTTGACTTGCTGGCTCTCAGTCAGTCAGAGACTGAGCACATGTGAAGTTCTCAAACCCCCTTACCTGTGTGACCTTCTCTGTGACGTACTGAGTGCGGTCCTTCACCTTGGAGGGGTTTAGCAGCTCCATCCTGGGAGTTGGAGGTGAGCTGCATTTGGAGCCCCAGCTGGCTGGTACCCCACTCTTCAGAAGATCTGAGTCAGACATGGAGCTGTGCCAACAGGTGAGAGATTCTGAGCAATTTTTCCTTTTATTCTGTTTATTTCTTTTATTTTCTAGAAAGATATTTGACCTTTAATTGCTGAATTTATTGTCACTCCAATTCTAGTAATCAATAACATTTGTTTACTTGCTATATTACTGTACTTATTATAATGTAGTTTTCCTGCTACATTAGTCTTGGGTGGACTGTGGATTCCTTCAAATTTGTATTTTTTATTCTTAATTTAGAAAATCCCATTATCAGTGCAAAAAAACTACTCAGTGACATTTAATCTTCTGCAAGCCCACCTTAAATTTCTCTCTGCTCTGATTTCCCAGAATGCCAATCTAGCTGTGCCCCTCCCAAAAATACTCTGCCATCAGCTATACTGTATAGTCTCAACACTTGGCTCACAGAGTGTTACTGCAAAGGGAAGGCAGCAGTGACATTGTAGTAAAACCTCTTTTCAACCAAGCAAAGTCTCAATTAATGTAAATAAAAACAACATACCTTATTTGAAACCAGACTGTCAGATCCTTTCTGGCCTTTACCACTAGTAGCCATGACTCAAATATTCGTCTTTCAGGACACTTTTCTGACAAGTCTTGTCCAAAACATTCACTCTCCTCTTTCGTGGTTCATATTTAGAACAAATGTACTTCCTTCATTCAGAGGTCAATGTTGAACTCTCCACTCTGGCACATGGCAGAGAACTGCCCTGCAGCTCGCATGTAACCGCGCGACATTCGCCAACACTGGAAACTAATTAATGCCATGCTATAGCTGAGGGCAACTGACAGGAAAATCAATGACAAGCATTGATAAATAGAGCAAATGGGCTCAGAGCCATTACACTGGACTTCCCCGTTAACATCAAATTACCATCCCACTGTTCTTGTATGCAGTTCTCTTTGATGGTATAGGTCTGAAATATAGTTCCGGCTGTGTTAAATGCATAGTGCTAGTGTGGGATCTTATTGACTACAATGTTACAGTACGCTACAGTAATATGAGGGAGTAATGACCTGTGAGGTCACTGGCTCAACATGTCCTTCAGCTTTAACCTTCAGCCATCTGTATTCTTTGTTTGTTTTAGAAATAAATATAATATATATTTTAATATATTGTTTTTCAAAGCTTTGCATGGACAGTACTTATAAAGAGGGAGTGTTTGACAGTTGACAAGAGCTAATTCTGTAGTGAGAAATTTTGGTTGCTTATTGTTCCATCACTTCACTGTGAAGAATGATGTACAGTATCTTACAAAAGTGAGTACACCCCTCACATTTTTGTAAATATTTGATTATATATCTTTTCATGTGACAATACTGAAGAAAGTGTACAGCTTGTATAACAGTGTAAATTTGCTCTGCTCTCATAATAACACATCACACAGCCATTAATGTCTAAACCGCTGGCAACAAAAGTGAGTACACCCGTAAGTGAAAATGTCTAAACTGGGCCCAAAGTGTCAATATTGTGCGTGCCACCATTATTTTCCAGCACTGCCTTAACCCTCTTGGGCATGGAGTTCAGAGCTTCACAGGTTGCCACTGGAGTTCTCTTCTCCTCCATGACGACACCACAGAGCTGGTGGACATTAGAGACATTGCACTCCTCCACCTTCCATTTGAGGATGCCCCACAGAGGCTCAATAGGGTTTAGGTCTGGAAACATGCTTGGCCAGAACTGCAGGCTGACCCCCCCACACCTTCAACATCTGCAGCAATGCTGGCAACACTCATACATCTATTTCCCAAAGAAAACCTCTAGATAGGACGCTAAACACATGGACTCAATTTCTTTGGTCAACCATGGCGAGGCCTGTTCTGAGTGGAACCTGTCCTGTTGAACCACTGTATGTCTTGGCCACCATGCTGCAGCTCAGTTTCAGGGTCTTGTCAATCTTCTTATAGCCTAGGCCATCTTTATGTAGAGAAACAATTCTATTTTCAGATCCTCAGAGTTCTTTGCCATGAGGTGCCATGTTAAACTTCCAGTGACCAGTATGAATGAGTGTGAGAGCGATAACACCAAATTTAACACACCTGCTCCCCATTCACACCTGAAACCTTGTAACACTAACAAGTCACATGACACAGGGGAGGGAAAAAGGCTAATTGGTTCCAATTTTGACATTTTCACTTAGGGGTGTACTCACTTTTATTGCCAGCAGTTTAGATATTAGTGGCTGTGTGATGTGTTATTTTGAGGGGACAGCAAATCCACACTGTTATAAAAGCTGTACACTCATCACTTTACATTGTAGCAAAGTGTAATTTCTTCAGTGTTATCACATGAAAAGATATAATCAAAAATCAAAATGTGAGGGGTGTACTCACTTTTGTGAAATCCTGTACATGCAGAGTCTGACACAAGGCTGTTTTCACATTCCTCTGCTGTAGGGGGGGGGGGGAAGTTTCTTTGGACTCACGTTAAATCTTCAAAATGTGCATGATATTTGACATCACCCCTAGTTTGGAGCCAATCATGGTGCAGTATGCAACGTAGACAAGTGTGATGTGTAAAACATGAAACCTCTGTAAGTGGACTTTTCTGTGAAGTGGGACACATCCTTTTCAGCAGCTAAACTTTTGAAATTAAAAGATGTTTGCATATTCATAGATTCTGGATTATAACGGAGAGGGGGTATATCTTATTTTTGAAACTTTTAAAGACTCAGATCAGACATAGATTACTATTTTAAGCAAAACACTTTATATGTCTTGAGGGGATTTTTAAATTGATCCATGTATAAACTTTGCTTCCTTCCTCAACAAGTACAAGTGAAATTTCACTTTGATAGAACATTTTAATTTCTTCATGATCTTATAAATGATTAGTCTATGAAAAAAAGACCTATTATCACCAATGTTTAAAGTTCATCTGCATGTGCCAACATAGAAATGCAGATGCGGAAGTTATTTTACTTCCTACATCTTAACAATTTTATTTCTATTCATTAAATTTTTTTACCACACAGAAAGCATCAAAATAGCCGAGACACTCATTTTCATACTGATAATGACAAGCGGCAAGAGGTATTTTTTTTACAAGCAGTACTGGGTATCTGTTGGCAAATCCTTTCTCTTAGAAATCAAATATTCCATGTGTAAGATATCCAGTATCCACCAAGTGTCCATGAAGTGTATTCAGCTGACAGGATGAATGTTGTCCCACACTCGCACTACGTCTACACAGTCATTGAGGGCTTCTATTAGCACTGAAGCAGCATCCAGCTGGTCCTGGTCCAGAGATGAGACGGTGCGGGGAATAAACTCCAACCCAGCAGATATAACCTGCATTCCCAGCTCCTCCAACGAGGCCCGAACTTTTTTCAGCTCCGTCATGTCACAAATAAACTAGGGAGAGAGAAACCAATAATACTACTAGTTACTCCTAGTAACAGTGGTAGAGCTGCAGCTTATCATTATTTACACTGTCATTAAAGCTATTTTTCATTAATCGCACTTAATTGTGGAAATGTTGTATTATAGTGTTTTATTCTACGAAAAGAGGGGGTTGATTTACTGGTCCTCTGAGTGGTCTGTAGCGGGGGAGATATTACTTAACAACAATTATGCCAAATATGTTGCAGCAATACATACTGATAGAAATTATGTGGCAGTAGTGATCACACTACAGCTTATTTAGAAACTCTGCTGAGAATCTGTAAAGATGGGACTGAAAGTGTTACAGCAACCCGCTGCTGGAAAATATGATACATGTGTTTGACTGTGTTCTACTCCTTCAGAAAGTACAGACAGTGTTTTGGTAGCACAATTAGGACAGAAAACTAGACACATGGATTGTAAAGAAACAAAAACAATTTTATCATCTGAAATATTCATGTAAATTATTTTCTTCATGCATCTCTAGAGCGTTTAACAGTTTGTTTGTGTCTTCTCTGGATTATAAAATGCATTTCATTTACTTTAGTTTGGTCAGCCAATTAATGGCTGAAGATACTTGAACAGCCATTTATTTAAGCTAAACTGGATTAATTTTTATGAACAAATACTTTGTGGTCAGTTCACACAAGTATCTCTGTGAGTCTGGTTAGAGTCATTCAGAGGCCATATTTTTTCAAATTTAAATTTCAGAGCCCACCAGGAAGGCTCCACACTCCCTCATTCCTCCCATCAGTGTTGCTGTTACCCGCATCTAGAGACGCGTTCCCTCATGTGTCCATACTTTTCGCCTCTTCTCTTCATGTCTGACCTGCAGGAGGGGCTGCTCCTCTTCATCCTCCATCTCCTGGACGTCTTCGGCTCCCGCCTCAATAGCCAGCTCCAGAGCTCGCTCCGTTGAGATATTGTGGCCCGGCACCTGCACCATACCCCTCCTGTTGAAGTTGTGGCGGGCTCCATCTGACAGCATCCCTCTGTGGATGAGTGCAGAATTACACCTCTGTGAGGCGACCTAATCCTAAATTAAACTATATGAGGAGATCGTATCTGTATCGTATCTACTTTTTTAGGTTTATTTATTTATTATTTTCAAAAATGACATGCAGCTGCTTGTTAGAGACAGTCAGAACTTGTAGAACTACAGTTGTGTATTTTTATTTGTGGCAGATAATATAATGATTTAAGATTATTTAAAAAAAAAAACAACATAAAATTAAGCCGTTATGTGTCATTAAGATAGTGTCAGAGAGTTTTGGCAAATAAACTGCAGAAACAAGCCGTAGCTCTCTGCATCTGGGTAGGAGATCCAGATTTAATAGAGTCTAGGGACATCTAGTGGCTCCTGCCATTTACATCAACCTCCATTTTCAATATAGTATGATCACCATGTATTACAGCATTCTTACCCTATTTTGTCCTGTGTATGTAATTTTTGTAGAATAATACTGCTGCATTATTGATGTACATTTAAGGCGTTCCCTTCAGACCAGTTAAAAAGTATTTGTGTACAACTAGTAGTGTTTGTTTTACCATTATGTAAGTACCAGATGTTTGGGACAGCGCAGAGGTGGATGCTCCACCAGAGTGTGAGGGCCAATAACGCAACTTTGCAACTTCCACCTTTCTCGACTCACAGTACGTGGCACGGTCTGAAATGGCCTATTGATCTTCAGTGTCAAGCAGATCAGGTTAACACCCGGGACTAACCATCAGTGGTGTGGTGCATGTGTACACAGTCACAGCAGGGTAAGATTATATAAAGCCGATCCTGACCCATTTTTGATAAGCAGCCGTTTGATTTCCTGGTGGCTGCGTGAGGTGTTGTCAGTCAGGATCTCGATGAGCAGCAGACATCCACCGGGCCCCCGTGCTTCAAACATGTGCTGGGACGCTGGTTTAGCCTTTTCCTGTAGAGCCAAGAGAAGAGACATGAATGAGTTTCTTGTCTTGCATATTCATACTAGCACATTATTGTAAAACTGTTACACAATACCTTTCTTCTTATATGTTATATACTGGTAAACTCATGTGCTGATCAATAGACCTGCTCCATATACAGACAGGTGACAAATTAATAATTGTAGTTTTCCAGAGACTTGGAGAATCTACTTTAAGCTGTTCAGATGTTCAAACACCTTACTAAGCCACATTATCACCCATTTGTATGTGACGGTGTTGCCAACCTACCGCAGTCTTGATTGCAACCGCATCTTGATTGCAGCCTCTATGGACGCTTTGGGCATGTTCTTGGCTCTGCACTGCTCCAGTATGTGGGCTAAGTTTAAATTCATGTCTGGGTTGGATCCACCCTCTGCAGACGAAACGAAAAGTGAAATGAGCCATAATAGACAAGAAAACAACTGAGATTGACATGCGTGCTTTTCTTTTCCGTCAGCTAGTTGTTTAATCTCACCTTTCACAGCTATCCTTATCATCATACCAAACTTCATAAACATCCTGCCCCTGGCCTCATCTTTAGGGCCCTTAATGTGTTTCACCTTTGACCACTTGTTGTGTCCTGCACATAAGGCAGAGCACAGCTGCAGCGTCCTGATGGGAGAGTTCCTGCACGGCGGGTACAACACACATGGAGCCGGAGACAGGACGGACTGCACCGGGGCCGGGAACCTGCCTGAGGTCGACGCGAGTGTTCGGGGGCACAGGGTCCGGAGAGCCCTCAGCACCGCCGTCCCCGGCATGCCCTTCACACACACACACAACCACAGTGTACATAAATACGGGGTTACAGTAACCTGCTGAACATGTGGAGCAAAGACTTTGTCCAAGGCTGTGAGCCTCCGTCTGCAGACGAGGCCTCTAACTTTAGAAAACATTCATTTTTATATCGACAAGTAAATGAAAGAGCCTGAAGTATTCTAACCTACTGTTAGAAAGCTCCTGACAGTTGGACAAGTCAGGTGAACAAGCAGCTGCCGCTGTCCTCGTTGTGAAACCGGTACTTCCGGTTGCGATGACGTGAATTATCTGCCTTTCAAAATAAAAGATCAGTCAAGCAACATGCTTTTAACATAACATACTGTAAGAATAAAAAAATTATTATAAGCCTTAGTGACATTCATTATTCTTAAATTGTATGTTTTTTTATATATTATGAATACATTTAATTGGAATTCATACAGAGCAACAATGATTTTAACCTGGGGAAATAAATAAAACTCAATAGAAATTATTATAGTCATGTATTAATAGTAGCTATGTGTTGTAACTAAAATTGTTGTAATAAAAAAAAACTATTACAAAATAATATAGCTTGAGCAATGATTCAAGCATTAGGCTGACAGATTTATTGGCAGTCAAATATTCACAAACTATGGGCTAAGGTCTTCATCTAATAAATGTTGTCTCCCATGTTTTCTTTTTATGAACTAGTCATTTTTATACACACATATGTAAGCTCTCATACAAGTCCTTTCTGTCAGGATGTGGTGTGGTTGAGAGGTTAGTGGACCCAAATGTAGGACACAGAGCGGGGGAGGCACAGTTCAAAATGGTTTATTCAAGCAACAAAAGGCGAGCACACTTACTGGCAGAGTACGATGTAAACCAAAAATGACATTCAGTTAAGAATATCTTGCTGCGACCCCTGGAAGTAACCTAATAATCAGAATTCCCTTTAGGATTTCCAAATGGGGTTGGATGCATTGATGGCACACATATTCCGATCATTGCACCTTCTGAAAATGAAGCAGACTATGTCAACAGGAGATCTATCCACAGTATTAATGTGCAGGTACACTGACAGCCTACTGTTTCTAATGGTCAAAGACTACATCACAATACTGTATCTCTCATTCTTTGCACTGTCAAGATCATATGTGATGCTGCACATATAATCCCAAATGTGGAGGCCAAGTGGCCCGGCTCTGTTCATGACTCAAGAATGTATCGGGAGTCAACCCTGAGCAATAGACTGTAAAGGGGTAAGTAAATGTATTTCCTATACACATATTTCAATGTATGCACTACACTCTTACAGGGGAATTTCTATGCAGCACTAAAGCAATGTGAACTTTCTTACATGAGAGACTGATGGCTTTCTGCTGGGAGATAGGGGTTACCCATGCCAACCAAATCTTATTACCCCTTACCCAGAACCTGAACCAGGCCCACAGCAGCGCTTCAGTGTGGCACACTGCAGAACGAGAGCCCGGGTGGAGATGACCTAGGCCTGTTGAAAGCACGTTTCCAGTGCCTACGTTACCTCAGAGTAACCCCTGAAAGGGCCTGCGACATTATTGTGGCATGTGTTGTTCTTCATAATATTGCCATAATTAGAGGGGAGCAACACCCTGCCCTACAATTACAAGAGCCTGAGGAAGACCCCATCAATCCTGCAGATTTCCAGGATGGAAGAGTAGTCCGGGATATGATATGCTGCAATGTCTTCTCAGATTAATCATGATATCCACCACCACAAAAACGAATGAAAAATGAATAAACACAAAATCACAGCAATTTATATGGCATTCTTCATTTCCTACAACCCCCCCCCCAAAATGTTACATTTTAATATAGTTTCAATACTTCCTAGAATTCACCTGTGACCACACACTCACCTCTAGCTTTTGTTTCAGAATCTTGATTTCCAGATCTGCCTTTTGGATCTGGTGGTCCAAGTATACAAGTTCTTTGCTGTTTTTTTCTATCTTTTTAATAAGAAGAAGTCTATATAACTCCTTAACTGGCAACTGAAAATTTTAATTAATAGTAGATTAGAGTTACATCATGTAGTTCTAAAATTCAAAATTAAACTGTGGCAATTACTGTAAATCACTGAACTGTGTTCATCTGTGCACCAGAAGTTGACGGGCCTTCCTCCTGCTGTTCTTCCACACTCTGGGGGGGGGGGGGGTAGAGATAAGAATGACCATTTATAGATATAAACTTACTAACTTCATAGAGTACACTTTATAATACTATTTGTCATAATTTATGGTGTATTGAGTAGGCTACTTACAACTGCCTGGGGTTATGTTGGGACAGGAGGCTCCAAGAGATATATTACCATCCGAATCTGTTGGGACCAACAAAAAACCCAACCCAAAGTAATGTAAATGGAAATAGGGCTTCGATAGATTATTTCAACGATTTATCGATGTGTCGTTTAAGAAGTAGGCTACTTTTGCTTGGCGGCGCCGCCCCCGTAACGGGATCAGCTGTGCACGTTTATAGGTGATAGATATTTATTAGTCCTTTCGTAAATTCATACTGTGTCATACAGCAAACATCAGACTAGACAGCCGCTTTACAAACACACACATCACCCCAGTGCTCTACAAGTTATACTAAAGGCTCGTGCAGCCTACACGACTTTAAGCGTCGGCCGATAGCCGTGCAGTTAACACAACCTGTGGTCTTCACGGAAGTCTTGAAGTCGTGTGGTGTTCACACGAAGTGACTGATCGGTGACAGGGACACACACACACAAACACACGTGAAATGTGAAACGGGAAATGAGCGATCCTGCACACGAAACAGCTGTTTGTTATTATAAAGATAACAGTTATAAAGACAAAATATGGGTGAAGGATGGATTAGCACATGCAGGTAGCAGGGATTGTCTGAGCTACAGAGAGAGGGAGGGGAGTTAAAAGGTGCAGCTCCCGACACCCAGTTAACTCATGACTGTGAGGTTACAACTCACGGCCCAAAATGGAGAACAACAAACGCACGTGTGAACATTTTCAGCTGAGGACTGCGGCTTACTTTGGCTAGCCTTCAACTCAACAATCAATCAGGATTTCAGTTATTTTGCTAACGTAACAGTACATAACAGTGGTAGAACTGTTATCTTGTCTGTGGTCCGCTGGCAGAACACCTTTTTGTTCAGCTGCCCTCGTGCTGTTGCCAAGGCGACATAAGTTTCGTTTTACGGTGGACGGACGGTAACATTACAGAGTTTTTGTTTTCTTTAGCATGAAATAATAACATGGACACTTTCTTCTTTGTCCCTCGCCATTTTCTCTCTCTTCCTCCACTTTGCAAAAGGCTACATTATAATCCTGACGCGATGTGCGACAGTAATAAATGTCCGTGCGAAACACTGCTGTATAGTTACATGGATTAAACGAAGCATCGATGCAAAGAATTTGTGTCGATTTTATCGATAAATCGTTTCAGCCCTAAGTGGAAATATCACAAATAGTCTATATGAAAAAATAACATACTGTAGGTAGACCTTACATTTTATGAAGGCACTTAAATATTCTGGAGTGACTGGCTCTGATGAAGTCCCTCCTGCAATTCCCTCAGGCATTGGTCTTCCTGCATTCAGGCTCAGGGCCATCTCCTCTTTATTTGTTAGAGGTGGTGCAGGTCCTCCCCCCATTTTGCGAGCCTCTGCCTTCTTTCTGTTGGCTGCGTAGTCAAATGAGAATGAACATTTAGACCTGTGTCAAAAATGCTGCTGCACTGCTAGACACTGAATACTATTTAGTCATTTAATATGTCAAATGTTTGTAAAGCCAGGTACCCTACACCTATGATATGCTCAAGGCTTACCTGATTGAATTATGTTTTTATATTTAATTTTCAGCTGCTGCCACGTTCTTTTAATGCCTGCAGGATTGCACCTATACATGAAAATTAAATTAATAGGTTTAATAAAATACTGTTCTTCCAGTTTCACTTCTGATATTATGACAGTTGGGTTATAACAGTCTAAAATGGTTCTTAAATTACTAACTACAAATTACATCTTCAACAAATCTAATTAGATTAATGTAATAATTACTATCTCTAGAAAGTATTGGTCTACTTACTTATTAATTACTTTCCCAAATCAACCTCAACCACTTGAACAATAAGGAGAGACAAGAAACTGCACTTCTAATGCTTTCAAATAAACAATTGCATGAATTATTCTTGAATTGACCAGAGTGTGTAACCAGAAGGAGTAGGTTACATTATACATATAATATACCTTTTAAAATTTGATGTTAAATCCACTATTGTTTTATAGTCTTTAATTAAATTACAGTATTTAGATTACTTAGTAATTAATTACACCCAACACTGTATAAAAGTAGCCTATAATTAAAATGTAAACTTACGCATTGACTCGAGCAGCTATTTTCTCCCAAGCTAACTCTCTGTCCTCCGACGCTGCAGCCGTGTTGCTTTTTTAAAAAAAATACGTCTTCAAATTCTGCATATGCTTGCATAAGCACATCCAGTTCTGCTGGGGAGAAATACGCAGACCTCTTTTTGTCTGACGTTGTTGCCATGGTGACTCATTATATCTGCGCTCCATTGATAAGGGCTTTTTATAGTTGTGGTGCACTCGCTTAACTAAGAGTCAGTCAACTTAGAGTTGATTGAACTAACTCATTTCAGCTGTTCTGTAACCGGAAACTCAGAGTTTCCCATCTCAGGGTAAGTCAACTCAGAGTTGGTTGAACCTCCTTATAGAAACGGGCCCCAGGTAACTTCGGGGTTAAGCCTGGGTTTTCAGTAGGCTTACCACGAAGGTGGTTCACTTCTTACCGGGGTAGATCTCCATGGTAACTTATGCTGAACGGCTAACCTACTCCGGAGCGGGGCCCTGTTTCAGAAAGCGGGTTTAGTGAAAACTCGTGGTAAGTTGAGCCTGAGATGAGGGAAACTCTGGGTTTTCGGTTTCAGAGATCGAGATCAGATAAACTCTGTAACCCCGGCAACTTACGCTGTGAACCTAAACTGCTCTGGAGGAGGTTTACTTCAACTAACGTTGAGTTTCTCTCTGACTCCTCCCCTCCTGCGGAGCTTGAAGCGGCTGTCTGACATTTCCTCATTCAGACTGTCGATATCAAAGCACATATTGGAACACGGTTACGTCTTTAGAAACATCGTAATCACGGAAAAATAGCTGTTTAGTTTTTTTAGTTTTTTTACCCAAACTGAACATGACGCTTTTATGATCAATATTGTCATCGATGTATGGACAGAGAGTTATCTTTGGACATCGTAAATTTATCCTCAGCACAGAATAAAATTTATAAACTACACTGTCCTTTATAACACAGTGACTCTGTGGACATTAAGGCAAAACACTTAGGCTACTGTGCGCTACAGTAATCACTGTTTAAAGTAATCTGTACAAAACTGATCAATGAACAGTAACCTTTCATATCGTAGTCGCACAGATTGAACATTCCCATCGTAGTTATCAGCTGGATATGATGTGAATATTTCTGAGTGAGGATGACGGTGGTGCAACTGAAACAAATAAATGTAGTTTAAAAGTGAGTTTTTCATTATTTGCTGATAGTCTGAAAATGTTTTGACAGCATTTCATAAAATACGAAATGAGCAAGATTTTATTAATGTAACA